>NC_050576.1:291790434-292096684 GCF_011100635.1 Trichosurus vulpecula | reverse complement strand
GTGATGTAATATTTATTCTCCTATTGCTCATCAAAATGATGAAGGTGCAAATCTATGTTAATATTGAGAATAATTTTATGCTTTTAATTAGATTACAAAATGCACCATTGATTTGATATGAGTTGAGTTAATTGAGGGTAATTGGTCTGTCAGTACGGCGGTGGTCTAATAGAATTCTAGTAATGAAAAAAACTGTCTGAAGTGTAAAAGCTAAAGAATTACTGATTAGGGAAAATTCAATATTAGAAGAGGGTTAAGGATCATAAATTTCACTTTGGCTCCAATGTAATAGGAGATATTTGAACATAACTGAAGGCAAAAATTTCCATGAAAAGTCTGATTTCAATAGCTACGGATATGTATATATATATCCTTCTTCATTTTTTAAAAAATGAAAATAACAGAACATCTACCTAAAGATATAATGTAGGTGATGACATTACACATTAAGGATTTGAAACTCAGACAACTTCTACTATTAGCAATGTTTTGCTCATCATGCAGATATTTGAATATTTGTATAGAATAAGTCATAAACCATGATGACAGATTAATAGGTTTGGTAATGATTTAAGTCCAGTAGACCTATGGACCCATAAGCATGTGAATAAAATGTATTCCATTTTTCTTTTATGGTCACTACTAAATAGTAAAGAAAATTAAGCTACAAGTAAATAATGATACAAGTGTGACTAGCCTTTTAAATGGCAAAAACGCCCTCACTGACTGGCAAAACTCTTTGCCTAAAGAACTCATGTCTGCCCAAGTACCAAGGAGGTAGTAGATGAAGTAGGAGAATATTTATAAAGTGTTAGAGGAAAAGAAGGAGATGTTGATTCAGCATGACATCATTTATCTTGAAAATATCTTTTAACAAAGTTAGTGAGACAGCATCATTTTGCAATTATATAGCACATTAATATTACAAAACACTCTATCCATACAAGCCCTGTGCAATAAATAGTACGGTATGGTTTATTTCTTTCCATATAATTTTAAGACTTTAAAATCATCAATTGACAAGTATTTATTAGGCATCTACTATGTGGCAGCAACTGCATTAAGCTCTAAGGATACAAGTAAAGTGAATGAAATAATTTCTACTCATAATAAGATTATGTACTAGTGAGAGAGACAAATACTTAGAAGACTTTCTCAGCATAAATATAGTTAGTAAATAGAAATATACACAAAATAGTTAAATATAAGGCAGTTTGGGAGAGAGGACATTTGCAGTTTGAGGCACTGGGAAAGGTTTTATGCAGAATATGGAGCCTGAGCTATCCCTTTAAAGGAAGAGAGAGACTCCGTGAGGCAGAGGTAAAGAGGGAGAACATTCTAGGCATTAGTTACTGGCAGTGCGATAGCATGGAGATGGGACACAGACTATCTTGAGTATGAATAGAGATTAGGCCAGTTTGTCTAGACTACAGAATGTGGGAGGATTTTGTCCCCATGACAAATTGGCAGGCATTTTATTCCAAAGGGATAGAGATAGACAATGTCACTGTTGTGTCATTGATACAGGAAACACCCCATTGAAAAAACTCTCATTGTAAGTCATCCCCTTCTCTGCACCTTATAGTCTTAGAGAGTGACTGTGTCATTGAAAGATTAAGTGATTTACACAAGATCATGTAGCTAACATGTTTCAAAGGCAGGATTTGAATCCAGACCTTCTTATATCTGAGGTCAGCTCTCTATCCCCAACATCAAACTTCCTTTTTTTCCTTTGCATTACAAAATCTCCATCAGAATAAGAAGCTCTACTTGTTGAAATTATCCTTTATCAGGGGCCCATTCATTTTTGCTACATATGAAAGAGTTTATGAGCTGTAATTATATTGCCTTGAAATAGAGTAGCATATTCTCCTTCTAATGACAAAGCCTATTGAAATAGCCTGTATACCTGAGAACAGGATATGGAAATGGTACTTCTGCAAAAAAAGAGTGGGGGGAATCCAGGTGAAATAATGTTGAGCCATCACAAGAAGGTGTAGACATTAAATTGTTTCCAAATTATAGCATCTGGGGCTACCACCATTCACAGATTTACAGTGAATGTTAAGAATTCAGTTTATAGGGGTTATCTACAATGCACATTTTCTGAGCAACTCCAAGCTTCCTCAACTTTCTTTAGGTGATCATAGGGCCTTGTCCTTCCAGTGTTTTCATATCTATATCTATATATATCTATATATATCCACACACACACATATATATGTATGTATGTGTATATATATATATACGTATATATATATATATATATATATATATATATATATATATATATATATATATACGTATATATATGTATATATACATACACACACACACAGAGCCTGTGCTGAGCTTCTTTCCCCAAATAAGGCATGCTCCTGGCTATTCCTCTCATAGCTTGGCTCACTGTGCCATTTCCTACCCAATTTACCCTTAGACCTTCATTTCCATCGTTTCCATGTCTAAGGAAAGGTGAATGGAAATGATTTTTATTGGTACTTTGACTTTCTGAAATGCAGCGTGACCCAGTGGACAGAGAGATGGCTTTGAAGCCAGGAAGACCTTACTTTAAGTCTCACCTTTGATACATACTGGGCCAATCACTTAGCCGCTCAGTACTCTAAACAGCTTGCTAAGACTCTGTGTTACCAGTTTTGGTAAAGAGAATTCCATAATGGAAGATCTCTGAACCAACGACATTACAAATCCATTCCTCAGCCTTATCTTGCCCTACAGATGTGTCCTCTCACTTGTCAATCTGTCCTACAGGATAATAGCAGAAAGGTTTGCATGCCAGTCTTCTAGAGATAAAGAGAGTGCAACGAGGTGGGAACTACTCTTTGCCCAGGGAAAATGCTAGAAGAACCCTAATAGTAATGCAGAATACAATGGCAGAGAGATATTGGAAGAGACACCAAGCATAATACACTAAAATAAGCATGAGGCAGAGTTAGCCCCATAGGATACTGGACACCATGGCCAGAGAAGTCAGGAATTAATGAGACTGCCTGAATTTTTTTCACTGAGTATTTGTAATGAGAGCTAGAGCACATGGACTTCTAGGGATTCACCAGCCAGGAATTGTGATTGGTCCAGCTATATATTCTGGAAAGAGCTCTCTTGCCTGCCTAAGAATCCTAGGTTCACTCCCAGGTTATCAAAAAGACTCCTGATCAATAGAGATAGGGAAGAAAGGAGCCGTACTAAACAGATACTACTATAGTTTTTTTCCCAAACGCTTAGAAAAAAGACGATTTTAGCTGAACATCTATTTTCACTGCTATAGTTTATAAAATCACCTATCATTGCCATTAAACTGCCTTTTTCCCCTATTGTTTTCACATCATAATCCCTCTAGTAGCAATGATAATCTAGAGTTTGCTAGTCAGTTGACTCAAGATAAACTTTATAACTTCCACTGCTTTTATGATGGTAGCCATTTTACTATGCATGGCGTCTATGGACCCAAGCTTAATTTTTAAGAATTCTTCATACATTAAATTTATACATCGGCTCATTGTTATTGGCAAGCAAATTTTCTTTTGCAGCTCTTTTTCAGTAATCAACATATAGATTATATTTCATTTATATTTTCTTGCAAAAGGAGACATTGTGCCATTGCCAGCAATGTTTAAAGTTGATGCATTTTTTTAGTCTCAACTTCAACCGTAGCTCATGACTCAATCAAATTTCCATTATTTCAACTCAGGAAAAAAGGTGACATATCCACGAGCTATTTAATATTCTGCATGGAAGGGGGTACTAGGCAAAATTAAATTGGAGTTCATTATTTATGAAGAGAAATTATGTAATTTATTTCTGAAATGTGGAGAACTTGAAAGTCACCTCACTATAGATGTAGGCTCCTGGGATTTTTAGTGCTTGTTAGTCTTTTCCCTTGTGCCATTAATGACTCATCAAGTATGTAAATGGGAAGGGTGTTGATTTATTCTAGTTCCCTTCATCAAACAATTATTTTCTCTGCCACAAATCATTTCTGTCTAGGACCAGTGATGGTGGTTGGCCAGACTCTCTTTTCCTACTTTTTATTCCCACTGGAATAAAAGAGGAAATTGCAGACTGTAGCTAGTCAGCTCTTTGAATCCATTTTGAAGGGGCCTTGCTAAAAATTTTTAAAAGACTACATCAGGAGAAAAACCGTACATATTTTTCAAAGGATCATTAATACAAAGTTTAAAAATAGAATTCTTCCTTACAATGACTTAACTGCTTGTATTACTTTTTCAAGATGCAGGAGCTTTTTCAAAGCTGAGTGTTTCTTTTCAGGACATTAACATTGTCTGATGTCCTGAGTGAGTTTATTGACCATATATTTGTGTGAATCCTTCACTCTTGAGAGAGTAAATGAACCCTCTCTCAACATGGGCTTCCTTTATCTGCTGCTTCCTTGGTTCTGAGTTTCCTTTAGTTTAGAAAATGGAAATAAGCCAGCCTAGTTTACCTTCTGCTTAAGACCTTCCTACCCACACAGGGTCAAGTTGTTTATTTTATTGTTATAATCCACAGAAGAAAAATTGATGGAGAAAAAAGCAGATTCAGACATTTCATTCACTTTCTAATTTTTAAAAAAGACTTGCCTTTATTTCATTTTTTTTAAATTGCAGTCTTGTTTGAAGGTGACCCTTAAAAGCTTTGCAAGTAAGCTCTGGAATGTTCTTCCAATCTGGACAGGTTTTTGGCAACTATTTATGTGTCTACCCTTGAGAATATTTGGTCTTTGAGGCAGGAACTGTGGTTTTTGTTTTTGTTTGTTTTTTTACCTTACTTTGTATCCTTAGCATTTAGCACAGAGCCTGGTATATACACTGTAGGTGCTTAATAAACATTTGTTAATGATGATAATGTAAATCCAGGGATCAGCTGAGCTAAATGGGGAAAAAATTAAACTCCTAATTGTTCGCCAGGTAATGAATTATTTTTGGCCACAATTACAACTCACAATGTGCTATCACTTAAGAAATGGAGGTGTGGTCATCTGTGTTGGTAGCCTGAGATTCACACCAGTTAAATCCCAGGTGCTTGAAGTAAAAATTTAAGAAAACCCTAGATGCCAATAGAAATCACAGAGGAAGGAAAGGTCTAATGAGCCACGTCGGATTCAACCCTGCTGAATATCACTTTCATTCTGATATCATATTTTTTTAGACTTTTCAAGACCCCAAGCAAGCCCAACCATCCTCTTAAAGCTGTCAGAAAGACTGAATCTTTGAAAATGTTTAGACTCAAAGATTGGTCAGTTATTTTATAGTAATAGCTCACCTTTGTATAGCATTTGAGCAATCTTAAATAACATGTAACCCTGTGAGTAGATCAGATTGTCTCCACTTTAGAGATGAGGAAGGTAAAGGTACAAAAGATCAAGGGATTTTACCCTAATCACACACATACCAAGTATCTGAGAAAGAATTTGAACTCAGAGCTCTTGAATTTAAGTCCATACTACTTTCATGAACTACTTGAGAAGGGAAGATGTATTCAGAAATTAACTTTGCCCTTCCCAGAGGGCTGTTGGGAAATTCTCTGCCTTTCTCTTAAGAGAAGAATGAATTTCTCTCCTTAATTGTTTCTCCAAATAACCCAATGAAATGAAACATCTATAGCTTAGAGCCTGGTAGGCAAAACATCTAGGGCACAGAATGCCAAGAAAGAGACTGGTAAAAGGGAGCCCATGATAACAAACATTTGAATGTTAATTTTGATGTAATCAAAGAATTTTCGCCCATTAACAAAGTGTAGGTTCTACAATGAAATTTGCTATTGCATTTGTATAGAAGCAACTATGATTTTGTCATGTTGCTGCTGCTATGCTTCAAGATTTAAATTAATTACTTATGTGATATAATATTGAATACTAGTAATTTCACTGGAGTCTAGCTGCCTAGGGTCCGTACTGTCTTGTGTTTCTGTCATGGTGGTATTTGCTTTAAGCCAATCTGCAGAGACAAAGGATTAGTCTTTTTCACACTGAGAAAGGACTGAGAAGGTTATGTCTTTGCAGGCCCTCTCCTGGCCACAAATGAGGGCCTGAAGTTTGGGACTTCCTTTCGAGCTATCCAACCTGGAGCTCCTAATATAAGTGAAAGATGCATCTTCAAGTCTTAAGTAGATCCACAGACTTCATCAGAGAAGGAAAATCAGTTTTGACCCAAGGTAACACAGGTAGCAAGTATGATCCAAGCTGGGATCTGAATCCACATTCTGTGACTCCCAAGTTTGATGCCCTTTCCATGGTACTCTGCTTGTTTAGTATAGGCACGGTTCCTCTTTTCCCAAAGATTGCCTGCAAAAATATACAGACTAGTAAGTATAGAAAATAAATAATTTATGAGGGTCAGCAATTAAATTCTTCAAAACAACTAAATATCTTAAAATTCTAGAAATGCTGAATTGGTCAGATAGAGGTGACATCATTGAATTGGCCTGTTGAATGGTTCTCCTGAGGCCTTAGTGTTCTATGTTGTCTCAGAGTGAAACTATCACATTGAAATAATCACAGAGTATTAAAACTTGACTGTCTATCTTACTGGATATGCTAATAGAGAGGGCTTGTTAAGTAACAGAGAAATATTTGGTAACAAATAAATATTCACTCAACAAATACTCACCCAAATACTGACTTTCTGTCTCTCCATACTTGGTCTATTCCTGCATATCCCTTGTTTTTCAATGACTTTTTCCTGGAGGAAAAAAAATCTCTAAAAATGAACTCAAATCCAATACCATTCATTGGTCTATGGCCTGATGTCTCCGGACATCATCATCTCATTGACTCATAACTGGGGATATCATCATATCTTCCTTTTTCATAAAATCCCAGAGCACAAAAAATTAGTCAGGGTATGTGCACATGTGCCCCATCCACTCTAAGTAGAAATGGTAGTTAACATTAAAATTTTATGAGTCCCTATGGTATCCAAAGATGAGTCTTCATTTTGACGATTGCCCTGTCATTTAGACCTTGAGGTTTCCAGAGGGCAGCTGTCTCCTTTGATGCTCAAAAATCCATTGGTAAAATAATGACTTTATTGGGTTGAAAGTTTAGGGGCACTTCTTTATCTCTTATCATCATCATCATCACCATCATCATCATTTCTTGTCAAAAAAGCACTCAGAGCAGTCAGTATTCAGATAAATATAGTGCTGATTGGTACAATGACAGATATGCCATCTTTATTATTTTGCTTCTTGAGAAAAACAACATTTAAATCTTCAGCTTTTGTTCATATATTGAGGAAACTATCAAAATGACACACACACACTTGATTTTATTTGGCTGAAGGTACCATTAGAAGCTTTAGGCTTATCAAAAAGCTGACAAACTGGAAGGCTTTTTTTCCCTTTTTTTTAATGATGTGCTTTTTTTTTCCTTTTATGTGAAGAAAAAGAATTAGGCACTGAGTAAACTTCTTTTAAGCAAGCTTATCCAAAGCATTCACAGAATGTGGGTGGGTAGATTTGCTTACTTACCCAGCATGGTTACCATCTGTCTTTTTCTAAATTCCTTCCTTCCTAATCCTTTGTCATCTCTCTGAGAAAACTGTTGATATACTCTTTTTTGGGGGAAGGGGACAAGTAGGAATTGTGCAGCGTAACAGAATGGTCATTTTTAATGGATAATTATCTCACATAAGAAGAAGAATTTGTTGTATTTCAAACAAAATCCTTCAAGAAAAACTTTCCTTTCCAGTGAATTCTCCAGGTTTTTCATCAGTTAAAAAATTGGTAGCCACTGTTATGTGATTCCCAGGTAGATACAGCTACAGCGTGTGTACATTCACGATAAGGAAACAGATTGAGGGAAATATATGTAACCTCAAGCCAAAGTCACAAGCACGATCTTCTTGCCTACACGATGGACTTGCAAGGGAGGTGGTGGTAGGGGAACTTATTTATTGCGCATTCCAGTTAATTGAAGTTGTTTGTGTTAGCAATGAGATGTCACACACAATGTAGTAGAAAGCTTACATCCTCTGTCATGAATGTGACCTTGAGTTTGCAATAATTCACCTATTGATTAAAAAAGAAGTACCCTTCAGGGGAAATGGATGGCAGCCTGATTCTGGATACCACCATATGTGGAGCTACAGATTTTAGCTGGAAAGAAAGATGTGAGCAGCTTAAGGACAAGTTTTGTTCTTAGCACAACAGCATCTGTTTGATTATAGCTTCAGTCAGGTATTCTTAAGAGACATTTAGAGGTGCTGTGAGGCTGTGCTGCCTGTCCTTGACACAGAAGTACTGTACAAATCCATGCCTTAATCTGACCTAATCCAGATGAGCTAGTTTGGTCATTTGGCTATTGAATTAAGGTAGCAAAGTGACAGACAAACCATGTGGTTTTTGAATCTTCCAACTGAACCATGAAAATGAAGAACAAGAGCATTTTATTGGCTGTCTTACAAAGCCATGCCAAAGTGTGTGTGTTTTTTTTTAATTGATGTTTTCATCTGAAAGGGAGATCCTTTAGAATGTGATTTCTTTGTTTTCATTTTGGATGGTTTTTTTGTAAAGATTTCCACAAAATTATCTCTTTTATTTCACCCAAATAACCTCCACCCATCTGATTTTTTTTAAGAAAGAGCAGCCAGCATTTTCCCACCTTCTGTAGACCAGGACATCTAAAACACTGTTCACATTTTTCTTATTTGTGGGGAGAGAACTGTTAGATTCTTAAATTTCTTAAGCAAAAATAACAAGTAATTAGGCTGTTGTAAAAAGAAAATGCTAGTAATTATAGTTTGCCAGACGCTGTAGAAGGGGGCCGGAAAGCCAAAATGCTATAGTGTTGGCAAATCCTGAGACATTTTTTTTCCAGACTGAAATAAACTCCTAGGGTGAAATGCCCTCCCCACGGAAATGCTTGCGAGAGACTTAAAACCCTCTGGACTGGCTGTTGTACTGGCTTTCATACTTACAAATTGGCAAATTCCTTCGGAAAATGATTACCTTAGGGGCTGAAATTTAAAATGTTTCCAAGAGTTTTTTTTTTTCTTCTCTACAGTTAAAGTGAAAATAGGTGAGATAGAATAAGTACATCTGCAGGATGAATAAATGAGACAATTATAACTGATATTTCTATAGTACTGTGTGTACATTCTTTCATTTGCTCTCTCAACATTCTGAGGTAAGTGAGTAAAGTATCATTATTCTCATTATACAGACGAGAAGACTGAGGCTTAGGGAAGCTCAGACATGCGAGGTCTTTTTTAGCTCTAAATCTAGGTCAACGTAATGTAATAATTGACATTGTTATAGCACTTTAAGGTTTGCCAGCTATTTTAGATGCATAATCACATTTGAACTTTACAACAACCCTATGAGACCCCTGTAGACATTACTATTATGTGATTTTTAAAGATGAGAAATTTGAGTTTCAGAGAAGTTCATGAGATCATAGATTTTGAAATAGAAGGGACCTTTAAACTGATAAATACCAGACGTACAATTTGAGGCCAGATCTTTCTTGGATCAAGTTTAGTGCTTTTTCTAATACACGGATAGGATAAAAAATAATAATATTAATACTGCTACTATTAATATCCTAGAGATTTTAAAGCAAACCCCCCAAGTTGGAGGTGGGGTGTATGAAGAGGTTGGCAGTTCTCCTTTGCTCTGCAGCACAAAGGATGATAGGAGCAAAGATTTAGAGCTGGATGAGGCCTTATAGGCCAAGTTGTCCAACCTTATCATTTTATAGATAGGAAATTAAACCCCAGAAAGGTTAACTAGCACACTTCTGAAAATAGATTTGCTGAAAATTGGCCCTGTTTTATCATCTGGGCTGAAAAATCTCACCTCAGAGCATCACAATTCGGAGAGTTACCATTTCAAAACCATACATGCTGACTTAGAGGCATTGCTATAAAACTCTTTGAAATGCAAGGGTTCTTTCATTTAGTTTGAGTGGCAAGTAACTGAGAACTTTTCATCAGTATGACCACAATGATGCTTTGAGATAGAAAGATGCAGAGAACCTTTGTTAGGATTCATTTCCAGGTTTTAGTGTATCAAGTTAGCATTCTCTTCAGAGTCCAAAGGGGAACTCCCAGGTTTGGGCGTCAAGGGATCACCAGCTTGATTTGCTATCACCTTTCAAAGTCTCTTGGTGTTCAAATGCAACTGCAGGGTACATTTAGTGCCTGATGAAGTCATCAGCTCCTTCATATGCCTTGCCTTTTAGACTGTTCAGGACACTACTTCAGGCTTGGAGTTTATTTATGTCCTGGTGTAATAAGGCTGAAGGAAATGAGTGGCTGACAAAATGATTGCATTTTTTGCTTTGTTTTATTTTTCAGTACAACAAAAGGTTATATTGTTCATTTTCAGTGCTCATGCTAAAAAAAAGAGAAGAGGGAACTAAGAGAGGGAAGAGGAAAGAAGGAAGGGAAAGCAGGAAGGAAGAGAAAAAGATGTGGAGGGGGTAAAGGAAGAGTCAGAGAGGAAGAGGCAGAGAGTTTGATTTGCACATCAAACCCAGTTTGAGGCTGCTGAATCACACAGTTCTATGTCCCAATAGCCAAGCCCCAGGGCTAATGGAACCCACCCCCACATTTTGTATTTCATAACTTCATTTCCAACTGCCTCCTTTCCTACCTCTCCTTTTTTCTAACATAATAAATACTTAAGAGTTACCATGGCTGAGGCCAACCAATACTATGAGTCACTTGCTTCTGAATAGATGAGAGCTATCTATCCTGTTGGGTGCTCAGTAATTGCATAACCAAACTGCCTTTTAAAAAGAACAATAATATAGAGAGCCATCTCTTACTGGTGACATACTAGAAAATAAGGGGAGGGTTAACCTTTTGTTAAAAGAGACCTTCTCTTCACCCTTCTGTCAATCATGGTAATTATGGCATGGTTTGCTGTTGTCACATCCACATGACAATCCTTCTAAATTTGAATTAGCACCTAATGTGTTCTGAAGATGCGGCCTTAATTATTTATTAGGGAGAAAGAAAATGTTCTTTTTCAGTCAGTTATAGTACAAACATATAAGAGAAACATATATACATCTTCTCTTTGTCAGTGATTTTAAGGTCTATTTCCATATAGTTAGAAAGGACTATATCTTATTTTTCAGACTATTTTCCCTTATTTTTCCTCCCTCAATATCTCCTTAGGCAATTTGGGGTAAAAATTACTCTGAAAGCTAAAAGAAACAATTAATAAGTAAAGTCTGGATGGCCGTCTGTCAGGGATCTAGTGAAAGATAATTCTACGTTGGGAGGAGAATGAAATTGATGATTTTCTCCAGGGCCCTTTCCAGCATAAACATTCTATGAGTCATTGATCCCTATAGGGAAGACATGATTCCTGTCACCCAACACCAATGGCCATTTTGCAAGTAGGAAATTTGAAGTTATATGTTATAAGCTATTGTCTTTGTCTCACCAGTACCTAGGACAACAACAAATGTTTGTTGGTTAATTAATAAAATATGTAAAAAAATAATAGCTAACATTTATAAAGCACTTTAAAGTTTACTCAGCCCTTTACATGCATTCTCATTCCAATAGCAAAGTACTACAAAATACAGCTATTTACATTTTAGAGATAAATTAATTAAGACTGAAAGAGTTTGAGTGAATTACCCACAGTAACACAGCTAGTAAATGTCAGAGGTTGGATTTAAACATGCATATTTCTGTCTCCAAGTTCAGCGTTAGATCTGCTAGTCCAGGAAAGAACCAGATCTCCTGATTCTCATATCAGTAGTCAGCTCGAATGCTACATTTTCCTCTGGCAGTAGTTTAACACTAGTTTACCTATCCTATTCAAAGAACCTAATATTATCCTTTACTTATCCTGTTCAAAAGGAGAATTTTAAGTCAAATGTAATAAAATAGATTTTAAAATAACCCAATTCACTTAATTTAAAGAATGAAAAATGTTTTGTTCTCAATATCAATGACTTATAAATATGATATAAGTAGAGACTGGAGAAATAAATGTTTCAGAAAAATGTGAACCTGAGTGATGATTAGTCAACAATCAATCAAGAAACATTTATTTAGCACTTACTATGTGCCAGGCACTGTGCTAAATGCTAAAGATATAAAGAAAGGACAAAAAATTCCCCCACACTCAATAAGTGTCTGTTCCGAGGGGAGAGACAACATGTAAATAACTAGGTGAATACAAGACATAGTCAGCATATATGAAAGGTCATCTGAAAAGGAAGATAATAGCAGCTAGGAGAGACCAACCTGGAAAGTTGTCCTGCAGAATATCACACTTGAGTTCTGAAGAAATTTGAGTTAAGAAACAGAAGTGAGGAGAGGAGAGCAGAGGAGAGGAGAGGAGGGATTCAGTGCATAATGAACAGCCATTGCAAAGGCATAAAGTTATGAGAATGAGTGCCATGTGAAAGGAATTACAAGTAAGACAATCTACCTAGATGTCTAGTGCGTGGAATAAAGTCTAAGAAGACAGGAACGGTAATGAAGGACCAAGTAAGAAAGAGCTTCAATACCCAAGAAATGACTTTCTACCAGTCTTTGGAAATAGACTACTATACTGCAATAAATACAGTGATCTGAAATTATTTTCAGAATAGAATTTGACAATTATTTCAATACAAAGTAGTAGACATGAGTTTTCTCCTTATGAGTTCAAGTAGAATGATGAGCTGATTGGGTAAACAGCTGATTTCTACACTTGTGGTTCTAAAGGTGACCATGGGCCTTCGAAGCAACACCATTTGTTATATGTCAGGCAAGTAAGTTATTTTTTCAAAGTTCTATTTAAGGTTCAATGTCAAAGCAACAAAATATTTCCCCTTCCTTTCCTATTTTTTTAACATATATGCACAGGCCCAGTTGTGCATAGAATATGGGTTGGCAGTGTCAGAACACTCTGTAGGAGCAGACTTATTAGTCCTTCTTCTTCTCCCCCTGAGAGGAATAGTCTCAGGTAATGAAGATTACCTCAGAGTAAAGGTCAACACTTCCTCTGGGTGTACTTGTACACTGGGCCTACCCCTTGTGCACAACTGAGGGAAGACACGCATGTGGATACTAGTATTGCTGTCCTGAATCCCTAGGTTGATAATCAGTTCTCATCCCTACTTAATTTGTAATTCCACTAAGAGCTAATTCACACACAACTTTCTTGACAAAAGCTCTATGAGATTCTACAAATTGAATTTGAGAGTATTCCCTGCTTATCTGGTTTATGGAATTTTTCCATTGCTCTTACATCATCATAATGGTCATATCTGCAGCAAATATTCATTGAGTCATTTTAAAATTTGCCTTTCCTTTTCATTTTTTAATCTGTCAGGCTTTTTAATGAATGAAGAAGTTTGCTCAAAACTACTTATAATGAGTTTTAAAATTTGAATTACCATGAGAGTTCAAGAAAAATTTCACTAAGTGTAAGGAACTGCCAGTTATAACAAAGAAATACAGACCAACGGATAAACAATGACCAGGGTCTTTTCAAAGATCTAGTCTGGAATCTATCTTATTTAACATTTTCATGATCGGGTCTGTTATGACTCTTATTTAATATTTTCACGATTTCAGTGATCCATAAAAAGGAGCATGCAGAAAAATCTCCTGGTCAAGATCTTCTGGGGAGCAAATCCCCAGATTGTGGAGAAAACAACCTGTAGGAGACAGGTGACATAGTGGATAGAGTGCTAGATATGGAGTCAGGAAGACATGAGTTCAATCCCTGCCTCCAACATTTACTAATTGTGTGATCCTGTGTAACCTTTCTCAACCTCAGTTTCTTCATCTGAAAAACAGGAATAATAATCCTACCTCATGGGGTTGTTCTGTGGATCAAATGAGATGATATATGCAATGTGCTTTGCAAAGCATCGTATTATACAACTGCAATTATATATATGAGAAACATGTCAAATGTTTCATTTTGGAAAAGTATGTGATAAATACATGTAGAGAAAAAGGGAAAAAAATATTGAGGAGATGATAGGCTCCAAGGTAAGAATGTATACCCAGACCAAGAATATAGGAATCATTATAGACCAGTTTGTGAATATACTTGGCCTTATTCCTTCATGCCGAAATTATCACAGCAGACATCTTAACAGGTACCCCCGTCTTTAGTCTCCTCTCCAAGAGAAGGCACTATCACTTCAAGGTAAGACTGATACTGCCACCTTAGTCTCCCTGATGTATATCGATTGATTCCATCCCTTCCCATCTCATCCCACCTGATCCCTTCAGTCTCTTGTTAAAATCCTTCAATGGCTTCCCATCCCCCATCAGGTAAATGCCAAATTTCTTAATGTACCATTCAAGTTTCTCCACAAGGTTGGTTCAGTCCTAGATATTTGGTCTTGTACTCTATGTTTAAACCCAGATGAATTGCTAATATCTCCATAATCATAACGAATCCTTATCTAGCCTCACACATTTGGTGAAGCTGTGTCATATTCCTGAAATTCCTTCCCCTCCCTCCACTTCAACCCTGTTTTTCCCTGTTTGCCTACTTACCCACTTCAAAGCCTAGCTCAGATGACACTTGTCACATAAATATTTCAAGAATAGTCCCCTTACCCAACCCCGAAGCTGGAAGTTATGTCTTCTTCCTCTGGCCCCATAAGCAGTTTATACTTAGCATATTCAAATATCATATTCTAACTTATATTAAACTTATCTTATACTACTCTTACCTCTATTCAATTGTAAGTTTCCTGAGGGCAAGGATCAGTCTCATTTCCTTTGCATCTCCTCTAGCGCTTGGCACAATGCATCACACAAAATGAGTCCTTAATAAAAGTTTATTGAATAAATATGTGAAATGACATGAACAATCATCTTTTAAACATTATTTATGATCATTACAATTTATTGGATCTAGTTTCAGTAAGGTTAATATATATTGTTAATGATTGCCCCTTTGTGATAGAAGATAATGTGTATTACCTGGGATTTTGGTGGAAGTATATTTTTCTTCTAGCAATTAGATATGGTTATGTCCCAGAAAAAAAGTCGACAATATTCCTACTTTGCTAAAAAATAATGTTAGGGTCTGTGGCAAAGTTTTCCTTTTATGTTATTATTGAATTCGTAATTACTCCCAAAAGACATTTATGCTATTATCTCAGCACAAACAGCTTCTTTATTAGAATTCTTCAAATCATTGCTGTAAAGAATTATTCTGCCTTACTCTCCCTCCCACAGGATGAGCAATTAAAGCTACTTTAGAAGTAATAAGTAGATAGATAAAGGTCACATGTTTTCCTATTGTATGATAACCATATGTTTAGACCTCTGATATTTAAAGACTACAGAAACCCATCACTGCCAGTTTAAATGCTTGAGATAGATACACAAGGACTAATACTTTTGCCTGACCTTGAACAGATTTACCAATAAAGAAAAGAATGAGGCCTGTGCTCTGCCCAATAAAGAAGATAAAACTTAGACTGTTCTAAAAATAGCATTCAGATGGCAACGGCTGAGTGAATATCTTGGGATAAAACTTGACCTTGTTCCTCAGTAGTCTTCTGGTTTAGGGTATGGGACTACCAAAATCTTCATAAATATCTGAAGGACCCAAATGTTGTGCCAAAGAGGTGAATGACTCTATACTTTGTTATATCTTCCCCAAAACACAAGGTACCTGCTTAGATAATCACAGAATCTCAAAATGGAAAGGGGTCACAAATGTCATCAGGCCCAAACTACATCTCACCATCATCCTCCAATCTCACCTCCTTTTTCTTCCTCCAGTTTCTAAGATCCCTTTACCCAGCCCTACCCCTCTCCTTATGTCATTGATGGCATTTGATCATGCTCAGCCCTCCCACTCCCCTCCCAACTTCATTCTCTCCTTATGTACAAGCTCCTTTCTCACAAACTGGAAACCTAACTTTCATATCCTTAAAAAGCTTCATTTCATCCTGCCACCTCCTCAAGTTATCCCATATCACTCCTATTGTCTCCAATTCTTCCTATTCCTACCGCTCCCACTCTAGCTCAGCCCCTCATCATCTCTCACACGGAATACCATGATAACCTTCTAACTAATTTCCTTACTTTTCATTTGTCCTCTCTCTAATGCATCTTACATAACAGCTTCCAAAATAATCTTCCTAGAGCACAGCTCTGATCTTGCCATTCCCCTTCTCAGGAATCTTCAGTGACTCCCTATTATCTCCATATTAAAACCTAAACTTCTCAACCTGGATTTGTAAAATCCTGCAATGGCATATCCTGAGGAGAGACCTGAGCCTTCTCCTAATGTTGGCCTAGATGATATTATTCAAGCTTGACATTCCATCTCATGCTCCATTTGATCATGGCAAAGGCTTCCCTCCATGTCTGGAATGCATTCCTTCCTCACTTCTGTCTCTTACAATCCTTAACTTCTTTCAAGAATTAGCTTAGGTGCTACCTCCCATGAGAATCCTTCCCTGATTCCCTTGTAGTTTCTTCCTTTGTATTTACTTATTAATATATTTATCTTGTTTTTCTTTTTTCCCCACAAGAAAATAGAAGTTCCCTGAGGGCAGAAACTGTTTTTGACCTCATTTTCTAGTACACTAACTCACACATAATAGGTATAAAATAAATGTATGTTGGTTCGACTAACAGGAATCCCCTCTGTTACAGACCCAACAACGGGTTATCTTATCTCCCTTTAAAGCAGGAGTCCTTGGTCTGGGGTCCACAGACATCAAGCGGTCATCCATGAACATACTTAAAGGTATCTATGAGCTTGTATGGGAAAAATTACGTTTATTGCCACTAACCTTTGGTTTTCTTGGTTATAATATGTATTTTATTTTATGCATTTAAAAACATTCTGATAATAATCCTATCTCTGCAAGAAGCTTACTGGGTTACCCTTGAAGCTAGTGCCTTCTATTTAAGATTATCTCCGATTTATCCTGCATGTATTGTGTTTATGCATAGTTGTTTACATGTTGTCTCTCCCATTAGACTGTGAGCTCCTTGAAGGCAGGGACTGTTTTTGTGATTCTTTGTATCCCCAGTGCTTAGTAGTGCAGTGCCTGGCACACAATATATGCTTAATAAATAATTGTTGACAAGATGGAGTTCATAGGCTTCACTACTATCAACAAGCATTAATTAAGCATTCCTTATGTGGTAAGGCATTGTGCCAGCCTGCAAAGGGATCCATGAAACTAAAAACAAACAAATATATAAATAAATGAATAGCTAGATAGATAAATGAATAAGTAAAATAAATAAAAGATGAAGTTCCTGCTTTAAAGACCTCAAAGGAAGCTTTTAGACAGTTCTAATTATTAGGAAGTTATTCCTTACACCAAACTGAAAACTGACTCTCTGAACTTTACACCTTTGGCTTCCAGTTCTTCCTCTCTGGGGACAAGCAGGGCAAATCTTTCCACATGAACAGCCCTATAGCCTTTCGAGGATAGCCGATGACAGAGCCACATACTGCTCCTCAAATCTGAGAGGCAAAGGCAAAATTGTTGCACATGAATTTGTAATAACCCTCAGTAGTTGCTCCTGGAAACCACTGTCATCAACAAAATTACACATTTGTAACAAGCAAAGCACAACACATGGGCATCTTTCTAAAACACAGCTGTTAAGAGAGTCCCGTAGAGGTAGCAGTTTTGCAGGCTACAATAACATGAGAACATGAGTTCCAAGTCGTTAAAATCCAACTGGTAGATTTATTATTTTTTTAAGCTGTTGGGGAAGGGATAGGTGATCATTTCCAACACAGTCTTGTATTAGAATTTCTTCCCAGTAGAAAGAGTTTTTCTTAAGATAGGAGCTGCATATACTATGTAAATCAAAATGCTTGCCCTATGCCTCCCTAATTGCTATGTAAATAATTCAGAAAGTTCTTCAGTAGGAAAAAATAGAATTCTGAGGGTTATCTGCCTTGTACACTATCCCCACTCACCCCCACTCAAAAGGGTTTCAGGCTTTCTGAGACGCTTACTGTTTGGTGGCTACCTTGTCAGATTTAGAGTTAGAAGATTTAAGTTCAAATACTGCCTCACATATTTTTTAGATTTGTGGTCTTGGGGCCACACATTTCTCATTGGTAAAATGGGCATACTAGTCTCTGTATCACTCTACCTTCTAGGGTGGTAGGAAAAATGTTTTGGAAATATGGAAGTCATCTAGAAATAATGGTTATGATTTTACCCACCTTACCTAATCTATCTTGATGCCTTTTCATTCCTGCTGCCATAATGTTAGCATTTTTTATTTAAAAACTTCTAATTCTATCAGAAAGCTTAACATGGACTTTGAGGAGGACAATGCTTTCTTAAAGAATAATTTCATGATTTTTTAAATGTTTTAACCTAAAATATGGAAGGGTCTCAACCCTTTTTGTGTACTCCCCAACCCTTTTCACCAGAATAGAATGAATATTATCAAGGGGGATGTTCTGATTGTGGTCTGTCTATTGGAGTGTAATGGTATAAGTGCTATCCCCTTGGGTCCCCATTAGAAATGGGCTGTGCTTTTCATCAGGCAATCACAGCAAGGGAAATTTTAAATAAATAACTGAATGAATAAAGAGCCAAGTTATTTTTAAATGGGAAATTTACAGATAATTAGACGATATCGCAGATGGCAGGAATTTGAGGAGGAACATGGTAGAGAACAAGTGGAGGAAATGACTCCCAAATATCTTCCTTGGGAAACATGGCACACTGTGCACAATGGAGGCTTATTAGGGGAAAAAAATTGCATGTGGAAGATAATCAAAGAGATGAGAACATCCTAAGCTTCCATCTGACAAGTGAAAGTCAAATGGTGTAGGCTGCTCTCATTTTTAAAAATATCCATTTAACAAGGATTTATTTAACATCTTAAGGGGGATATTGCTAGTTTCTCCATACTGTAAGAATTTTGAGTGCTTTCTTGTGTCTATTGCTACAGCTGCCCTTTTTAGGGCCAGATGCTCCCAGGATTCCATGAGATAGAGAAAATCTCTAATAATTCAACTGGAATAATAACAGCTCACAGTAAATTAGTGTCATACTCCTTTTCAAATACTTCCCTCACAACAACCCTAGGAAGTCATTACATTTGGACATGATTTTCTATCATTTTAGAGATGGAATAACACAGAGCTTTAGTGATTTGTTAGTAAGTACTAAATCCAGGACTCAAACCCAAATTTTACGACTCACTTTTACAAGGATTTCTGTAATTGCAATGTTAAGTAGGAATATAACCATGTTTTAGCAATAAGGTATTATTTCAGTTCATTTTGTATGGAAGTAGCTTTTAAAAATTGAGAAAAATATACCGGTTCCAAAATGAAAATACAGATTTTTGTCCCTTCTTTCTGACCTCTTTTCCTCTTCAACAGAGAGATCAGTTTTAGTGATATACTCTCACCACAGTATATTTTAGTTGGTCTCACAAAGAGGATGGAAGGTAATATAGTCAAAGTGAGGAAGACCCATTTCTGGCTCTTCCTACCTTTGTGACTTTAGGTATCACATAACCTTTCTGGATCTCAGCTTCCTTATCTGTAAAATGCGGAGGCTAGAAAATATTACCTTTAAAGCCACTTCCAGCTCTAACTCTATGATCCTAAATCCTGTTTATGTTTACCCAACATGGAATCCCTTTGGCTTTTCTCAGAGTCTTATATATGCACAAGTTCTCTGCAGGAGAAGGGAGGTTGGGTTACAAGCTCTTATATGGAATGTCCTGGTAACAACACAAGTTGCTGGTTGGGTCCAGAGACATATTCATGGCACTAATGGGAATCTCAGGGCTAAGAATTGTAGAGTCCATGGCTATCAAATAGATCAGTTGATAAACTGCAATAAATCTGTTGCTAATAAATCTGTTGGGGAATAAATAATACATACATTTTTTTCAAAGTTTCCGAACACTCTAAAAGATCATGTCAGACTCTCATTCATTGGCCTATGGTGGGTCAGGAAAAACTGAAGATTAGAACCTTGCCTCTGAGGAAACGTATTGTATTTACGAGCGCTGAGTGTAGCCAGAGTCCTTAGATTCCAGTCAGACAAAAACAGAGCACTGTGGGTACCTCTTACTGTCTGTCCTTCAGAAGGAGATAGTTGTTAGAGCAGCTGGGGCATTAAGAGCATCATTGGCTCACTTGCTGCTCTTAAATCCAGCCTTTAATCTTATTTTTGTGTGTTTTTATATAAATCAGACCCATGCAGCTTAACAATAGAACTTAATTAGCTACTGGGAGCTTTAGATTAAGGCCTTCTTAGGGAGTAGCAGCGCCCCAGATTTCCTGGGAGCTAGCCATGGTTTTGCAGCCCTGATTTCTATGTGTGCTCCCTGAGCATATTTCTATTTACTCCTCCTCCTTCTTGTGTTTCAGCTATCCTTCCTCTCTGTGCTGTCTCTTTGCATAAATGCAAGCCAATTAAGTAAAACATACTAATACAGCACCCTTCAGAAATGAACATGAAGGAAGGGAATTGCCTAGCCACCGACAGGATAATAGGAGAGAGGGAAAAGCCTGCTGACATTTGAAAGAGCTCCCCACTCATAAAGATACTTCCTTCCATGCTTACTATTTATATAGTAGAGCAGGAGGGATCTTTTTATATCAGAGTATCTCTCTGCCAAATCCCTTCTGCCCTTTGCTTTGAGAAGTCTCAATGATAGATGTGTACCTATGTGAATATTTCTATGGTTATTGATATGAAAACCTACTTGTGTAGATGTTGTAACAGATGGTCCAGGACACCTGGATGTAATAATATTAAGGCTGAAAAAAATGTCCTTGATCTTGCTTTTTCTCTCCCCCGCCCCCCCCCCCGCTTTAAACCAGTATCCTTTCACTTAACTGAAAAAGATCACTTTTTTTAAAAAAGTGAGTAATTACAAACAGTTTTTAGTAATGAAACGCTGAATCCCACTCTTGGGAAAACAGACCTTGGAAATTATATTTGAAGTCAAGATTAGAGAATGAGAAGGGGCAGGAGCCAGTTTTCTATTCCCACTGGGCTAATTAAGTTCTCCAGTATGTTCCTTTTTAATACTATGCAAAAAAGATGATAGGTTCAAGGTAATTGGAGGTTGTCCTTGATTGTAAACCATTAGCATGAATGAACCCACAAGAACTTGTGAGATTTTACTTTCTCCAAGAGCAGGAATTCTTAGCCTTTTTGTATATCATGCACTTGGAAGTCTAGGGAAGTTTATGGATCTTTTCTCAGAATATTTTTAAATGCATAAAGTGCAAATGATTACCAAAGAAATCAACACTATTCAAATAAAGTTATATATCTATATAGAAATCTACATACATACATAAAACATCTATGTATATCTATATATGTGTGTGTATGTGTGTACACACAAAATTTCATGATCCCAGGTTAAGGGCATTTAGCTATTACAGATGCAAGTGGGTTCATCGAAATTTCATTTTTGCAATATATCAGGAGGTGATCATAGCCCAGGTATGAAACTGCTTCTCACTGGCATGGTCTTCTCTCATAAATGAAGCCCTACCTTGTATAGGTGAACAGCAGCCTGGGCAGTCAACATCAGGGAGCCATGGAGTCTGGGTAAAAGAACATAAATGGGTTAGGAGGATGAATCGTTGACTTCTTTGGACCATAGCAACAATTCCAATGTCCATACCAACCTTAGAAGTTAGTCTTCTGTTCATTCGCTTTGTCTCAGCCAAAAAGCTTCCCAACAGAATCCATGCATGCTGTGGCAGGTAGACAGATGGCAAACAGCAGGTGAGTTTGGAATCATTACAAAATGAGGTCTTTACTGGCGCTGTTATGATCTCAAAGATGTGGTACGTCCAAAGGACTTAAGAAAGGCATCTGAATGATAAGCCAGATAAAGAGATGGTGAAACGAGAAATTAGACTTTCACATTAGATTTCCATATTCCCTATAATGGAAAATAACTGTGCTATAGGAAATGACAAATGTGATGGATATAGAGAAGCATGAAAAGATGGCATGGACTAATGAAAGGAAGGTAGCAGAGCCAAGAAAAAAAAATACACCATTAGAATAACATAAACTGAAAGAACAACAATCTCAAACAATTTAAAAAATGAATATTGTAAAACTGCAAATAGTTATAAAATAAAAATAGTTATAAAACTATTTTTATAAAAGAATTACATTTTCTTGTGATGAATATGCTATAATGTTCTGTGGCTAAGCACTGATGTCATTGGAATCTAGAGAGACCTGATTGCACTCAGTCTTATGCTCCAATGACATATTATGCTAGCCTTAATTCACTTGATAATGCTGTAGCCTTTTTATTAAATGTTTTGTGCAGGATGTCCCTAAGGTATGACATATGAGATAGTATATATGAAGAAGCACTTTATAAATCTTAAAATGACATATAAATTCTAGATAGCAGCAGCAGCAGCAGAAATATTCAAGGTACCATATTTTGGGATGGTATCCCTGATAGACACAGAATAGCAATAGAGGGGGAATGTTGCAACCATGTCATGCTAGGAACCTTCATTTCCATAATCAGAACTCACATAAATGAATCATATGTAATCAGCTAGCAATGATTAGCTGGCAGATCCTCCCCCCTTATTGCAACAGCCACCATCCCATAGGCTTCATGTTGCCTTTTTATGATGTCCTTTTCTCTTAAAGCTCACCTTACTATCGATTTTCTACTGTATTAAAATGGCTGGGGGTGTGGTGGAGAGGAGAGGGAGAATTATATATGATATACTCCTACACCTATAACCCTGTTATGGATGACCTTGATTCTGAACAACACTATTAGATGCTAAAGGGGTTTTAAGAAGTGGTGCAGGTATCCAATCCAATTAAACATGCATTTATTAAACATCTACTATATCGAAGTCACCATGATAAAGGAAATGAAAAGCAGTCTCTTTCCTCAAGAAGCTCACATTTTTACTGCCTGCAACAATACGTACATGTATGTGCATATGCATATACCAGAAATACACGATATGGAAGAGGAAGGAAGACATGCTAACAATTAGGGGATGAGGAAAGCCTTCCCCCCAAAAGTTGTTTCTCATCTGACATGAGGAGGAAGCTGGGAATTTTAAGAGGCAGAGTTGAGAAAGATTGAATTCCTGCCAGGGGTTCTATCCTATAAAAAGGCATGGAGGTGGACTGCTAAATTTAAGAAAAAAAAAGCAGGCCATTTTAGGTGGAAGGTAGAATATGTGAAGGAGAGTAATGAGTAGGAAGGTTGATAAGGTAGATCAGAGTCAGACTGTGAAAGAATTTAAGCGACAAAATGCAGACTTTGTATTTTACCTTAGAGGCAAGAGAGAACTGCTAAAGATATATTAGAAAGACTATTTTGGCTTGTATGGAGACTAGATCAGGGGTGACGAACCTGCAGGCTCAAAACCACATGTGGCCCTGTAGGTCCTCAAGTGCAGCCCTTTGACTGAATGCAAACTTCAAACTTCATAGAACAAGTTTAATCAAAGGGCTGCACTTGAGGACCTACAGGGCCACGTGTGGCCTCAAGGCCACAGGTTCCCCACCCCTGGACTAGATTAAGGCTGGGAGAGACTAGAAGCAAGGTTCTGTCTCTTTTTTTAAAAAGTCATAATCTGAATGAGGAGACCAGATACTTGTGGAATTTGGTACACATGGGTTCCCTCCTTCTTACCTCCTACTACCTGGGTGACCTCAGGCAAGCTTCTTTACCTCTGCCTCTCTGGACATCAGGCTCCTCATTTGTAAAATGAGAGGAGGGGGTAGTAGACTAAGTGGTCTCAAATATCTCATTCAGCTCCAAATCTAAATACCTCACTAAAGAAATAGCGGATCAAGGCTACTTAGCTCAATCCTGAGGACCAAAATGAAAGAAAATTGTTCCAAGCCATTCTCCAATTAGGCTACATTTGACTTCTTCTCATGCTTTATCAATGTTGAGGGTTCTATCCTCCTTCCTTCAGTGTTTTGTGAGTATATGCCAACAATAGGAAAGCATCTGAGGAGGATTTGATGGTCAGAAAGTTATGGGTGGAGCACTGATCTTGGAAGAGAGTAGAAAAAGTCACGGACCTTTTTTGTCTCCCTTTCAAAAGCTCTTTGAAAGCCTCCTTGTCAAAGCCTTTGACTTTCCTCTGTGTGTAGCATTTTTTGGCCCTCTACACCTTCCTTTGGGTAAACTTGGAACACAAATTACATATTAACATCTGGGCACTGGAAAAAGTCTAATTTGGGTGCTTATTATACTTCTTATTCCTCTCTGCTCTTGTAACCTTGGACATGTTGCTTCAACCTTCTGGGCTTCTGTTCCTTCATTTGGAAAACAGGCAATTAGAATAATATTATTTATAAAACCCTATTCAGTTCAGGGGAAAGGGGGAAGGGTAGGAAAATGAAATGAAAGCATTTTTAAAACATCCAGGGCTAGTGAGAATTAAGACTACATCTTTGTTAATAGGATCCTAGATTTAGAGATGGAAAGGACGTTAGAAGCTGTTTGGCTGAAGTGTGAGTATTGAGGAGGAGAGCAATAGGAGAGACATTAGGAGGTGGAATAAGCAAGATTAAGTAACTAGATATGGAATAAGTATGGGGGCTGGGAAGTGAGAGTAAAGAGTCCGTGAATACTGGTTGCAAACTTGGGTGATTGGAAGAATGTTTGTCCATAGTAAAAATAAGGAAGTTGTAAGAGGTATATTTAGGGGAAAAGAAGAGTTTTAGATGGTTTGGGGCATCCAGATAGAGATGTCAAATAGAAAGTTGCAGATGTAGGACAGGAGAGAGATGAGAGATTTTGTATTTGAGCATAAAATTATTTTAAAGAAAAATGCAGGGTTGCATCTACCTTACCTATTATCTTGCTCATTCAAGGCCGTAGGGAGTGAAAGAATAAAGAAAATGATAGAGTAAGCAGTTCTACTCAAATACTGGTTCCATTCAGCTCTTTTCCTCCCCAACACAGGAAATGTTTGCCCTACTTTCCCTGTTACTGGTTTGGAGAGAAAAGAATGGCCTGTTAGTGTTTTCTTGTTTAAAGTAGAATTCTGAATCTCGCTGAAGATGAGGGGAGGTGCGAGATAAATATCCTCTTCTTGGCTAAAGTTAATCTTCCCTTCAGCATAAGGCTGATGACAGGACTTGAAGCTCATTCTTTTCTTTTTCTGGCAAGAAATTAATGTTATCTGCAATTGCAGACTGAAAACAATAGGTATTGGCATGGCTGCTTTTTTTAATAGCTAAAAAAAGAAAAGACTTTCTTCTTGGTTATAAAAATAGATCCCTTTACACTGAATTGAATTCTTTAGAGTAAGATGCATTTTAGCAAACAAACAAACAAATAAAAAGAATGCCATCATTGTTCTAGGCAGCCTTGCATATAAACTCTTTTCTTTTTTAAGTTTTATTTATACTTGTGTTTTACGTATCAATTATTTTCTTCATAAACCTTCTCCACTTTGAACATTCCTTTGTGACAAAGCATCCGCAAAACTGATTATCTGGAGGAAGAGAAGGGGTTTCATCAGCTCTGTTCAGGAATCAGGATTGGTCCCCGCAGTGAAATCTCATTTGGGATGCCTTTTAGTGTTATTTTCATTTACCTCTTGGCAGGCATTCTATTTATTTTCCTCCTGCTTCTATTTACTTTCCTGTGACTTCCCATGTGTATAGATTTTCATGGGGTTATGTATGTCATTGCCACAGGCATAGTATTTGAGTGGGTGTTAGCCTGGATGGTGGAAAGGTGAGAAGCATTTGAAAAGGTTTTTAGGGATTTTGCAAATTTTGACAACTGATGAAAATGTTACAGACCTAAAGGTTTTTGTCTTTCTCATGAATCAGAGAAAGAGGCATTGATCCATCAAATAATCAAGTCCATTAAAACTTGGCTATGTATACTTGATAAGTACTTTGGAATAATGTGGGCAACTATACAGCTGTCACTACCCTAAAGGAGTTTATCATCTATTCGGAAAGAGCCAGCTAAAATAAATTAAGTCAATGCATATCCATTAAATACTTGTGGTATGTATGGTACTCTGCTAGGTGGTTTCATATATATCATACCTTTTCATGAGCTGTTTATGGGGAGAAGGGGAAATTATCAAATGTTCTTCTCAAATCGAATGATTCCCAGCAATTATAGGAGGTATTATTTTTTTCTATCTCACAAATAATTATTCATATTTTATAGTATTTTAAGATCTATGAAGTATTATCCTCACAATTGCCCTGGAGAGTAAATAGTACAATATCATCTTCCCATTTTACAGGTGAGGAAACTGGGATTCAGAGAGGTGCCACACAAGTAGCAAGTTATAGAATGGATAGAATCTGATAGAATAGAATGTGATCCTGGGTACTCTGATTTCCAATTCCAATTTCCTTTGCACTTACTAAGCATACCAGGGAGAGTGGAAGAAAGATGAAATTAACATAGGGCCAGATTATAGAGAAAGGAATGGAGGCTATTGAAAGGTGGTGATTTAATCTAATTTAATTTTTATTATTATTTTAGCAATAATATGATCATTATTTTAGAAAGATCAATCTGGCCCTCATGTGCACGTTGTCTGGAGCATCTTTGAGCCATTGCCTAATATTATTTTTCAAAGCTGCATCACATTTATTTTGTTAATACACAAGCATTAATTCTTATTCTTAATATAAAAAGTGGAAACAAAACGACAGAGGTCTTTCTGTTAGGTAAGGAGTGCTAGATTTCCTCTGAACTCCCAGCTTCCCGAAGGTGGCCCCAGACTTGTCCTGGTTTTTAAGTAGATGAAAGCTGAGCAGTTTAAAAGAATGCAGAGTTACTGGCACCTGGATGCTTCCTGTCTGCTGCCACATGTTCACAGAGCAACGGTGCCAATTTCTGCATTAACAATTTGTTTTGCTCCTAGTTATGAAACCAAAGACAGTCGGCATGTGTTAAGAGGAAGATGCTATGTTGGCTTATCCAGGGTTTCTGGAACCTGTGGCTTTTTCACACACTTGGTGTCTTTTTCAAAGCTTTTCCCCAAAAGTTTGTCATAAAATTTTTTAAGGTGATAGATTTTAAGGTGATAGAAATTTCAACATGCTTAATTCATCCATATTTCTTTCTCTTTTCCATACTAATTTTGTGTCTTTTGAATCCTGCATAGTATTGTAAATTATAACATCATTATTGGATATCATTCTGAAATATAATAACAGCTCACATATTTAAAAGTGTTCTTTAAAAGTGTTCTCACTATTCTGTAACCTAGATGGTATAAATCATTGGTCTCAAGCTTCAAATAGAAATGTGTCCCTCACAACAAATCTATGCTATAGGTGGTGTAATTCATTAATGTCAAGCTCAGACAGAAAAAGTTCCCTTGTGTAATGACTTAGAAAACCATAAATTAACATTATCTATGTTATATTGTATTTTTAAATTTTATTTTGTTAAAAATTTGTCAATTATATTTTAGTCTACTTTGGGCTATGCTTGTGAGTTTTGTGGGCCCACATGTAGCCAAAGGCTGGGAACTTGATATCTTTGGTGTAATTAGTGCCCATTTTATGGATGAGAAAACTGATGGTAGGAGAAAGTAAGAGCCTTTTTTAGCACTCAGAATTTAGAATCATAAGACATGTATTCAAATACCAGCTCTGATAATTACCTCCTTGGCCCCTTTGTCAAATCATATGAGGTCACTGGGCCTCAGTTTCCTCAGAATCAGTGTTATTTCCTCGAAATGAAGGAGTTTGACCATGTAATCTCTCAGCTTCCTCCTAGTTCTAAACCATCTGATTAGGACCTAGCCAATACTGATTTCCTCCAGAGAAGGTAGACAGAAAACTTCTGCTAAGTAAACTTAACACAACTTCTAAACAGTGTCTTTTCCCCAAAGCTTCTCCCCTTTTGAGCTTCCACATCATTACCCATAGCACTACCATGCTCCAAGTCAGCCAGGCTCTCAATGTCATTGTCCTCCTTGACCCCTCTCTTTCACTCACCTAAAATATTCAATCAATTGCCAAATCTTGTGGTTTCTACCTTTATAGCATCCCTCGCATATATGCCCTTTTCTCCACTTACATAGCCCTCTCCCTGATTCCAGCCTTCATCAGCTTTTGACTGTACTATTGCATTAGCTTTCCAATTGATCTCCTTGCCTCAAATCTCTCTCTGCTCTCCACCCAACTGCCGAGGTGATTTTTCTAAAGCATAGTTATGACCCTGTCGCCCCTCTGCTCAAAGATCTCTAGCGAATCGTTCCTTATTACCTGCAGATCAAATGTAAATTCTTATGTGCTTCATCATTACCTGGCTCTTTCCCACTTTTCTAATCTTCACACATACCTCTTTCCCCTCCATACACTCCTCATTGGCCTACTTATACCTCCTCCAACAAGATTTTCCATCTTTCACCTCCATCCTTTTACACTGGAGTATTAAAACGATGTTCCTCATGCATCACGTTTGTTGCCCACTGGAACCAAGCCGTCTTATCATCTAATTGGGACTCCAATAGCAATATTTATTTCATGGCTGCATTGGTTAGCCTATACTTCCTCAACCCCACTTCTTCTTTCAATCTTAACAAGATGCCACCCCTTACACAGGCCCTTCATCATCTTTAGTTATTGTTAGTGCTCATGTCCTTCTGAAATTACTTTGTGTTTATTTGTAAATACTTTATATTTACTTATTTAGAATATAAGCTTCTTAATTTTTAATTTTTTAATTTTTTTTATTTCTTTATTTAATATATTTAGTTTTCAGCATTGATTTTCACAAGAGTTTGAATTACAAATTTTCCCCCCATTTCTACCCTCCCCCCACTCCAAGATGGCATATATTCTGGTTGCCATATTCCCCAGTCAGCCCTCCCTTCTGTCACCCCACTCCCCTCCCATCCCCTTTTCCCTTCCTTTCTTGTAGGGCAAGATAAACTTCTATGCCCCGTTGCCTGTGTATCTTATTTTCTAGTTGCACACAAAAACATTTTTTTTGTTTTTGAACATCTGTTTTTAAAACTTTGAGTTCCAAATTCTCTCCCCTCTTCCCTCCCCACCCACTCTCCCTAAGAAGGCAAGCAATTCAACACAGGCCACATGCGTCTCATTATGTATAACCCTTCCACAATACTCATGTTGTGAAAGACTAACTATATTTTGCTCCTTCCTAACCTATCCCCCTTTATCCAATTTTCTCCCTCGACCCTGTCCCTTTTCGAAAGTGTTTATTTTTGATTACCTTCTCCCCCATCTGCCCTCCCTTCAATCATCCCCCCTTTTTTATCTTCTTCCTCCTTCATTTCTGTGGGGTAAGATACCCAATTGAGTGTGTATGGTATTCCCTCCTCAGGTCAAATCTGATGAGAGCAAGATTCACTCATTCCCCCTCACCTTCCTTCTCTTCCTATAGAACTGCTTTTTCTTGCCACTTTTATGCAAGATAATTTACCCCATTCTATCTCTCCCTTTCTCCCTCTCTCAATATATTCCTCTCTCATCCCTTAATTTGATTTTATTTCTTTTAGATATCATCCCTTCATCTTCAACTCACCCTGTGCCCTCTCTCTCTCTCTCTCTCTCTCTCTCTCTCTCTCTCTCTCTCTCTCTGTATATATATATATATATATATATATATATATATATATACACACACGCACACATACATATATACATACATACACATACACACATACATATATATATACATATATATGCATATTCCTTTCAGCTACCCAATTACTGAGGTCTCATGAATCATACACATCATCTTTCCATGTAGGAATGTAAACAAAAGAGTTCAACTTTAGTAAGTCCCTTGCAATTTCTTTTTCTTGTTCTTTTTCTTGATTACCTTTTCATGCTTCTCTGATTCTTGTGTTTGAAAGTCAAATTTTCTATTCAGCTCTGGTCTTTTCACTGAGAAAGCTTGAAAGTCCTCTGTTTTATTGAAAGTCCATATTTTGTCTTGGAGCATGATACTTAGTTTTGCTGGGTGGGTGATTCTTGGTTTTAATCCTAGCTCCATTGACCTCCGGAATATGGTATTCCAAGCCCTTTGATCTCTTAATGTAGAAGCTGCTAGATCTTGGGTTATTCTGATTATGTTTCCACAATACTCAAATTGTTTCTTTCTGGCTATTTACAGTATTTTCTCCTTGATCTGGGAGCTCTGGAATTTGGCGACAATATTCCTAGGAGATTTCATTTTGGGATCTATTTGAGGAGGCGGTTGGTGGATTCTTCTATTTTGCCCTGTGGCTCTAGAATATCAGGGCAGTTCTCCTTGATAATTTCTTGAAAGATGAGATCTAGGCTCTTTTATTGATCATGGCTTTCAGGTAGTCCAATAATTTTTAAATTATCTCTCCTGGATCTATTTTCCAGGTCAGTGGTTTTTCTAAGGAGATATTTCACATTGTCTTCCACTTTTTCATTCCTTTGGTTCTGTTTTATAATATCTTGATTTCTCATAAACTCACTAGCTTCCACTTTCTCCAATCTCATTTTTAAGGTAGTATTTTCTTCAGTGGTCCTTTGGACCTCCTTTTCCATTTGGCTAATTCTGCCTTTCAAGGCATTCTTCTCCTCATTGGCTTTTTGGAGCTCTTTTGCTCTTTTTTCTTATTTTTTCTCTATTTTTTAAGGTGTTATTTTCTTCAGTATGTTTTTGGGTCTCCTTTAGCAAGTCATTGACTTGTTTTTCATGGTTTTCACGCATCCTTCTCATTCTCTTCCCAATTTTTCCTCTACTTCCCTAACTTGCTTTTCCAAAACCTTTTTGAGCTCTTCCATGGCCTAGGACCAGTTCATGTTTTTCTTGAAGGCTTTGGTTGTAGGCTCTTTGACTTTGTTGACTTCTTCTGGCTATATGTTTTGGTCTTCTTTGTCACCAAAGAAAGATTCCAAAGTCTGAGACTGAATCTGGGTGCGTTTTCGCTGCCTGGCCATGTTCCCAGCCAACTTACTTGACCCTTGAGTTTTTCAGGGGGTATGACTGCTTGTAGAGTGAAGAGCACTATGTTCCAAGCTTGGGGGGGGGGGTGTGCTGTTGATTTCAGAGCTATTATAGCCAGCTCTGCCACACCAGCCCTCCTCCTTCCCCAAAAACCCTGAACCCGGACTGGACTTAGATCTTCAGCAGGCTCTGCACTCCTGCTCTGATCTGCCACTTCATTCCTCCCACCAGGTAGGCCTGGGGCCAGAAGCAACTACAGCTATAGTTCTGTAGCTGCCCCACCTCTGATGCCTGGGGCGGTGGCTGAACTGCGAACTCTATCCCCCTGTCCCCAGCAGCTTTTCCCACTAACCTTCTCTGTTGTCTTTGGTGTTTGTGGGTTGAGAAGTCAGGTAACTGCTGCAGCTCACTGATTCAGGGTGCTAGGGCACGCTCCACCCAGCTCCTGGTCTGGTTGGTCTGCCCCGCCCACACTAGGCTCTGCTCCACTCCGCTCCCATCTCCGTGAGGGATAGACCTTACCCAGAGACCATCTAGGCTGTCCTGGGCTAGAGCGCTGCTTCCTCCGCTATTGTGTGGGTTCTGCAGTTCTTCTCTGTTGTCTTTGGTGTTTGAGGGTTAAGAAGTCTGGCAACTGCCACAGCTCACTGATTCAGGGCGCTAGGGCATGCTCCGCCCGGCTCCTGGTCTGGTTTGTCCCTGCGGCCCATGCTGGGCTCTGCTCTGCTCCCAGCTCTGTGCATGAAAGACCTCACCCAGCAACCATCCAGGCTGTCCTGGGCTGGAGCCCTGCTTCCCTCTGCTATTTTATGGGTTCTGCAATTCTACAATTGGTTCAGAGCCATTTTTTATAGGTTTTTGGAGGGACTTGGTGGGGAGCTCACGCTAGTCCCTGCTTTCCAGCTGCCATCTTCTAGAATAGAAGCTTCTTGAGGGCAAACAAAGGACATTACTGTTTTGGTTAGAGTTCTTGTTGTTTTGTCTCTGTATTTCCAATTCCTAGCCTAGTACCTTAGAGGAAATAAGAATTTTGTAAATATTGTTGAAGGATGGGTGATTTTGTATTCTAGCCATTATCCATTCAATTATTTTAAAAATATATTTCAAATCATTTTCTGCCAGAGACAGAATTCTTTTTAAAAGAAGCATTGGTTTTTTTAAAAATGGCTTTATGAAGGAAAAAAAGGATTTGATCTGGATTGTTTTATAGTAAAAAAAAAAAAAGTTTAGTTCTCTACATTTTTTTTTCTTGGCCACAAATGAGTAGTGGTAACGACTGCCTGGAATGAAAATGTCGTAGGGATATGGAAGTCATTCAGTAACACGTTAGGGTGAATGAATGGGCTCTGGCAGCCATCCTACAGCTTCAAAGATTGGCTGGATAATGGATATTTTCCCAACAATATTAGTAATTCATTCCCCAGTAGCAGAAATGCTGTGATTATGGACATAAGCACACTGAATCACAGGCCCTGTTCAAAATCTAGGAGAGTAGATTGATGGTAGTAGGGATGTACTACAAAGGAGCCCTTGTGAATCTGAGAGCAGGCTGAATGGAACAATGACAGCAATTAAACGATTAAGATTAGCTCTCAGAAGCAAAACCCAGGATTCTAGCCACTTGAAACATTTCATTTTGGGGGCCCCTGACCAAGGGATGCTCATGGTAGAACACATTTAAGAAAGCTTAACTCTGTAAACATGTTATGTGTTGCACCCAAATGCAGTAAGGGTTTATTCTTAAGGTCCCATTTGTTAGAACAATGGGCTCTTTAACCCTGGAAGGGACCTTCCTGGGTTTAGATCTCAGAGGTAGTTCTCCATGAGACCCATTCATATTGTCACATGAATCCCATACCCATGATTTGACATGATTTGAAGTCAAAAGACCTGGGTTCAAATCATATTTATGGGACTTACTATCCCTCTAACCTAGGATAAGATATTTAACCACTCTTGGCTTTGAGTTTTTGATTTATAGAAATGAAGGGTTTTGGCTTAAAGATCTCTAAATTCTATCAATTCTTCTTTATATGTGTTCTTATACCATCCTTCTACAGCCAATCACATAGCAGAAGACCTACAGAAATGTGTCTTATCTACATAAGGAATCTTAGGAACATAGGAGAGTTGAAGCCTTAGCAGGTACTTACCAAGTGAGAAGATCCCTAGTAGTATGAGGGTCTCTGTGTGTTGCACATGACTGAGTTTCAAAAAGCTAATCCCATGTGTGGTCACCAGGCTGTGAGGTATATTGGCCATAGTAACTCAACCATCTAGTAAGGCATCATTGGAGGAGATAACCACTTCTGTGAATTATTCATCTTTTGCGAGTTTGAGGAACGGGATGCTATGACCAATTCAAGAGCAGAATTAAATGGGAGTAACTGTACATGTATAAAAAATTTTGAAATAACATAATGTATTTTGACAAAAAAAAAGAACCTAAGTATCATAAGTCATTCCCCAGTTGATGAATGGTCAAAGGAGAACATTGTATACAGTTACAGCAATATCGTTCGATGAAAAACTATGAATGACTTAGCTATTCTCAGAAATACAATGATCCAAGACAATCTCAAAGGTCTAATGATGAAGCATACTAGCTGCCTCCAGAGAAAGAACTGATATTGATTGAATAGAGACTGAAGCATGCTATTTTTCACTTTCTTTCATTTTTTTCTTTTAAGTCTTCTTGTACAAAATGACTAATGTGGAAATGTTTTACATAATTGCACATGTATAACCTATATCTGATTGCTTATCATCTCAGGAATGGGGGAAAGTAGGGAGGAAAGGAGGAATAGAATTTGGAACTCAAAACTTTAAATAAAAATGTTCAAAAACTGGGAAAAAAAATCAGTACTCTCAGAATGTCTTTTAAAACCTTGGTTGTCTAATAGGTTTGGTTGCCTCCACTAATCCACAAAGCCAGAGAAAACTTAATTAGTTTGTTTAAAAATTCCACTGCATCCTGTGGCTGGGTAGAATCGATGCAGCCTGGGCTAAAGCCTCCGTCCTGTAGCACTCATTTCATACAATTAATTATTGTATTAGGGAAAACAGGAGTCTTTTTGGAAGAAAAAGCTAGTAAGACTGACCAATCATCTGCTGTTTATTAGACAATATTATGTCTATGTTACGTTTAAAAGTACATCCTCCTTGGTGTAATATTTCTAAAGCCAAAATCATAGGAGCAAAGCTGAAAGACATCACCAACTGAATAAGCAAGTTGTCACAGTGATGTCCAAATAACATGTAATTAAACACATTATAGTGTTTGTTTCAGACAGCATGTTTCCTACACATAGTATCCCATTTCTGTCTGCAGTTTGAAAAGTACGACTTAGAGCATTGTTGATGTATTCTATTGTGAAAAAAAGAAAATGGTAAAAATTGAATTAAGTAAAACCTTTAGGTGCAAGCCCAGAAACTCAGACAGGAAAGAAGAGATATTCAGGACCACGGAAATAAAATAAAAGATTATTTTGCACTAATGTTCCAAGGGCCCTATGTAGCAGATATGGTTGGCAGTGAAGCCACAGAGAGACAAATTCTGGTTGACATAATAGAAGGAACACTGAACTTGGAGGCAGAAAAGTTGTGTTCAAATCCAGGCTGAGCCTCTTACCAGCCTGGGACCTTGGACAAATAACTTCCCTTCCGTGGGCTTTTGGTTGTCATTGTTCAGTGCCCAATTCTTTGTGACCTCATTTGGGGTTTTCTTGTCAAAGGTATGAGAATGTTTTGCCATTTCCTTCTCCAATTCATTTTACAGATGAGGAAACAGAGGCAAAGAGGGTTCAGTGACTTTCCTAGGGTCATACAGCTAGTAAGTGTCTGAGGCTAGATTTGAACTCAGGAAGGTGAGTCTTCCTGACTCCAAGCCCAGTGTTCTATCCACTGTGCCACCTAGCTGCCCTATTTCTCTGGGTCTTAGTTTCCTCATTTCTAAAATGAGATGATCTGTAGGGCTCCTTTCAACTTTTAATATCCTATGAGTTTATGTTCACTTCCCAGAAATAGATTGGGGTGAAGAGAGGCCAAAAGGCAAGTTCTGAATAAACTGAGTTAACCCAGAGGAATAAGCAAAATAAGCCAATGGGTTTGTGAGGATAATATAGCCAACTTCTACCATAATAACTGGGTTGAAGGTTCACATTAGACTTAATAATATGTGTTCAGGCTACTTCCAGAGCCTTTCTCAAATTGTTTAAGCTGTCTGAACAAAGGAATACTACTGATGAGTCTTCTAAATCCTTAAAATGAAAGCATAACATAATCATAAGGCACAGTTTACAATAAGGCCTGACAATTCTGATAGAGACCATGCTCACAGAATTCAATTCAATCCAAGAAACATTTATTAAACACCTACTACATGTGGAGACCTGGATACACATTGGGAATGCAAAGATGGATGTGACATAGATCTTGCTTTTAAGTAGCTTATGACCTAATGGGGTAATTAAAGGGAATATGTGTTACATGAAGAGGTGAAGACCAGGTGAAATCCTCTAAGAAATGGAAGGACAGAGAGAGAGGCCACCTACTTTGGAGCAGGCAGGAAAATTTTAGGGAATTCTTCTTAAAGGAGGTTGCATCTGAGTTAAACCTTGAAAGAAGGGAAGAATTTCAACAGAGATGGAGGAATCTATTGTAAGCATGGCAGGGGCAGGGACACAGATATCGAGATAGGAGAGGGTAGGGTAAGAATCCAGGATGAAGAATAGTCTGGTTGGACTTGAACGCAGAGTGTGTGAAGAGGAGTGGTATGAGACAAGCCTAAGAATATAGATTAGAACCTGGAATGCCAGGATTAGGAGTTTGTGATTCTATCAAGACCATTTAGTTTTAAAATCAAACCTAGCAATAAAGTTAAAATTCAGTCAATCTAGTTGTTGAACATTATGAATGAACTTTTGAACTTTCCAGCTAATTGTTCAGCATTTTAAAGTTATTGTCTTGTAATAATGAGAAAAAATAATAAATGTATTAATGCTTGACAAGCAAAGCTTGCTTACCAAAACATCAAAGGGGAAGTTTGTGCTTTGTGCTAATTTCTTGACATAATACAAAGGAGCACTTCTGCTTCTTCAGCTAAATGGTTGGCTAATGAAGCCTTTTGAGTGGCAGGATAAAAAAGAAAGTGACCAAAGTACCATCTAAGGTGTGCCTTCTGGAGGATGGCTTTGGCCTCAGGTGCCTTGTGGAACTTCCTCTCATTAGTTTTTAGACACATCTCCCAAATAAAGGAACCACCATTTTAAAAGAGTCGCTACTCATTCCTTTTTTGTGTATGTGATTAGCCAGAGGATATTTGTCTTGTTTTTCATTAAAATGAATTTTATATAAAATACTTAGAAGAAATCATTAATGTTTTTTCATCTTTCTTTATAGAAACCCAGATCATCTTATCGGTCCTTTGAGAAGAGGACATAAAAGCCTTGCTTCTTTGCTATCAGCTTAAGTTGGTAAGACCCATTCAATTACTATGTGGTTATTGAGGGGTTTTTGGGGTGGGGAAAATCTCATTACTGAATTGCTTTTTCTTATGAAAAAAGTCTACTAATTGCTTCAGATAGAAATAAATACATTTATGAACTGTAAAATATCAATATTCGTACTGGCTCACAGTGTACCAGAATTGCTTTTAACAGTAAATAACTGGTTGAATTTAATGTAATAATAAGAATGTGGAATACTGATTTAACATACTGGCACTGCCTGTTATCCAGTGTCATCATAATTAATTTTTTGGAATATTTCTGCGGCACACATCATTTATAACATTGTGAAAGACTCAAAATGTTTGCACTGTGTTCTTGTTTTTGTTGGATAACAGAATGTCCCTTTTTATTGACTTAGGTCTAGACTCTGGGGATTTTACAGAAAATCTAATCAACCTTCTTGTTTTATGGATGAACAAAGTGAGACCCAGAGAGGAGAAATCACTTGCCTCTGATCACACAGCTAGTTAGTAACAGAGTTGGAACTAAACTTGTTCAGCTAACCTCATGATTATCCTTATCGAGCATTCCATATATTACAGTATGGAATTAATCCTAGGTGCTACAAGGCCACTGGAGGACAGGCTCTCAGAGATTCTACCAATTAGAAAGGATTCTGAGTTCATGCCCAACAACAACCTGTTACTATTATTGCTTCTAACATAAAATGGAAACCCTTTATGTTTGACTCTTATAGGCCGTCACAACCTGGCTCCAACCTATCCTTTCCAGCCTCACCTGTAACTGACCAGTCCCCAAGCACATTCAACTATCCATCCAAACTGGTCTTGTCTCTCTTCTTTACACTGGGCATCCCAATTCACTGGCTTTGCATTAGCCAAAGACGTACTCCCTCATCACCTCCTTGTACTTAACTACCTTGCATGGGTTTTGCATTTATTTCTCTACAATTTTCATTCAGTATACACACATATAGGCACATTGTGTTAGGTGCTTGGGGGTTGCAATCACAAAGGGAGATAGTTCCTTACCTCGGGGCACTTACACTCTTCTGTGGAGGAAAATGTTCAGATTGCTCCCTTTGTACTCATGGCTCCCTTCAACTAAGTCCATAGCATTCCTCTGCCACCGTCACTCAACAATTTTTACCCCCTATGAAATTAAGCAATCCTATTAAAACATCCTTTCCTCTCTTCTTTGCATAGAACAATTCACTGTCCTTAGTGGTTTTGGTATCTGATTCTCTAACCAACCCCCTACCATTATCTTGGGTGACTCCAACATCTATCTTGGTGACCATCCAAACAACAAGGCTTCAGAGTCCCTTATTTCTTCAGTTTGTGTGACGTCCATCTCACTCTATTTCCACCCCGACTTAGACAGTGATATCTTAAATCTCACCATTACTTTCAACTACATTTTGCTGAGATTTGTAAATCTGAAATGTCAATCTCTAACTACAGTCATATTTTTTTCACCTTTGTTATGCCTTTAATCCTGCCAAGCACTCTCTTTCTTCTCATCTAAGCCCTTAATTCCTCTTTGCTCTCCTATTCCGACACCTTGTTCTGTATTCACATGCCTACATACTCAGGCTTGAGCTCATGGTTAACTATTTCAGCCACACCTCATCCTTGAATCTCTCCATCCCCTTGAGGGTTGTTGTTATTATTGGCTCGCTGTTGTTTTTTTTTTTAAATTCACATCCCTAGCGATTTCTCACCATTTCTTGATTCTAGGTCTCTGAATTAAATTAATTTGAATATACTCCCAATTTGAGATCTAATCTCATGTAGGCTCTCACTGATCCTTGATAGTTTTTTTTTTCCTGATTTATCTCTTATCGGCTGCCTGCCTCAGTTCTCTTTTCATTTCAAGTTCACAGCATCATCCTCACCTTTCTTATGAACTTGCCTCCCTATTAAAAACGACAGCTCTTCAGCAGGAGCTCTCAATTCCACTTCCCCATACCATGAAACTTCTATATACCTTTTTACATTTTTTTCCTTCATTGTTCCGGTCAGAAGAGGAGCCAGCCCTTCTTTCCAAAGGTAACACCTCCTTGATCCTATTCTCTCCCACCTATTAGTTGTCTTTGCTTGAACAATCATTTTTATTGCTCCTGCCTATCTTCACTTTCCCTTTCCACTAATTCCTTCCTCTCTGCCTCTTAAGTATTTGCTTCTTGAAACCTTGAAACAGCTCTTCCCTCTCTCTTTAGCTTCTCTTCAACCTTCCCATGACTCTCATTCATTTCTGAACTTCTGGAAGGAGCAATTTGAAGTTAAATGTTGGTACCACCTTTTCACTTTTTGGCTCCCTGCAATCTGATTTATGTCACCATTGCTTTATTGAAAGTGCTGTCATTAATCACCAATGCACTTCCAGTCACCAGATCAAATCTTTTTTGACCTTTCTACGACATGGAATGCTGTTTTTCCACCATCTCCTCAACCCACTCTTCCTCCTTGTGTTCTTGAGGCTACACTCTCACGATTCTCTGCCTATCTCAATTCCTGGGCTGCTTCTTTGACTTCTGTCCCACCACCCAGCCCCTAAATTTAGGCAATTCCCATGGCCATGTCCTCTTTCTTCATTTTACCCCTTTCCTTAGTAGACTCCTCTTTTCCTACTATTTTAGCTGTCACCTCGCAGAAAAAGAGACCCAAATTTCACCTTTACCATAAGATGTTCATAGGAGAAGCGATATAGTGGGCACATATAGAACACTTGGACTGGCGGGCAGTTCTAGTTCCAGCTCTTCCTTGAACTTGCTGTGTGACCTTAAACAATTCACTTGCCCTCTTGTCCTCAGTTTCTTTTACATAAAATTATAAAGTTAGACCATGTGATCTCTAGTTTCTTTCAGCTCTGAAATGTTGTCATTCTGCAATCTCTGACTCTATCCTACTAGCAACCATCTTTCTCCCTCCTAAGCTACAGAACCATATTTATTTTGGAGGTAGGAGGAGGGAATTGGGGTTAAGTGACTTGCCCAAGATCACACAGCTAGTACAGTGTGTGAGGCCAAAATTGAACTCAGGTTCTCCTGACTCCACTGTGCCACCTAGGTGCCCCCAGAACCAAATTTATGAATAATAGCAACAGCAATGACATCAATAACTGACATTTATATGGCTCTAAAATTTTGCAAAGTACTATATATGTATATATGTGCATGTATATGTGTATATATGTACATATGCAAGCATACATTTGTATATGTATGTATACATATACATTTTATTTGGATGTGCATGTGTATATATAAATATATATATATGTATATATATATATGTATATATATAATTTTTACATTTGATCCTCACAACAGCTCTGTAAGTTAGGTCCCATTCGTATCTTCATTTTACAAATGATGAAGTTATTGTCCAGGGTCACTAATGAGGCAGTATTTGAACTCATATTTTCCTGATTCTAAGCTCAGCACTCTCACTATTCAATATACTACCTAGATGTTTACTAGACATTTCTACCTTGGTGTACAGTTGCCACTTCAAATGTCACATGTCCAAAGCCAGTCTCATCACATTCCCTCCCCCCCCCCAATCAAAAACAAAAATTCTGCCTCTCCCCTGCAACATTTCTGTTTCTGCCACTGATATTTAACCTTATCCTCCCAATCTGCCAAGTTTGAGGTATGGCATTCAAGGGATAATGAGCCCCAAAATAATAATATACATTATACTTTCTCAACCTTATTGCTTATTCCATACCACTTTTCCTCACATACTCTTTTTGCTGTAGTCCAGCTAGACTACTCATGGTTTCCCCAAACAGGCCCCCTCATTTCCCTGCTTCCTTCTTGCTACCCCATGTGTGAAGCAAATTTTTCCCTTGCCTTTTCAGTTGTAGTACACTAGACAGAGTCAGGAAGATGTGGGTTTGAATTCTGCCACTGGGACTTACTACCTTTGCGACCCATGATAAAGTCACTGAATCTCTCTGGGCTTCATATTCCTCATCTGTAAAAGGGGAATGAAAATACCTATGAGGTGGCCCATGAGTAAATACATAAAGACTTTACAAAATTTTCCATTCTATAGAATGTCAGCTTTTCATATTGCTATCCAAACTTATGCCCAGCTTCAAAGCCCAGCTCAACTGTTAACTGTTACGTACAAAGCCTGAGTTAAATGGAACTTATATGGCAGTCAGGAATCTCTACAAGGGTTAATGTAATTGATAGAGCCAAGATCAAGTTCACCATATAATCTGAACACCACAAGGAAAGAGTGAAGAATCCAAAACCCAATAGTTTCATAGATTTAGAGCTGGAAGGAACCTCAAAGTTTCATCCAGTACAACCCCTTCATTTCACAGATATTGTTTGTCCTTCCTTCTCAAAGAGGATCATGACATCACGGAAGTGATGCCATGACATGCAAGTGAATTGGATTTAAGTGAGGCAAGGCTGTGCAAAGTCACCAGCCTCACTTCAAAGTGAGATCCCGAAGAGGTGAAGTGACTTGCCTGTTATAGAGATCTATCCTTGATCACACAAACAGAAGTGACCTTGTTCCCTTCAGGATTCTTATGGCCCTTTATTTGGGCACTAATCTTATATGGCTTTATATTATGATTGTTAAGGAAGACCTTCATCTTCTCTCACTTCCTAGATTATGAGCATGCTGAGGACAGGGAAAGTGCTTTATTTATCTTTGTATTTCCATCCTTCTGTCTTGTAGCCTTGTTTATAACAAATGCTTCAACATTTTTATTGAATTTATTAGGAGAATAGCATGTAGTACATGTGATATAATACATCTTTAATAGGTTGGTAATGAGTTGAGATTTTCTTACACCCTCATCTTGTTTATATTTTTCCTAGTAGAATAGTAGTTTCCTCGTTGGCCCCTTGGATCATTCGAGTCTAATGGGACACTTAACGTATGCTGCTTTTTCACATGGCATAATAATGCAAATCTCTTTCATTTCCCCAGAAAAACACACTGGGTAAACACAAAGTCTTAAATTTAAAAGAAATTTAAAAGGAAAATACTTCAGTTTGATCGCTGTGGATTATTTCCCTATCCTGCACCCTGAGAGTATAAGTGAAGCATGTAAGAAGTTCAAAAGAAGCCCTAACTAGATTTTCTCTTTCATCACCACTTTTAATGATTGTGGGGTTTTCCAAAGGCAAAAGAAATGGAAATACTCAGTAGTTAGATCCCTAGACTTGGAATCCTTTGTCTGTAATTGGTTCATTGTGTGCACTGGAGCCTAGTTATGGTAGTAGTCTCTATGGCTCCCTATCTCCACCTAAAAATGAAGTGGAAAATCTGCCCTGTGAAGATCAAGAAAATATGGCATCTATATATCAGCAGTGTTGCTTTTGTGAAGTAGAGAGAGAGAGACAAAGAGAGAGAGAGAGAGAGAGAGAGAGAGAGAGAGAGAGAACACAAACCATCCTTCCAACCACTATTTCCTTCAAGTTGAGCTGATTTAAAAAATATATTCAGTGAAGCAGTAACTTGCTATAAATGTTTATATCTCTGAGGTCTTTTTTAGCTACTTGGCAAGAAGAAATCAAACAACAAGGCCACAATACCCCCCAGTGGCTTTAAATAAAAGAGAAAAAATTAAGAATTTTAAGTTATTTTCTCTGAAAATGAATACCCTGAGTCACACTAATTGCTGCTCCATCAGTGCCCAAACCCCAATGCCAGAACATTCTGGATGAATGATTTTTAAAAGAGACTAAAAATTTTTTTCTTTTAAAAAAGGTTATTAGTAAATTAGAATATCAAATGTTGCCTTTATAAATTCCTCCTCTAACCTACACCATGAACTAGCAATATTTTGCAGACCCTAGAATCCTTCTGGCTCTGTTTATGGTCAGAATCATAGAGTGGGAAGGGGTTTTATAGATTTTCTGATCTAATTCCCTCATCTTACTGGTAAAGAAACTGGGCCATAGAAAGATAGAAGGGAGACTCCACCCTAGGTCTTCTGACTCCAAGTCCTTTATAACACGCACACACACACACACACACACACACACACACACACACACAGGCACACACTCACACTCCAGGGGTCTGATTCGGAGAGGTCTCTCCCATGCCTAAAACAAGATCGAAAGAGCAAAAATTGCCTACATATTCTGGCAGGAGCTAAAATAACAATAACAATCCTCCTACTGAACAGACTGAGTCATAAGCACATTCTCTTGATTTGTCTACAGCTTGGAGCAGATTGTTTGGGCTGGGATTTTGTAGGCAGAGGTGGTACCACCTGCTGCAAGGTCTTCAGTTCTTGTTAACGTTACGGCAGCTGTTGGAGGTTTGGTCTTTTAGCAGTTGGCCAAGTGAACGTGAGGAGAAGACGAGGTCCTGTGGGGTGGGTGAATGCTGTCAGAGATGGGAACTAGGACTCACCTATAATTTTCCCAATTTTATGCCAGTTTGGCACGAGCCAATAACATAGTCAAGTTTAACCTTAGGTGGCATTAGAATTATTTTATCTGATTGGCTTGAGAGGTTCATCTCCCCTGAGTGCTAGAGTAGGAACAAAACAATAATAAAGACTGGTGTGTTCATAAAAACAAGGGTGGGAGAGGAGAAGAGATAAGGTAACAAAAAAGAAAAAGAAAAGAAAGAAAAGAGAGTTATTTAAACATCTTTTTTAAAAAACAATGCCCAGAAGAGAGATAAAGGAAGCCCAGAAAGAATCACCAACAAGCAGAATAGCCACCAGTTAAATGAATTACATATTCCAAAATAAAAACATAGAAACCATAGATACCATAATTATAGGTATAATCCTCTTTTTCTGTTCTATGTGTATGGAAATGCTCATTTTGCCTGGTGCTTGTTAAATTCAAAATGAAAATAAATTAATTTAAAAAAAAACAAGAAATTGCTGTCATATCTCTGAAAGACAGGGTGTTCCATCCTCATGTAGAAAACGGTCTTCCCTCCTGGCCCCCACCTCAAAAGAAAAAAAAAGGTGAGAACTTGCTAATTTTCTTCAAGGCTTAGGTCATCACATAATTAGCCTCACTGGAACATATTCTCCCTGAGTATTTTTTCTGTTGATTCTCAAACATATGTATTTGGTGGCCATTTAAATCCTATATGACTGAATTATTTGCTGTAGGCTTAAAACAGACAATGTTTTTAATACCAATTTTAGCCTGTCAAAAATGGAGAAACATTTCATAAGTGCCTACTGCATGCCAGGCACCATGCTAGGATCTGCATGTTCAGAACCTTCTTAGGCCCTTCATTAGCTTTTAAAGTGGCTTTTCTTTCCTGAGAGAGCAAGCAAAAAAGCAATGTTTTAAGAATAAATGAAGTTACAAAGATTTCCCTGCCTATAGAACCTCTCTAAGACTGTAGGTTGCAAAGTAGGTGCTATACTGCATTGATAGAGCGTCTTTTCTCACTGGGAATTCACTATATCTCTATAATCATAGGTCTGGTCCAAAAAAACAAAACAGACAAACAAAACCCAAGAGGGGAAATTACTAGTGCCATAGTCAAATATATGGGCACAAGTTCCAGCTTTAGTGGGTACATAAGGTGCTAAGCTGACCTTCAATCCAAGGCTTGACCATTATTCCTATTGGGGAGATACTATTCATCTGCCCCATTTTTTTTTGAGATCGAAGCATTACATGGGGGTGAACTTAGCAAAGATTTTTCCCCTGATTGTGCCTTAAACTTTCTCAGAACTGGCACAAAATAAGTAATAATAACATATACTTGCATATATAATATTTGTTAATATATTCTATATATTAAGTTTTGCAAAATATTTCCCTCATAACCACTGTGTGAGTTAGCTAGCCATATTGTAACATAAAACGTTACATGGAATGAACTTAGCAATGATTTTTCCCCTGATTGTGGCTTAAACTTCCCCAGAATTGGCACAAAATAAGTAATAATACCATATATTTCCATATAACATATGTACAATATATGTTAATATATAACATATATATATATATGTATATATATTCAGTTGCAAAGCACTTCCCTTATAACCACTATGTAAGTTAGCTAACCATACTGCAGATGAGAATGTTGAGTCTCTGTGGGATTAAATTCTTTGCCTGTTATGGCATAGCTATTATCTGAGTTGCTCAGGCTTTGAACCAAAATGAAGTCCAGCTTCCTATCCTCCATGCTATGTGAGCTCTCAACCCAGAAACACATAGCAAAATTAGGGGCACAGATCATATCAGAATTAAGGAAAGACTTGTAAGCTGCAGATGGATCTTAAAATCTAAATATTGGTAAAATAGTTGAACCAAAATTTGACTGGGCTAAAACAGAGAGGAAGAAAAATGTCTAAGTCAAACCACTTTGTTACAACTTCATAATCCTTAAGGTGTCTCTGAATAGTCATTAGTATGGCTGTGGTGAAGGTAGCACATCTTTCTTAAAGCATTTCATTGTGGCAGTTTTTCTCCCCATTATCATCATCAGAGTGATCAAGGAATCAAAGAATCACAAATTCTAAAACCTCAGAGTTGGAAAGGACCCGTGCCTGAACCGGCATCTGCTATATCTCCAATAAAGTATTCAAGCAGCCATTGATGGAAAGTCCTCAGGAAAGGGGACAGTGTAGCAACAAAGACATTGTGAGGTGGAGAGGAGATGAGTTAAGGAGTTTATTCTGGAGGGCCTCAGTTATCTCAAGAATGGATGTAGATTGTGTAGAAGCTGCAGGAAGCAGGTCTTGCTTCTACATCAGCCAGCAGGAAGATGCCATAGAAATAACAAAAGCAATCAGCATCTTCTTTCCCATCCTCACCAGTGCCTTCGGCTTCATTTGGCCATTTTGGAAAGAGTTGAGCAGGAAGCGTGCTTTCCTATGAGTTTTCTCTCTCTATCCTCCCACTCAACCACCCACGGAATGTTCTTGTTGCTGTCGGAATCTGCTGTGCAGGCAAGGAATTGGAGAGATTTATCTATATTTGTTTCAGTTAACCCTGCTGAAGCTTTCCAGATTATACTGTTTTTGCAAGGTCCCTTTTTCCCCGAGTCTGACCCACCGTCAAATGAAGTAAAGACCCTCCTGTGATATGAATAGACTTGAACCTCTTAGGTAAACAAGCCACGCTAATAAAATAATTAATAAGCAATCAAACTAAAAGGGGATCAAATTGTATAATGATCTAATTGTGGGCTGATTGTGGAATAGCCCCACTCTCTTATTGAGGGCCAATAGTCAAATTTATCAGACACGTCAGTCAAGTGATAACTGATTCTATTTGGGGGCAGTGGGGAGAGGAAAACTATGATATATGTTTACTATTCATACACCTGCAAGATTAGAAAACTACTGGAATTGAAGCCATATGAATGATTGCTAAAAACAGAAAAACAAAAACAAATAGATACAAAGAGCTTATTGAAGAAAAGATGCTTTTGCTATCTTGTTTTAGAAATGTCATCATGTGAAGAAAGGTATGTGGCATTATTCGAGAAAGTGATAAAACATCTCAGCTTGAACAGAGCCATATGTCCATTTAAGGATAAGACAGAAAAATCAGAACGCAGAAGAATAAAACAAAAGGCATTTTTCCACACATTCTATGCATTAGCAAGCCTCCCAGATGAGTTTTGACTGCCTAGTAAACCCATAAATTCCTCTAAGGCAATCCTTGTGGTGGCTCTCCTATTTGGTCTTTCTTTAGGCATTTCTGTTTGTATGGAGATGCCAGGATAGTGCATTGTAGGTAATGTTGCATGAAGGCTGTTCTGTCAGTTACACATTTTCCAAATAAAGTACTCTGCAAAATAAACTTGCCAGAGTTCCAGCCTCCCGTTACTGCAGAATGCTCAGAGCTCCATGAAATGCTGCATTGCAGTAGGGAGCGCCCACTGGCTTTTCCTTAAAGGTTAAAAGTCCTTTCCCACCCCGCCCCCTCTGCCTTTTCTTTAGGTGGGTGGTATTTTAATCAAGTTCCCAAGGCATCAAGCCATGTTAAAAAATGGTGCATCGCACAGGGGGAAGAAAATCATTGTCCTTTCTCTAGAAGTATCTGAGGAGTGGGGGGTGATGCTGTTACATTGTCATTACATAGTTCAGCATGCACAAGGATGGGATTGATGGATAACAAAAAGCGCCTCTGTACAGTCACAAACATGGGTAACCTTTCTCCAAGTCTCCTTTTCATAGCTTGACTTCTTAGATGATTCACTGTATTTTAAAGCTGGAATTATTTAGGGTTAAAATATTTTCGTTTGTTTATTTGTTTGAATGCCATGGATCTCGGTTGCCCACAAAAAAGTAGCTTGCTTCTGAGGCATCTGCGCTGTCTGTAAGGGAAAGTTTGTCTTCTTCAAAGTAAATACTTCGGTGAGGCGTTAGGTGCCAAGACGGCAGTCATTTAAAACCCATCTGGACAAAGTCTGCCAAAATATCCGGTAATGATCAATCTTAAATAAAGAATGGGTAGCCAGAAGGACCTGAGAGATCTTTCTCCAAGGCACTCTGCTGTGATACTAGAAAGTGCTTGGGAGGCTGTGTATAAGGCTTTTTTGTTTTCTCATCTTGTGTGTTTCTGCCTTGCATATGTTTACAATCTGAGGGAGCCTTGTTTAGAGAATTAAGGATTCTAAGGAGAACTTCCTTTTTAAAAATAAGGGGATTAAAAAGAAACCCTGGTTAGCAGAAAGCATAGTGTAGAGAAAAATCTGCTTGGGTCACTTAAATAAATTGTAGAAAAGTCTTGATATTTAATGTATTAAGAATGTATAGTCCATAAATTGCAAATATATTATTACACTTATATGTATGAATGATGAAATTTTAAACAAGGCTATCACATTTGCAGAGGACATATTGAGATGTTAACTTGACATTTTTTTCTCCATGTAGCCTTAAAGTAACTGTGGGAGCAAAGGGGTTAAAAGAAGGTGACTAGTTTCTAGAAATATACCAAAATCCTTAATGAATACTAGCAAATATCGATTTTTTTAACCCTATAGTTGTTCATTAAAATAATGCAAGTATTAAAATACTTAAACAAAAAGATACTTATGTCTTTTAATGTGTAACTTTTGGCAATCTTTATACTAGTCTGCCCCAGAAAACAGAATTCTCTCCTCTTGAGGCAGTTGGACTTATAAACATTTGGTGGGTTTAATTTTCCATCAGACACAGGAAATTTCCAAATTTCATTTCTCTCTCTCCCTCCATGCTTTCCTCCTTTCTTCCCTCTCTTTTGCTCCCCTTCATTTTCTTTTAATTAAGGTTGTGCTTGGCAGCCTCTGTCTTCTTCAAAGCAAAAGCCTGTTTTCATTTTTGATAATTCCTGAAAAGCATTTTACAGCTTCCTGAGGAATTTTGGTTTCCTTTACAAGTCGGGCAGATGGTTTATATTGCCTTAGGGAAGGTGTGGGCATCACAATCTTTGGTTTACCATGAATCTAGCAAGAAAATGCATGTCAGTCTGTCTGTCTGAAATGCTGCCTCTCTATTTCATGTGGTTGAAAATGTCAAATAACATTCTCAGCCCAGAACTGAGTGCCTTTCTTTGCCTTTTCATTTCTTATTAGATACTCAAAAGAGAATAATCTCTTGCGTTTTAGCAAATACTAGCTTAAATCCTCACCAGCTCAATGTTTATCGAGAGGAAGGGTCATAGTACTTTGTATCAAGCACCTACTAAGCACAAGGCGCTGGGCTCCGAAAACAAATACAATGAATGAACAAGGTAGGTTGGCTGCTCAAGTGGTTAGAAAGCTATTTCAGCAAGTCCTTATGTTGTTCAGTTTCATGGTTTTATAATCTGTTCTTATCTTTATTTTATGTTGTAAAATTGCTCATATGTCCCTGTGAGCCCCAAATGAAGCGTGATTTCTTTCTTCACTGTGCCAGCATCCTCGACTTCTGGCCCACAATCAAACACAGAGTGAGCTAATGAGGTGGAGGTCAGTACTGAGAGTTATAACACGTGGACTGAGAAGATAGAAGCCTAGAAAGGATGGGAGACAATGTACAATTTGAGGGAACAGGCCGAATTAATGTAGGACCATATCCCTCAATTTCCTTAGAATTTTTAATCCCTATAACTCTGACCTTAGCTGGCAGCAAGGAGCAGTATTACACATAGCCAACATAGGTCAACAGTTTACATGGGAATGGCTCAGGGTTTCTGAAAGGCTTTGGTGCCTCTTTCTCATTTAGGAAATAGAGTGTCTAAAATTCCACTGTTAGAAATTCATGCCTTTTGATTTTCTGTTTGGATCATATGTTTTTAATATGTAAATATTCCTGGGAGATAATAACATATTTAGTGTTTGAAAAAAAAACAAAACAAAACATAACACTGGACTAGAATCAGAAAACTAGCTGGATTCTTTGCTACTGGAACTAGCAATATGACCCTTAGCGAGTCACTTTGCCTGTATTGGGCTCAGTTTTCCCATCAGTAAAATGAGAAAAATCGAATTGACGGACTCTAATGGCCCTTTTTAATCCAACATTCTATGATTCTGTGAAGTTATTTATTCTAAATTGTTAGTGAAATAACAGATCACAAGAGGAAATGTCACTGCCTGAGTATGCAGAGATAGAAGAGAGAAGGGGTCAAACGGTAGAGATAGGGTACAAAAAATGGGGTGTGAGACACCACAGATTTCACCTATTTTAGAATCTTGCCTAGAGCTGTCCCTGATTTAAACATAGCATCACCAGGACTAAGTCAAGACACTTGGATTCTAGTTGAAACTTCAACCTACTGATTATGTGATGTGTTTAGACCAGTCGCTTCTATGAACCTATACCTTGTGTTTTCTCTCCTCATTGCCTTTGACCATGCTGTTACCCTCACTTTACATGCCCTCTCCACTTTGTGCATTCAAAATTAAATGAATAAATTTACATCTCTTCAACAAATGGTGAGGCAGTGGGAAGCCTAGGTCCAAAACCTAACCCTACCACTTACTACCTTTGTGTAAATAGGACAGCCTGACTCAGGCTGGTCCCCTGTTAGCTTAGGTTCAGGATGGAAGGACATGAGGCACTCATAGTTCATTCGACAGTCAACAAAAGGAAGCTTACTTAGTCATAGTATAGAAAGAATATTTAATTAAACAAGGATACCTAGCTGGGGTAGACAAGGCCCCCTCGCCTCCATGTGGAAATTTGTCTAGTAAGCAGGGTGTAGTGACTCAAAAGTACCTGATCTGTCTTCTCATGGGTAGGCCATTTTAGGGCCTTACATGACATAGAAGCCATGTCACCATGGCCAGAAGCTACCAGAAAGCCTCATCAAGGGAACTCAGCCTTAGACTTCTAGGTTAAGTTCCCAGAGAGAGTTTTGTTGCCTTTCAAGGGCAAACGCCTAACTTGTGTAAGGCCAGAGGTTAGTTTATTTGGACCATTCATTTTCATTTTCTGAGCATCTCTAAAATGAAGGCATTGGACTAGATAATCATTAAGTCTGTGTTCCTATGACCTTGTAACTATATTCATTAGTGTACCTGTTCTATAGAAAGTGACTCATTTGTAGATTAGGGCTCCCCAAGTTCAGAAAATGGATTGTTTAAGTTTTGGCATATTAACACCAAGTAAGCTTTGGTTTCAAAAAACAATTTGAACTTTCAACTCCAGTAATTCCAGATTCCAGTAATTTCCAATTTTATTTTCGACTGGATCTGTGACTTAATCAGTGTAGGAACTCCACATGTAGAGATTTGCATAGGCTCTGGGACTTAGAAAGTTGCCTGGGGTACTGAGAGAATAAGAGGCTTGCCCAACTTACGTCAAGGCAGGACTTGAACACAGGTCTTAACAAAATTAATAACTGAATTGTAAATGGTTCAAAATATAATTTCAAGGAATTTTTTTTTACTGAATATCTTTTAAACCAGTGTCTTTTCAAAAAGACAAACCTCGTTTGGAATCATAGATTGTGGGATTTTAATTCATTTAATTATTATTAGTTCTTCAACCAAGCTTGTATCTGCTCTTTTCTTTTCCACATTGCAAATGATAGCCCCCATGCAAATATACCCGTTTCCAAATCAATCATTCAACAAATATTTTTAAATCCTACTATGTGCCAAGTATACATTGTGGATATGGGTATTAGGGAAACAATCAATCAAAAAACATTTGTTAAGCTCTTACTATGCGCTGCCAAAGTATCCATTTGAGTCACCAGGGTCAGTCTGATTGTTAAAAACAAAACAAAACAAATGGAAAATGAAACACCTGGTGGCATGAAATTACATTCAGATACGAAGTGATTTGTCCATAGTCCCATCGTGAATAAGGAAGAAACCCAGAAAGTGAATACACATGCCCCTGCACACAATTTTGGTATGTACTAACTTTTTGTAGTTAAGATTTTAGTATTCTGTGGTCAAAAATAAGATCAGAACATTTTCCTTTTGTAGAAATAGCTAGGCTTGTATACTTGAATATTTTGAGCCTCTGTTTTGCTATCACCGAATATATAATCATTAATTGTGTGTGTTTCATGCCTGGAGCATTCCACAAACTTTGTGTCATATCAAAAAGTCTAACAGGAAAAAAATTAGCAACTCATAAAAATCGACCTAATTTCCAGGACTCACTCAAGGATTCACAAAGACATTTCTGTTCAAAAGGAAAAGATGAGAGGTGTGTGGTTACTGACCCAGTTGGATCAGGCCTGAATTGTGAGGGAATTCCAGCTGATAAGAATTCTGCATGTTCTCTTTTCCATCCAACTCAGTTGGCGTGGTGAACAGTTTCATTTCAACTCAGTATTGGCCTTCTGGGTCACAATTCTAGGCACCAGAGAGTCAAGCCAAAAGTTAGCAAAAGATCGCATGCCCTGACTGGAAGAAAATAATCTTCTGCTTTGGGCAGCGAGGGCAGGAAAAAGTAAGATTCTACCTTTCTCCAGGGGAAAAGAGAAAAAAGAAGAATAGTAATGGCTACCATAGGTGGCTAAAACTGGAAACTAGTTTTTGTTCAAGATATTGGAGAATCCAACAAAAAGGCAGAACCATGCACAAAAACTGTCTGGGAGCAGTATTTCAGGACCACTTTGTTCTTTGACCATATATAGCTAATGTGCTAGACCCAAAGTAGGTACTCTTCATATGTTTTTGAATGAATAAGTAAAAATTATAGTAACAATGGCTAGCATTTATGTAGATCTTACTATGTGATAGGCACTGTGCTAAACACTTTACAAGCATCGTCTCATTAAGGCCAAATGTAGGTCAGATACTCCATTGACTTAGCCCACTGGAGTTCAGAACTCCTGAGCTGAATAGATTTCATCAGTCTTAGTCTTCCCAGTAACAGAGTTTATAGACATGTGCCATTGTGCCCATTCCTCTAATATAATCTTAAGCCACATTAAGTTTGAGAGGCATAGGGAATTGATAGTACCACAGCACTGTGCTCTGCTCAGAACCCTTAGTACTGGGAGACACATTTTAGGGACAATGTTGTTAGAGAGTATCTTCAAGAGGGGGGTAACCTAGATGCTGAAGGATGTCATGTAGGGACATCCTTGCTAAGAGAGGTCACAAGGAGACATGATAAATGTATTTAAATATTAATTTGTAGGGTGCTCAGGCGAAAGAAGGATTGGATTTATTCTTCTTGGTCCCAGCTCTAGGATCAGTGGGCATACGTTACAAAGAAACAAATTCAAGCCAGATATCAGGAAAAAACTTACTAAAAATCACTTTACTTTAACCACTTCTGCTCGATCCCAATGCTTTTGTCTTAATCATTGCTTTTTTTTCTTCCATCTTGTAAGCACAGGTATTTTAAAACTGCATGTAAGTTGAACTTTATAGAAATTAATTTTTAAAATTCTTCATTTCTGTCAGCAGGGCTCTAGTCTTGATTAACTTTAATTATAAGGCTAATGGTAAAAAGAATCCAAAATTGTACAGCTCAAATGTGTATGGAGAGAATAACAAGTTTCATATTATGTGTTTCCCTTAATTAATGCTAATGCTAATCTAATATGGAAGGCCTATGTGCATTACAGTATTCAGAGATTGCTCTAACGTCTAACATAACAGCACTAAAATATTCTAAGGTTGTAATGATTGGTACAATAAAATCCCACAGATGTATGAAAACATTGTGCCTTGTCAAAACATTGTCATTTTAAATAATATGGAGCTCACTTTTTGAAGCAACCAAACCCATGACATCTTTTAGAGAAATGTCATGAAAATCCTTCTCACCATGAAACTTTTCCAAATAAATTTCTCATTACTAAATCATTTAAATGTTTCACCTGACTCCAGTCTTTGGCTTTCCTGCATACACAAAATACCTCTAAGTCTTCCTGCTATATCTGTGCGTAACATGCAGAGGGTAAGTGTTCTCGGTGACTAGATGACTTAATGAAGATTTCCTGCCGTTGGTCTACTACAGGAATTCTTAACCTTTTTGTGTTATGGACTCTTCTGAATGATGTTTTTCAATGTGTAAAATAAAATACATAGGATTATAAAGGAAACCAACTATACTGAAATACAGTTTTCCAATTTAAAAAAAAAAGTTCAAGAGCCCTAAAGTTTAGAAGTCATGTTCTATGTCAAGGATTCTTCAATCGGGTTTTGTGATACCTACCAGATGTCTCTAAGGGTTGATGTTGCTCAGATCCCACGTCTCCTACTCACTCACTCAGTGATGGAATTGATTTCAGGAGTCGCTGCTCTGCTATCACAGCTTCATAGCCCTCTCTTCATATAACAACAAACAAAAGAACAGTGATAATGATACCTAGCATCTATATGGCACTTTATGGTTTGAAAAGTGCTTTACAAGCATTATCTCACTTTATCCTCACAACAACCCGGGGGGGAGGATAGGTACTATTAGTATCTTCATTTTACATTTGAGGAAACTGAGGCAAGCAGAGGCTAAGTGAATCGCCCAGGGTCACATAGGTAGTTTTGGGAGCTCAGATTTGAACTCAGGTCTTTCTGCTTCCAGGCCCAGTGCTTTGGACACTATGGTACCCCATAGCTGCCAGTTCCAGGATGATGTATATAGTATGATGACATAGATAGTAATTTCTTTCAACTAACGAAAAAACTTAGACATCCTGGCAATGAGATCATGACCTATTGGCATGGTAGAAAAGTAGTTGACTACAAGTAAGACTACCTGTGAATGTGATGTTACTCAGATGAATTAACCCCTCTGAATCTCAGTTTCTTCATCTCTAAAACAGAGATAATAATACCTAAAGCATCTGCCTTGCTAGGGCAGCAAGGCAGTGGATAGAGTGCTGGGCCTGGAGTTGGGCAGTTAGGAAGACCCATTTTCCTGAGTTCAAATCTGACCTCAGACACTTACTAGCTGTGTGACCCTGGGCAAGTCACTTAATCTTATTTGCCTCAGTTTCCTCAACTGTAAAATGAGCTGGAGAAGGAAATGGCAAACCACCTCAAACCACCCTTTCTTTGCCAAGAAAACCCCAAATAGGATCATGAAGGGTCAGACATGACTGAAATGACTGAACACAGACTAAAATTGTTAGGAAGTGTTTCTTTTACTTAAAGCCGAAAGCTGCGTATCTGCAGCTTCTTCCCATTATTCCTGTGCCCTGTCCTCTCAGGTTAAGAAGACCAAATCTCATGGGTGCTCCACATGACAACTCTTCAAATACTTGAAAATACTTGAAAACATATCTTGTTCCTCTTAAGTCTGAACCTCTTCAGGCTAAACAGTCTCATTTCCTTTCTCAACCAATCCTGCTCCTATGACGTTTACTCAAGGCCCTTCATCGTTCTGGTTGCCTTCCTAGTCTACACGCTGTCTGGTTGATCAATTTCCTTGCTAAGTTTGTCACCTGGCACTGATAACGATGTTTCAGATAAGTTTTGGCCATTCACCACACCTGGAATGTACTCCCTCTTCATCTCCACCTTTTAGAATCAATCTTTAGTTTCTTTCAAGCCTCAGCTTAGGCACCTCATCCTACATGGAGCCTTTCCATGTTCCTTTGGCTCTTAGGGCCCTTCTTTTCTTAGCCTTTTCTAAATATCTACGTTATATATGCATGTATATGTGTGTGTGTGTTTACACACACACACACACACACACACACACACACAGTATATGGATGGATGCATGTGCATGTAGGTTCCCTGAGGGCAAAGACTGATTTACTTTTCTTTTTGTATCTCCATCACCTAGCATAATGCATGGCATATAATAAACAGGTGTTTAATAAATTTTATTTATTCATTGATTGACCTGAATAGAAGATAATAGGAATGCCATTTTCCCAGTCCATGCATAGTCATTAGGTCCCTCTTCAGGAGCCAAAGATCAGTAGCTTTTATTTATTTATTTATTCATTTGTTTATTTATTTAGGTAAATAATATTTTTTTCCAATTACATATTGTGAAAGAAGAAACAGAACAAAAGGGAAAAGCCATAAAAAAAAACAAAAACAAAAAAGTGAAAATAGTTCTCTTTGATCTGCATTCAGACTCCAAAGTCCTTTCTCTGGATGTGGATAGCATTTTCCATCATGAATTTTTTGGAAATGTCTTGGATCATTGTATTGCTGAGAAGAGCTAAGTCAATCATAGTTGATCATCACACAATGTTGCTGTTACTCCGTAAAATGTTCTCCTGGTTCTGCTCACTTCACTCAGCATCAGGTCATATAAGTCTTTCCAGGTTTTTCTGAAATCCACCCGCTTCATCATTTCTGATAGCACAATAGTTTCCCATTACATTCTCATGCCATGACTTGTTCAGTCATTCCCCAATTGGGGGACATTCCCTCAGTTTCCAATTCTTTGCTACCACAAAAAGGGCTGCTATAAATATTTTTGTACATGTAGATCCTTTTCCCTTTTTTATGATCTCTTTGTGACAGACCTAGTAGTGGTACATTGTTGGATCAAAGGTAGGTGCACAGCTTGATTGCTCTTTGGGCATAGTTCCAAATTACTCTCCAGAATGGCTAGATCAGTTCACAACTCTACCAACAATGAATGCATTAGTGTACCAATTTCCCCACCTCTTCTCCAACATTTACCATTTTCCTTGTCTGTCATATTAGCCAATCCGATAGGTATGAGGTGGTAACTCAGAGTTGTTTTAATTTGCATTTCTCTAATCAAAATTGATTTAGAGCACTTCTTCACATGCCTATAGACACCTTTGATTTCTTTATCTGAAAACTGTCTGTTCATATACTTTGACTATTTATCAATTGGAGAATGAATTGTATTCTTATAAATTTGACTCAGTTCTCTATATATTTGAGAAATGAGGCCTTTATCAAAAACATTTTCTGTGAAAATTGTTTCTCATCTTTCTGCTTTCCTTCTAACCTTGATTGTGTTGGTTTTGTTTGTGTAAAAACTTTTTAATTTAATGTAATCAAAGTCACCTCTTTTACATTTCATAATGTTCTCTATCTCTTGTTTGGTCATAAATTCTTTCCATCTCCATAAATCTGACAGATAAACTATTCACTGCTCTCCTAATTTATTTATGGTGTCACCCATGTTTAAATCATGTACCCATTTTGACCTTATATTGGTAGAAGGTGTGAAACATTGGTCTATGCCTAGTTTCTGCCATACTATTTTCCAGTTTTCCCAACGAGTTCTTATCCCAGAAGCTGGAGTCTTTGGGTTTATCAAACAGGAGATCACTATAGTCGTTTACCTCATTTACTTTAAGTGTCATGGAAATTTATTATAGTTTATTAGTCAGAGCCTTTGGCAAGGGAGAGACTCCTTCTTGAAACACTGTTATCTTTTGATTTCTTAAAAATGTATTGCTGTCTTGTGTTTTTAGGTCATATGCTTTTCTGAATATCTCCCTACTAAGTAAGCCTTCCTTTTTAACAAGGAATAATCAAAGATTTTTTTAAAAACAGTTTTAGCCAAAATTAATGAACACATTAACAGATTTTGATAGTATATGCAGTGTTTCATAACTACGGTCATGAATCTCCGAGAGAGAGAGAGAGAGAGAGAGAGAGAGAGAGAGAGAGGGAGGGAGAGAGCCAGAGCCAGAGAGAGGCAGAGAGAGATGTTTTCTCATCTTTTGTCTTGATCTTGACCATTTCAGTTTTTGTTACTGTTCTTTTAAATTACCTATTTAGAATTACTTTAGTATTTATTAGGCATATATACACCATTTTCCTGGTTCTGCTTACTTTGCTCTGCCTCTGTATAGATCTTCCCCTGATTCTCTGAATTCTTTATATTCATCATTTCACATGGCAGAGTAACATTACATTACATGCATATATCACAACTTGTTTAGTCATTCCCCAATGAATGGGCATCTATTTTCCTTCCATTTCATTACTGTCTCTAAAACTACTGATATGAATATTTTGATATACATGGAACCATCTTGTCTTTAACTTCCTTGGGGTATATGCCTAGCAGTGGAATTTCTGGATTGAAGAGTATGGATATATTAGTCATGTTCTTTGCATAATTTCAGCTTTCAGTTATCCTTTTGAAAACAACATTGGGAGCACAAAGCATTGAAACTTTAACATTTTACTTTCTTTTGGCATCAATAAAAGTAAAAAGTTATCAAAATTTGTATTAAAAATAGACAGTCAGGACTATTGTCAATCCATTAAGAGTAATTGTTTGAGAGCCTGCTGTGTGCCTAACACTGTATGATATTGACCTGCTAAGACTGAAGAATCCCCAGAGTCATGTATAATTCAAGTAATCACAACATAAAATTGTTACCTTTGACTTCCTAAAGAGGATATGAAAATTATTGAGTTGTTACTGAAGGTTCTTACAGGAGAAATGTTGTACATATTTATACAACCATAACCCATGACTTTTCTTACTGTTTCCCACCTGCTGTGAAGCCACAGGACATTATGATCGCAATGTTTTTATTGAGAAGAGCTGCCAGTGCTGGGCAGAACATTCCCCAGAAACACACTCTAGAACTATTTTTCTTTGTCAAATTTATTATAAATATAGACTCATACAAGTTTAGCAACTAGCTTATTTTTCCTTCAAATTTTGTAATATTTTATCATTCTACACCATGAAATGCCATCCTAGTGATGGCTGACTGGGCTTAGATATTTCTCATTCCTGAAATTTAAGCTAAGCTGTTATGGTTATTGGAATTTCTAAAACATGTGCCTTTCTGCTTAATGCCATTTTCAGACAAATCATTCCATTAACAGTATATTAAATTTGACAATTAGGGAGTTCCACCATTCCTTTTTAGGCTTTAATCGTTCCATAAAAATGTCCAAGAAACCCTTCTCTCCTTGTGCTACCTATGGACTTTTTTTCTCCCTTCTGTCCAAGGTGGGGAGGAAGAAAAAGAGATGGATTAAGGGGAGGAGAAAATGGCACCAAACTTGAGATTTGTTAAGTGCGCTTCTAGCATAAGTCCTCAGTACTTGCATTTTAGGAGTTGCTTCTGAGCACCTTGTTGTCCTAAATAAAGCAGAAAATGTAGATGAAAGACCACCCTACCCTTATTCCACTATAGAACACATTTTGATACCCCTGAGAAAAATATTGACAGACTGAGAGAGCAGGTGTTCTACCTATCATCACCGTTGCATTGTTTTTGTTGCTGTTCTTTTCCAAGGTCACAATGTGGCTAGTCTTGCCTTGCTACTGGGAGAATCTAAGACTAGTGGCTGTCTTTTCCTCTACTGGGCTATAACTTATTGCCTATATTACCAGAGGCCTCCTCTTAATAATAAACATAAAATAAAGTAGTTGTTTGTTTGTTTGTTTGTTTTGGAATTGTCAGTTGATTCACTCAGATCATTACTTCAGCCTTCTTTTTCCTTTTGCTTGGAAGCAATCATTCTCAAATGTTTTGGTCTTGGGACCCCTGCCCTTTTACACTCTTCAAAATTATTAAAAGCCACCCCCCATAACAATTTTTTGTGGATTATATTTATCAATATTTACCATATGAGAAATGAAAACATCTTAGCATTATGAAAAGTTGTTTTGATCTCACAAAGCTCCTGAAAGGGTTTCAAGGAATCCCTAGTGTTTTTAAGACCACACTTTGAAAACTGTTGCTCAATAGTAATGATCTTCAAACTTTTTTGATTGTACTCCCCTATCATTAGATATTAGATTAGATTAGATCATTAGATATTAGAACACCCTTCATTAATAACTGCATATTTACTATTTATTTATTATATCTATATACTATCATATTAGTATAATCGTATACTTTGTAAGACTTACATGAAAAGGATAAGATAAAGATTAAATAATATTTGATCCTACCTAGAGTCAAGAGGAAGTCACTGGAGTTTTTTGAGTGAGGGAGTGACATGATCAACCTGTTACTCATCTTCCCAAGTTCTGATTGGTTGATCATATACTTCTTAGGGTCATGCCATGTTTTTTGTGCCATGCCTTTGACCCTGGTGTACATAACGCTCCCTGTTAATTCTCTCTGAATTTCATTCTTCCCTTCTCTTACTTTCTAAGATGTAAGATGTATTCTTGCCTGAAGATAAGGGAGACTAAATGATCTTTTATGGTTCTTGAAACCTTATGTTTCTAAGAACAATGCCTGAGATGGAATTAATGATTTTGGCTTAAAAATCAATATTTAATATTTTCTATTTCACATATACCGTATTCTACATCACAGTGGTTTATGCTGCTATGTTTTTTTTTAAATATGCTTTACTTTGAATTAGAACTTGAGCTAGGATATTAGACCACTGCAGTCTTGAGAGCCACTTAAGATCATTTAAGTCCTGTGTGTCACGTTGCACTAGGCTAATGATATCCACAAAACTAGTGATAGATGCAGGGGCATCATGGTGGAATGGGAAGAGCAGTATATTTATAATCAAAGGAACTAAGTTTGTATCACAGCCCTGCTTATTTACTATTTGTGTGTCATGTGGGCAAATCCTTTCTCTAGAACTCAGTTTCCTCATTTGGAATCCAAAAGTAGAGGGGAAAATGAGAGATGGTCACTAAGGTCCCTTCCACATCTAATTTCTCTTAACCTTTTAAATTCCAGTGTTTGTTATTTTCTCAGTACAAGTGTTTTAATTTCTCTTAATTTCTAATCTAATTTCTCTTAACCTTTTAAATTCCAGTGTTTGTCATTTTCTCAGTACAAGTGTTTTAAAACCATATTACTGAATTCCCCTCCCCTTGGGTTGTTTTGTAGATTATTAAGATATTTCAGGAGTGTGCATTTTGCCTGTGTGATCATTGTTCATCCATTAAGCTCAGGGTTGTGGAAGGGAAGGAGGTGGCAGATTGTACTAACCACCTACAACTAAGTAAATAAAAAAGAATAAGTAGGTAATTTCTGTGTTGTAATGGGCCCATGATCTGCATTCTTAGGCAATGAGAAGTAAAATTCAGCAGCAAAACTGAGAAGCAGTAGAAATGTCACTTCTGATCACTCTTGAGCTTTGTTTGCCATAAGCATTTTATTTCTCCCCTTTGTAAATTTTTTGGAAGAAATGTGACAGCTATGCATCATTTCCCTGTAGCTACCAGACCTTAGGATGCATGTCAAGGGAAATTGCTTTTTAAGTGAATTCTAAGAGGGGAAACAAACTTACCTATTTCTTCCTTGCTGACAGTAGGAAAGATGGGATTCTCTCTCCTAAGGTTATAGTATCCAAACAATCTGACTCTCTTAATAGACAATGGATTTCCAGGTGAGAACCATCTGTTTTTAACACACCTTACCAATGTAAGGGTCATAACCCTTAGAGTGAGTCTACAGAAGCATGCTGTTTGATTATCTCTGGTACAGTAAGTCTTTTGGAGTTCTTTGTCTTACTTTTGAGAGACAGCATGCTATGGTGAAGTAACTTCTAGTCAACAGGGTCTGATACCAACTCACGCCTATTTATTTGCTTTGTGAATTTAGGCAAAATATTTAACTGCTCTAGGCTTGTTTCCTTATCTGTAAAATGTGGTAGTTACACTGAATAATAGGTAAGGGCTCTTCCAGCTCTAAACCTTTTGATCATATTAGCAGTAGCAAACAACAAATAGGAAAATACAATGAAGAATGGCTTTTTAAAAAAAGCTAAATAATATTGTATTTTATCTTAATAGAAATCATACATTTCCACAAAGGTCTGCTGTGCATTTAAAAAGTCTACAAAAATTAAGTAAATTTTTGGAACACTAATGCTTTATCGGTGGAGTTGTAAACTGATCCAACCATTCTGGAGAGCAATTTGGAACTATGCCCAAAGGGCTATAAAATTATGCATACCCTTTGATGCAGCAAGGCCACTACTAGGTCTGTATCCTGAAGAGATCATAAAAAATGGAAAAGGACCCACATGTACAAAAATATTTTTAGCAACTCTTTTCGTAGTAGCAAAGAATCGGACATTGACGGGATGCCCATCAAGTGGGGAATGGCTGAATAGGTTGTTGCATATGAATTTAATGAAATACTATTGTGCTATAAGAAATGATCAGCAAGTAGATTTCAGAAAAACCTGGAAAGACTTACATGAAATGATGTTGAATGAAGTGAGAAGAACCAGGAGAACATTGTACACAGTAACAGCAACATTGTGCAATGATCAACTATGATAGACATCTCTTCTCAGCAATACAATGATCTAAGACAATTCTACAAGATCCATGATGGAAAATGCTATCTACATCCAGAGAAAGAACTATGGAGTCTGAAAGCACTTTGAAGCATATAATTTTCTATTTTTTTCTTTCTCATGTTTTTCCCTTTCCCAACATGACTGATGTGGAAATATGTTTAATATGGTTGTACATGTATAGCTCCTCCCCCCAAAAATAGGCAGATTTTGATGTACATCTAGTATGTCATTGATGAACCTGTACTACAAATTTTTCCATTTTGTTGTTACCACCTAGGAGCAGAGGAGGATATCCTACCATAGCTTGAGCTTGGCTAGCATGGCCTTGGAGAAGCTAGGATCATATTCCACTACTACCATTTGGCTTCAAAGCAGGATTTTAATGGAGGGACATTATCATCAGAAACAAACAAAAAAAAATAGCAAGTAACTTAGCAGAACTTATGATACCAGAGCAACACCACTCAGAGCTTTAATGTTCTAGAGGAAAGAGGGCTTGCATATCCTCAAAAAAAAGGAAAGGAGGTTTTAATTTTTTTTTATTTTTTTAATTATGAGCTTCACAACCCTCTAAAAAAATCTCCATATACAGAAAGAATTATATATATGCAATTTACATTTATAAGCAGGTTGATTTTGTTCAAAGTACATAATAACTTCAACATGTTAACTTTTACAGATATCCTGCTTTTCTGCATTTCCTTCTGAACCTTCTCCTAATAATCTCTTTTCATTTTTAATATTGCTTCAATGACCCTATTTTCCTTCTTTCCTCTTTCTTTTCTCTTCTTTTCTGTAAGACTCACAGAAGTTTAAAGACAAAAGCTTATGTCAAATAGTACTTATGATAAACGGATAAACAACATTCTAATAAAATTCATTAGATAAAATGTTATTGATATTTAATATTTTTGTACATTTCTAAAATCAGTGAATTTGAGTAAAAATTTATAAAATACTGTAAAAAATTTTGTGTTTTTTGAAAGAAGCTGATTTCATTTTGTTTTTTTGTTTGGGCGAAGGTTGGTTGTTTATTTCTCTGTAGTTTTGCTATTCCAGTGCTGTTCACATTTTTCTCAGTTTCCAGACAACAAAACTCAACAAGACCCAGCTTCATTTGGGGGGATAAAAACGAATATGAGAGTTGCATATAATCCCCCAATCCCTAAGTATGACATAGTTATTAATTGCTGACTGGTTTGACAACAGAGCAAGACAACTTGGTTTCCTCTGAATAATATCTTTATTGACTGTGTGTGTGTGTGTGTGTGCGCGCGTGCGTGCGTGCGCGTGCATTAGGAGGAGGGGGATGGAAAAGGGAAGGGGTGAATGACAGCATAGCTTTCATGGAAAGAAGCAGACCTCTGATGTATCCATTGTCTTGCCAGCCAGGTGCACATTTCTCAGCTTCTTCTCATTCCTCCCTGAAAACTAACATGTTGAAATCCTATCTTATTTAAGCTTCAAATGAGGAATAGGATGGGAGTAATAATCAAAGCTATTCCCTTTTCTGAGACAATACATTCTTTTAAAATGAAACTATTTAGTTCTTAGTACATTACCTGACATATATTCTAACAAATATGGATTGATAAATCTACTCAAATAATTGATAAAATATAGTTTAAGGACCAGTGACAAACCATAGGAGCTATTTCTAGGTGCTATGGGCAATTTCCAAAGCCACAGCCAATTTCAGAAAAATAAAGAAGTCTAGAGGTGAGTAGACGGCCAGTAGTGAATAATGGGAGACCCAAGACATGCTGGGGGGCAGCTCTATGTGGTAAAATATCAAGTAAGAGTGGTGATGGTGATAGTGATAATAGTAATGGTTGTGGTGATGATGATGATGATGATGATGATGATGATGACGATGATGATGACAATAGCAACAGGGAAGAAGATTCTTAGGAGATTCACTATGATACAGTAGGAAGAGTGCAAAATTTTAAGTCAGAGGACTGGGGCAAGTGCTGGCCCTGCCACTTGCTACTTGTGTGACCTTGGGTAAGTCACTTAACCTCACTGAGTCCTGATGCAAAATGAAGAAATTGGACTAGTCTTCTCTGAACTCATTTCCAGCTCTGGAAGTAGTGAGGTATAACTCCAGTGATGAAGTATAATTTTAACAAGAACATCTTTTGCCAGCATATGAGTACCAATTTTGGTTCAGGCAATAAGTTGACTATAGCTATATGACACCTTCCCTGAGCTCAAAATATAAACGTTGGAAGGCTAAGAGGCATGGCATATGTCATATATGTAGGCTAGATGGCCAGTGCCTTAGCAGTTCATAGGAGTCATTCCTGTAGATGCTGGGATCCAAGGAGAATTGGAACTTAAGCTGTCTTGAAATATTTTTCTCATTTTCCTCCGATTTTAAAAAGGAATATAATAGAGAAATCCTCAATAATTACACTGGTAGTGATGAATGTGGAAAAACTACAAAAATGCAATTACAAAGCAAAGTCTGCAAAACATACATTTATTTAAGTGCAATTTTCCATTTACTGTATTTACATGATACATAGAACAAATTGTGGCACTGTAGAAAGCTGACTTTAAATTAAACTGTTCCAGTCCTCTAAGTAAAAAGCTGAAGCAAATCAGCGTAAGAGCTTGGGTACAGATGACTGCTTTTTAGTCATGACTATACTTCCTCCCATTTTCATTTTTCTAATGGAAAGCCCAAGGGATTAGAGAACTTTATTAAAATCTCACAGGAATATTTTGGAAGTTTTGTTCATGGTTTACCATTGTCCTCAAATCTTTTGCTTCTGCAAACTGCCTGCCCACCTCTCTGTATCTTATCATCTCCTCTTTCTTCTTCTCTTTTTCTTACTTTCTCTCCACTGTCCTCTGTCTTTCTTTTCCTGCTATTATAGAATTACCCTAACTTGATTGAAGCTGCCCCTGACTGGCAATTAGCAGCACTATTACATAGTCTCTTTTGAACCAAGTGGAGAAAATTTAAAATATATATGTATATATGTATGTATATATATATGCAATATATATATATATATACACATATATATGGCATTCCTAATGTACATTTTAAAAGAACACATTGTCCCAGAAAAGTGGATAGGTATGAATGAATGCATATTTGCACAATATCAGAAGCAAACCATTTACCTCACCTGAGTCTTGCCTTTAAGGTTGGATAATCCCTAAGAATTTTTTTCATTTCTGGCGTTAAACCATTCTTCATAGGGAGAGATTCTTTTCAATCACACACAAAAGGATTTCTGATTCCCTATCCTTCTGCTTAGTGCTTGAAGCTGCGGAAGAACATTTCAAAGCATAGGTTGAAAACCATTATCCCTTCAAATGCTTCAGTTGTTAGTATTAGTTAAGTGTATTGTCCCCAGATCAACTAATGTGCAACTTCCTTTTTAATTAAAATCATGAATGGGTGTTTGTAGTTTTTCACTATGAGAATTAAGAAGAGAAAATAAAGAGAAGTAAGAGGCAATTCACTTCTGAGAAAATGCAGCTGAAGAAATGTAAATGTCTGGAAATGGCCTTGATTTTCTAGAGTTTGTGTGCTCAAAACTGCCAACCAAGTAAACACATTCCATGTCCTACACAATTAATAGACTAGAGCCCATGGTAAGCAAATGATTTTACCCATTTTAAGGAGCAGATTATTTCTTAGTGTGGTGTCACAGACACTTCTTTTCAACAACGATGTCCTTTGTAAAGGTGCTGGAGATTTTTCTTATATACTGTCTTGTCTAATCTAATTGATTACAGTCTCCTTGAGGCAGGGATAATGTTTTCTATGGATATGATACACACTGTGGATTCTACTTAAATGTCTGCTGGACTTTGATCTATTGATCAAACTACTTTAAGTATGTATACATATGTGTGTATGTGTATATATGTGTTTGTGTATATACCTACATGTATATTGTGTGTATGTGTATGTACATATGTATCTTACATCTTACTTGAGTTTTCTAAATAGAAATTGAGCACCTTTTTGAAAATAGTTTCTGTTATGGTAGGGCAAAATGATAGGAAATTTACCTGATTCTGTATGTGAGCCTGTTGCTAAGGGAAGTAAATTATAGATAAGTTTAAGTATTGTCATCAAATTAGTTCAATTCAAATCCGGCCCCCCCGGCAGATCTTAAAATGCAGCCCATGTGCTCTAACATGTGTATTTATACCTTATATTGCCTGGAATCTGGGTCAGCTCCACACTATGCCACTATAATTCTGACATTCTTCCTCCTCTTCCTACCAGAACTCAGACTTTGATTTCTAGCACCTTAGAATAAGGGGACCAGAATGAGGGCAGCTCTAAACTATACCATTGTGTTTTGACCCATTCCCTGTCTATACCTCCTTTACAAATCTCTGTGTTGTTTTCTACCTATTTAAATGTTAGCTCCTTGAGGTCGGGGAATCTTTTTCTTACTTGTATTTGTATCTTCAGATTTAGTACAGTGCCTGACATACCGTTAGTGCTTTAATTCATTAATCCATCCATCCATCCATCCATTCATTCATTCATCCATCCATCCATCCATCTATCCACTTATTCATGTGAACTATCTGCTTGTCCTGAGCAGAAAAGGTAGGGAGTTAGGATAAAACCAAAATTCCGTTAAGCATTGTTGATATCAGTTAAGTATTCATGGAAAATGTATAGAATTCAACTTTCAACTTCATTTTCCTTAACAATCTGTTCCACATTCATTTTTTTTGACAAGGGAATGCTGTGCCAAGAGTTCCCCTAGATTTTAGCAAGGCATTTGATAAAGTTTCTCATACTATTCCTGTAGAACAGTGATATGGGGGTTAAATAATAGTACAATTAGTTAGATTTTGAACTGTTTGAATGGCAGTACTCAAAGAGTGGTCATTAATGCTTCAGTGTCTTCTCCTAAGGAACTCTCAAATGGAGTGCCACATTGATCATTGCTTGGTCCTTTCCTATTTCATGTTTATATCTGTGTCTTAGATAAAGGCATGGATGGTATGCTTAGAAAACTTGAAGATGACCTGAAGTTCAAAGAGATAGGTAGCACATTGAATAACACAGTCATGAACCCCCAAAGATATTATCGAGTTACAACATTAGGCTGAATCTAATAAGATAAAATAGAGATAAATAGAAAATGTTTTATTATGGCTCAAAAAATTATTTCATGAATATAAGATGGAGAAGTGTGGCTGAATAGCAATTCATCTGAAAAATTACTTGGAATTTTAATAATTTAATAATTTGGTGTGCAGCTAGATAGCAATTTCATGAGTATGAGATGAGGAAGGGTGGCTAGATAGCAATTCATCTGAAAAATAATTTGGAATTTCATAATTTGACCTGGAAGCTTAATATGGGTCAGTTGTTTAATGTAGCAATCAAGAACTCTGATGTGATCTTGGATTACACTAAGAGAGGTAGCATGGTGCCTGGGACTAAGGAGGTGATAGTTTCTGCTGTTATCTGTCCTGGCCAGACCACATGTTGTGAGTGTGCTGTGTTCAATTTCAAGCACAGTATTTTAGGTATAATATTGATAAGCCAGATGATGTCCAGCCAATGGTAGCCAATACGGTAAAGGGATTCAAGCTCAATCCTATAAAAATGATTAAAAATAGCTGGAGTTGTTTCACTTGGAAAAGAGGAGATTTAGGGCTTATGTATGAGAGCTGTCTCTGAATATTTAAAAGGTTGTCATATAGAAGTGAAATTAGATTAGTTCTTCCTGGATCCCAAAGGAAGAACCAGGAGCCATGTGTCAAAGTTACAAAGGCATAAATTTAGGCTCAGGGCAACGCTCTTAACATTAGAGCTATTCCCATGCATAATGGACTGCTTCCAGGGGTTGGTATAATGGGTTTCTCTGTCTTCTCTATCCCATCAGTCAATAGCAGTATGACCACACATCTGGTATGTTGTAGAGAAGAGTCTTATTCAGATACAAAATGAGCTAGTTGGTCTTGAATTCTCTTTAGCCTCTGAAATTCTGTGAGAGTCTTTGATTTTTAAATGCACAGTTTAGAAGTATTAAGATCATCTATTGTAATAAACATTTAAATATCAGATTTTTAAAGAGGGAAAAATGTTTGTCATCTCCATCTCCCATGAATATCTATAAATATCAACGACTTAAGCTATGATGTTTCTTATACATTGGTCTGATTTGGGTTTTTTTCTTTGCTAGAATGCTTTCAACCATTGTATATTACCTTAACTTCGTATGCAGTGACCTTTGCAATCTGATACAACTCTACCCATTCCACCTTATTTCATATTATTGATCACTATACGTTCTCGATGCCACCCGAACCATACTATATATCCTATACTCCTGGAATGCCTTTCCTATCCATCTCAGACAGTTGAACACCTTGTCACCCTTTGAATCCCAGCTTATATGCCAACTCCTCCAAGAGGCCCTACTTGATCTCCCTTGTTGAAAATGATCTTTTACTCATTGCGCTTTTGAACGTTTAATAAATATTTTCAGAATATAATAGAATTTGAATTGAGTTGAAAAGAATCCTGACTGAGGTCCTACTGCCACCTGGTGACACTATTGTCGCATTGCAAGTTCAGGGCTTTTCAAAGGGATTTTTGTTAAGAGTTTAAGTATAAAAGATAAAATAAAACATAGTATCTGTCCTCAAGAAACTTATAATCTAATAGGAAGTACGATGTGTGTGTGTGTAGGTGTATGTATATATACATATATATGAGATATATAATACACACACATATACATATATATATGTGTGTGTGCGTGTGTGTGTATATATATATATATTTATGTATATATGTATATAATAGCACAAGGACTGAGATAGGTACAAAAGAGAGGTCCAGATGAGATTTTTGTAAGAACTTTGAGAACTCATAGACCACTTACAGTTGGAGCAATGAGAATATTTCATGGTGGATGTAGGTGCCTGTGGTAGGTTTTGAAGAAAAGGAGGCATTTCATCAGGCATAAAGGAAGGGTGATGTCATTTCATGGTTTAACCAAAGGGCCAAGTCAGAAAAGAAGACAGCAATTGATGCAATTTGGATGGAATCTTAACTTTTTGAAGAGGGATATTTGGGGGTATTATGGGTATTAAGGTAGGATTAAGCCAGATTATGCATGTTCTTGAATTCTAGAAAAAGAAGTTTATCTTTACTTGGTAGGTGATGGGGAGCCATTGAGGGTTTGCAAGAAGTGAATTAATATGAGCAGAGTGGTGTATTAGGAAAATTGCTCAGCTATCAGTGTAAATGGTGAATTGAAGAGGGAATAAACCGGAGGCAGGAAAACCAGTCAGGAAGCTGTTAAAGTATTCTTAGAAAGAGATTATGAGAATCTGAAATTGTGAGAGTAGAGGAGAAAGGAAGAAACAGATAGAAGAAATATTGCCAAGACAATATTAATATGATTTGACAGCTAATTGGATGGATGCATGGTGGTAAATTAATTTTAAAAAGCAGCATCAGATATGGTATTAATGTTTTGAATGTGGAAAAATCACTGTACTAGGAGGCATGATATCTGCTTTCATATCTCTACTTAACTACACACTTGTGTGACCTTTGCCAAATCGTTTAGCTTCTCTAGGCTTCAGTTCTGTGTATTGATACTGGAAACTCTCCTTCCTTCCTTATACCATTCATAGGAATGGGTTTGGCATATTTTTTTACACTTAATACATTCTCCTTTATAATACACATATTTGTGTACATCCTTTATTAAAGCCCATTGGATTTGCAAACAAGCACTGCTTCTTTTTAATCACTGTATCCTTAGCCCCTAGCTTGAGCTTTGCACATAGTTTGCGCTACTGTTTTGAAGATAGAGGAGGAAACCTGATAATTTCTTGAGACCCCTCCTAACCCTAAATTGTACAACACTATTTAGATTGTTAACAGGATTACATCTCAGTCTCTGATGACTTTCAGTAAAATTCGTTATAAAATAATTTACGTAGAATTAAACATATTTTTCTATTTATTTCCATTATAAAATTATTGATGAAGTCACACACAAATCCAACATTAAAATGACTTGAAATCTTTTTCAAAAGAAGCTTTTCAGATTATAATCTGCCTGATAGCATCCTGGGAAATAAACACTTTTGAAGCAATTTTCACAACCTAGCATTTCCCTTTTGTCATCTATATCTTACAAACTCCACATATGGGTACTCTTGGAAATTCAGAGGCTACAGTATTTAGTTAACAGTTGTTCTTTTGTCTGAATATTTAAAATGTCTAATAGAGCTAGGTTACAATATTACATTTCACCAGTAGGTGTCATCATCTAACTGTACTCTACATTGAACAGCTCTACGTTCAAGGTAGCAGCTTTTTTTTTAAAGTAATACTCAACTTTCTAAATTTTTTGATTCTGAAAATCTACAAATACAAGTTTTTTGAAATGAAGGATGACACATGTATTTTAATACAGTAGATAATATTTAACATGTCTATATGCTGGTCTGATACTAATGGAGATAACTTTGATTATCTTTCTGCTACATTAGCTTTTAATGCTCTATAATTTCCTAATTTTGCTCATTAGAGATGACTTCTACAGTAGGACTAGTAACATAAAACCTGGAATACTGCTGAAATGATAGCTAATGTTTTAACCTATTCTAATTGTAGGAGAGGTCTAAAGGGAGAGGAGAATGGCAGATGACCGGAAAGATGAAGCTAAAGCACCTCACTGGACATCAAGTCAACTGGCAGAGGCATCTTCCCACCCACATTCACCTGAGCTTAAGGAACAAGCAGGAGCAGGGGACGGAATAGTCCGAAGTGCCAATGGATTTCCATACAGAGAGGAAGAAGAAAGTAGCTATGGAGATCATGGGCAACAGGGTACCTATTCAAAAGCCAAAGAGAATGGGATTAATGGAGAGCTCACCTCAGCTGAAAGGGAAACAGCAGGTAACCAAAGACTCTTCTTTCTCCCACCTTGATTTCTGATTTGAAATTAATTTTATCTGAAAAGAACTCATGTAGCAACTTTACTTTTACTGTTAATGAGTTTGAAATATAAATTATTCCAGGAAGTAGAAACTGAAAAAGGAGATCAGTTATGGGGGAAAAGAGAAAATATTTTCATAAGATAAGCTGACTATAACTCTATCCTTTACTTCCTCCTCTTTGTTAACTATTTTGGCTTCATTTTATATTTTAATAGGTGAATGAGTTATTTAGGTGTGACTTTTTAAAAATCTGGTAACTATTCATAGCCATCCCCCATTAAGGTCAAAATTTTAGAAACTTAAGAGTTTTTGTATGATTATTTTTGGGGAAAAAAGTAAATTTCAAATCTATTTGTCTCTCATAATTTTTTGTGATTTTTCATGATATCTTTCCTCTACTCTTAAGGTCACAATAAATATCTTAATCAAGCAATAATTTTTCCATTTTAAAGTCCTTCCAAAGTTTAATGATGTTGACCATGTTCTTAGATGTTACCCAATGTATGACAACAAAGCATAGAATGACAGAAGTCTATATTAGTGATGTGTAGTTTCTTATAGAATCACTAAGACTTCAAGAGTAGAAATTAAATTATCAAATAAATCATGGACCTAAAATTACACAGCACAATGGAGTAATAAAAGTTACATTAAAAATGCTGTGTTTAAAAGCTAAAAGATACTTTTAAATCAATGATAGCCTTATTACTTTCCAAGGATAAAATAATACTATGTGAGCTGAAAGTTCCATTCCTTTGCCAAAATTGTTGAGGTGAGAAGAACATGAAATGCTACTATAATTCATGCTAGATAATCTAGGTTATTAATTAGTTCACTTAGTGGCTGAGATCCATCAATCATGTTGCTCTCTCACCCATAAGTGGGGGGGACCATTTCCATCTGGAACCCCACTGAAATGCTGCTCCAAACTTTAAAAAAAATGCAACATACCATTTTTTGGTCCAGTTATTTTGTATATTGCATTATTCTGCGATTCAGATTTGGAGAGGTATATTTCCAAATTTAAGTAATTTGTCACCCACCCTTTTGAAACTGGTTCCATAAAGTCTCAAATAACTTTTATTTGCTGTTACTATTAATAAAAATATCATTAACAGTTACTTTAGTGACAATCCACACTTATACCTATAACAGATAAGTCTGGAATAATTACTAGATTGGGGCCCAATCTGCATTTCAAATGAGATCAAATGAGATAATATATGTAAAGTGGTGTGCCAACCTTAAAGTGCTATGTAATTGTGACCTATTATTGATACTGTTATTATTTCAGTGCTCCTGTACCTTTGATGATGAGGACTCAGTCACTTGCACAGTAATTTGCATAGGTGCTATTCTAAAAAAATTAAATCAACCCCAGGCAGGCAATAGAAAGAGAATCTGCTTCTCCCCAAAATTATCCTCTACCTGTAAGATACTATTCTCTGTCGCTATTAAAACAGTCACTAGAATTTATTGAATACCTTCTGAGTATGAAGCACTATACTTGGTAATGTGGGGAAAATACAGACGAAAAGGAAGATTTACACTCCAGGTAGAGAGAAAGAACACACACACACACACACGCGCGCGCGCGCACGCACACACACACACACACACACACACACACTAATCATCTATCATTCAGATCATTCATTCCACAATTTTTGAGCATGTACCTGCTTAATGCCAAGCCATGAACAAGATACATTCCCTGCTCCCAGGGAGCTTACTCTCTACTAGGAGAGATCATAGAATCATAGAAGCAGAGTTGAAAGCAACCCTAAAGAGTACAACCCCTTCATTTAACATAAAGAAAACTGAGTCACAGAGAAACAAAGTGACTCATCCAGATCCACCAAGCTACTCAGTGTCTAAGGCAGGATTTAAGCCCACGTCTTCCTAACCCCAAGTCTACTGCCCTAATCACTATACCTCGCTTCCGCTCCCAGATAAGACATGAACATGAGTAACCATGATAAAAGTCAGGTCTGAGGTAAATAATTACATGAATAGCATAGCCTGAATATAAAAGGAGTGCAGAAGAAGCAAGCCATCTCTTTTTACTGGGATGATTGGGTAAGGCATTACACAATGGAAGGCATTTGAACAAAGATGGAAATGTGAGTAGAATTTCAATAAGTGGAAAAAGAAGGAAGATATTAAAGACAGCTGGAAAAGCATATGCAAAAGGACAGAGATGGAGATGTACAGGGTAGTTTGGAGGAGGAAGAACGGCATCAGAGGAACAACAGACCAGGCATGAGGAATAAGGGAACTAATTAAGATGATCAATGTGGGCCTGAGAAGGAAAGGATGAATAGGATAACTGCTCCTTGTAAATTAGGAGAAATCCATGAATTTCAAAAACTGAGGCAATGACCACCTGTTGGTAATTGGGTTTAGATAGGGGTGTGTGGGTGTGTGTGTGTGTGTGTGTGTGTGTGTGTGTGTGTGTGTGTGTGTAGAGAGAGGATTCCTGAAGGACTTTCAAATTGTTTTTAAGAACTTGAGTGAAATAGATGGGAGAATCAAGTTACTTCACAAGGTGAATGAGGTATGTACCAAGGGATAGAAGCAGGAATTAGCAAATTGTATGCAAGGCTCATTAGCATGAGAGCTAGAAAGATCTCTGAAAGAAAGGGATGAAAAAGGGAAGCAGGGAGAAGCAGTAAGAAAGGCCCTGAAGGACCCAGGATGAAGAATTTGAGCAGACAGTAGGGAGCCACTAGAAATTCTTAAGCTTGGGATATTATTTTAGCCACAGAGTATAGAATAAATTGCAACAATTGGTACTCAACAAGAAGGAAAACCAGCTAGGAGACTGATGCAGTCTTCATGAAGTGAGAAAGAATGGATCGAGGTAGGGATGAAAGAAATGGGAAAGAAGGAGCACCTCAAATAAATGGTGCAAATTACCAACTGGAATAGAGATGGAAACTTTTTCAATTTATAGATTCTATTTTTTGGAATGCCTTTTGTCTTGATTTTTTTTCAATATGATAGATAGCTAGATAGATGTCACACGTTCAATACTGAATCTGTTGATATATTAATTGTAGGTTACTTGCTAATGGCCTTTTGATTCGGTCTAGCTGTGGTGAAACCATGTAACTCAAGTAAATAAATGAAGCAGTCAAATTTGGGGTGATCTTATATTTGTGACTATGATGATATGGTATTGGTTTTAGCCATTTCATTCTGCCTCCATTTCTGAGAAAAGAATATAGATCAAAACATAATTTAGAAGTGTATCTGGTTAATATCTTTGGCTTCTGGAATTAGTAATGAGTTCAGGGAAAGCAAGGATTAATCAAATATATGTGTGTATACATATATAATCTATATATACATACATATCCATATCCTTATCACCTTTGTGATTCTGATTTCAAAATTTTATGTGTACAAATTGTATTGAAGATACCTGCAAGGAGCATGCTGGATATTAATGGACATATGTATTCATTTCAAAGCATGATGGTTTTTTGGACAAAATTGGATCAAGAAATTAAAATATTAAATCAGATAAGTTAATCATTAAGTTAATATTAAATCAGCTAATATTAAATCAGATTATATATGAGCCTATAGAACAGGCAATTTCCAAAATATTTATTTCCAATGACTAGAGTAGGTTATCCGAAAGTAATGATTAACTATAAGCTTATAAATCTCTGGCTCATTACATTTCAGATATATTTCATATACTTATTATAAATATACATATATACCTAGCACCATAGGATCATGGCTCTATTGTTAGAAGGGATCTTGGGTGGACCTACTACTTGCAAGGCATCATAGCAGGCTCAGAAATTGATTCTGCATCCTCAAAGAACTTACATTCAGCCTGGGAATACAAAATAGATAAGTTAATATAAAATGTAATATATATATATATATATATATATATATATATATATATATATATATATATATATATATAAGAGAGAGAGAAAGAGAGAGAGAGAGAGAGAGAGAGAGAGAGAGAGAGAGAGAGAGATGCATATCTATATAGATAGATAAAAGAGTCATAGTGAAGGGCCATACTTGAGCTGAGCCTTGAAAGGTCAGGTTTGCAAGAGGTGGAGGTGAGGAAAGAAGAGTATTCAAAGATAGAGAAACAACCTTCATGCTAGAGCCCCAGAGTGAGAGATGGAATCTCATATATGAATAGTAGTAAGTCTATTTGTCTGGAATGTAGAGTATGTGAGAGGAAGTCATGAAACCATCTGGAAAAAGAAGTTGGAGATTGTGGAGGGGCTTAAATGCTGAAAGGAGAAGTTCATTTTTATTCTAGAGGCCATAAAGAGCTGTGGAACCTTCTTGAGCAAGTGAGTTACGTGATCAGATCTCTCTGTTTTGGAATATCAGTTTGGCAGCTGTATGAAAAATGGATTCTAAAGGGAAGAGACTAGAAACAGACCAACTGGAGAATTGAATGAAACAATACCTAGTACAGTCTTTCTCCCCATGCTAAACTCTGCTCTACAAAATTTCTGACAGCTTCTACTTTGAAAACTTCAAGAGTCAGTTATATCATTCTATACAAAGCAATCCATTCTGTTTTCAGACAGCTCTATTTGTCTTTTTTTAAAAAAAAATTGTTCTTTTTCCCCTTGTACTAAGTTAAAATCAACCTTTCCCTGACTCTGAGTTATTGGTCCTAGTTCAGTCCTCTGACATTTGAAAAAAAATGCTTATTCTATCTTTGACCTGACAGCCCTTCAAATATTTTAACAGAGCTATAATGTCTCCCCATCCCAAGTCTTTTTCCCCTAGACTAAACATCTGGCATCCCTTCAAGAATTTCTCAAATGAATGGTTTCAACACCCCTCATTAACCTAGTCACCCCCCTCTAAATGCACTTTACTTTGTCAGTGTCTCTTTGAAGAGATTACTTTATCGGGGATTTTGATTCACTGGATATCAAAACAAGCTCTCCATAAGGAGAATCAGCAGCGTAATCACCTCTTGGTCCCTGTCTTAATGGCCCACATCCAACTCAGGAACTGATATTTCTAGGTAGTCCTGCATAGTATGACCTATTACCACAAGGGTTATATCCCTTTACATTAAAATGTATTATGCATGCTTACAAATAAAACAAAGTCTAAAATAAGCAAAGTTCTACAGATCTGAGTATACTAATCACGATCGAGTTATATCTAAACTGGATATCTTCATAGGTACAATTCCTTTGGTGCCTTATGGTGCCATCTTTTAAATTTCAGCAGTCATTCCAACTTTTTTTCTCTTATCGTCTACACACACACAGACACACGCACACAACCACTACCTTGGGCTGTAGAAACCAAACCTGGTTAGCCTACTTTAGATGTGGTTACTGTAACAACATTTTATATGTGTGTGTGTATGTGTATATATATGTTTATGTATATGGCTTGATCAAGATAGATTCCAATGTCCTTTTCTAGATAATATAGTTTTACCAGGACAGCCCAAGATGGCATTAACTCTTTTTGTCATCCATGTTACACTGTTCATAGGAGCATTGCATACAGTATTTGAAAGCACCTTCGCGATTTTCTTGACCAACTTCCTTTTTACTGGTGAGGAGACTGAACCACAGAAAGGGGAGGTGGCCAGCCCAAAGTCACAAAGCTAGTGAACAAGAAGAACCAGGAGTAAAACCCTTTGGCTCTGATTCAAAATCCAGCATTCTCTCCCTTATGCCAGATTGCCACATGTGACACTTATTGTCAATTAAAATTCTGGTTTCATTGTAGAATAACTACTGTTGTCAATCGTTTCCTATCTTTTATACATAGTCTTCCCCACCCAACCAGGGATATAAATGCATATATATCCATATTAAATTTCATCTTGTAATTTTAGGTGCATTTTTTCAGTATACTGAATTTTTTTTATATCTTGGCTCTCTTTGATAAGCATACCTTCCCTGTCTTCATCCACGTCATTAATAAAGTTCTGGAACAGGAGAGCACAGGAAACTTCAACCACCTGAGGATCCATCAATCTCTCCTCTCACCTAGTCCACATCTCTATATCTTGAGAGACTGTGAAATGTCTTCTTGAAATCCAATATCTACTGTTTCCACGACATTCACCTTGCCTGCTAGTTTAGTAACCTTATCTCAAAAAAGGAGCTAAAGTTAATTTTGCTTCACTTGTTTTAAGTAAATTCATGCTAGCCCTTAGTGATTGCTACTTCCTCTTCCTGAGTGCTCACATGTCATCTGGGTCATGAAACATCTTGAATTTTTTTCTGGGGAATAGACTCAAGTTAACTGATCTATCATTTCTGGAACTTTTTTCTTTAAATGAAGACAACATTACTGACGGACCAATGATCTCTGTCAGTTATCTCTAGTCCAGATCCATGGTTTCTCCAGAGAGGAATGGGAGGCAGAGCAACAAAGGGTGGTACAGAAGTCACATAACTTTCTGGTTCTGCCACTGGTGACCTACCAAACTCTAGGGGAAAACATTCTGATTTGTTTTCGCCTCAATTTTTCCATTACTTAGGGATTGCTAAAACATATTTTGAATCAAGTTTAGATACCTAGATACACATATGTATGTGTATACACATATAGATAGTTGATTTAATTGCCAAATGCCCTGCCCACTAGCTTGCCATAAGATTCAGAACAAATTAGTGAAACTCCCTATGCCTCAATTTCTAACCATGTATAAAGATATCTAGATAAGAGGTGACAAACTTGCAGCTGCAGACTATAAAACTCCTGAGTGCAGGCCAAAGCAGGTTAAGATGCAATTCAATATAAATAAAAATGCAATTGAACATAGATAGTAATTTGTGGTTTTCTAATTTAATATGTAACCTGCAGGAATTTATTTCTGTCGAGTTTGACGTCACTGCTATAGATAGATAGATAGATAGATAGATAGATAGATAGATAGATAGATAGATGAATGGATGAAAGGAAGCCGATGTGTGGGGAGGAGTGTAGAGCTAAGATTTCATCAGGGTAAGCAATTCTATTGAGAAAACACCTCCCACCAATGTAGGTAGCTCAACAAGTATTTACAATTTAGGATTTTAGAGAATTGCCTTGGTTACTGAAGGGTTAAGCTGTATGCCCAGAGTCATAAATCTGCTGCATTGAGTTGGCCCTGAGTTGTGGAGAAGCAGAGATTGGGGATTGTCATGGAGCAGTAGGCAGCCTTAGACAGGGAAGTGGCAGGACATGAGGAAGGAAGTGGTAGCAGGGGTAAGGGAAGAGGAATTCCTGTGGGTACCAGACAGTCGCAGACAACCATCTGTGTGGGAAAGACGTACTTATATTGCATATAAATAAGCCAGAGATTGCCTGTATAGACATATATCCTTTCTGTTGTGCTTAGCCAGCCTACAGAATGTGATTGGTGGATGGTACTAATCCCAGTTCCACCATACAGACACTTCTTGGCCATGTTGAACATGTAGATTTTTCATTCTTTCCCAATAGGAAGAACATAATTTAATTTCCAACAGAGTTGGGGGGGAGGAAAAAGAGGAGGGAGGGAAGGAGGGAGAAAAAGATAGAGAGAAGGGGGGGGAATTACAACATGGGTAAAGAGGTGTGTGTGAGAGAAACAGACAAAGAAAAGTGGGGGGAGAGAACAGAGACAGAAGTGGACACAGACAGACAGAAACAGAGACAGAGATAGAAGACATCTCTACACAGATAAAGGGGTAGAAGGGAGAGAGTGATCAAAAGACCAAGAAAGAGAGAGGGAGAGGGAGGCAGGGAAAGGGAAAATGACAGAGAAACGGGGAAACAGAGACAGAGATAGACAGACGCAGCGAGAGACAGATACATAAAACATTCCTACATCGGTAAAGGAGTATGTGGGGGGTGTGAATGACAAAGCGACAGAGAAACAGAGAATGAAGAAGGAGAAGAGAGGGAGGGAGGCAGAGAGAGAGAGAGATAAATATAGAGGGATAGAGAAACAGAGAGAGTGAGAGGAAAGAGATTGGGTATACCTGCACAGCGAAAGTGGGGGCGGGGAGGCCCGTGTGTGTAGGTGTGACAGAGACAGAGAAACAGAAAGGAAAGGAGATGGAGGGAAGGAAGGAGGGATGGAGGGAGGGAGGGAGACATTCAGAGGCAGAGAGTGAAACACAGAGACAGAGGCAGAGGGAGAAAGAAAAACAGGACATCTCTGTACGAGTAAAGGTGAGTGTGTTGGTGTGGGTGTGTACACGTGAGAGTGAGGGTGTGTGTGTGTGTGCATGTGTGACAGAGAAACAGAGAGAGGGGAAGGGAGAGGGAGAGAGGCTGAGGGAGAGAGACAGATAGGAAAAGACGAAGACGAAGCCAGACAGAGACAGAGACACAGCACTAAAGAGAGAGAAAAACAGAGAACCTACACAGGTAACGGGCCATAAATGTGGTGTGTGTGTGGGTGCATGGTTGGATGTGATGTGTCCAAGGATGTTCAGTCCAGATAGGCCTGTATGTGAGGGGTGGGGTGGGGACGTGAGAAAGTGGGGTGGTTATTGTATGTAGATAGGTGCAAGTGAGAGCCTCACCAAAATATCACGACAATAGGAACGCATGTGTATCAGAGCCAAGCTGCTGCCGCAGAAGAAGCAGAGGGGAGGGGGGTTATATGAGTAAGGCAAAGTTGTTGGTGCTGGGAAACTGCAGGAAAGACTGAGAGGGAAGCTGCAGGGTGTAATGGGAAAAAAACCTGAATTTTGATCCAGAGACTTGGATTTCGATCCCATCCCTGATATTTATTACCTGTGTGACCGTAGGCTCTGGCCCTCAGTTTTCTCATCTATAAAATGAAGGCTTTGGACTAGATGGCCTATATATGATCTCTTCCATCTCTAAATCTATCCTCCTCTGATCTATTACAATTTTGATCTTCCTAGAAAGATTTTTGCATCTCATTGGGAAACACTGAATTTTGCAAAGCTACTGGTTCCTCTTAGTCATAGGTATTGCTACTTTAAAAAAAAACCACGGGAGCAGGTAGGGAGAAATGGAATCATTGAGTTTGCAAGAACTATAAGAATTTCTAGGCAAACTCCTTCATTTTACAGATTAGGGAACCGAGGCCCAGAAAGGTAAAGGCACTTTCTCAAGGTCACACAGCTAATTCTTGGTGAGGCTGTAACTCAAAGCTCCTGATACTGAAATCCAATGTTTTGGTTTGGTTTGGTTTGGTATGGTTTGGCTTTTTCCGATATACCCCACTGCCAAGAAAGGAACCAAACAGCCAACCATAGCAGTTTCAAGCAGAGGCCAATTTGTTCTTGTCTGAAGAATGTCACGTTAGTTTGTTTTTCGGAATGACAGAAGTCCAGAATGCTAGTTCCACATTTCAATGTGAGGGAAGAAAGGGAAGGAGGCGGTTCTGAGATGTTTAAAGATGTAGAGAGGCATTGAAGCATTTAAAGACATTTTGATGTTTTAGACTACCATGACGTATGATCCTTTGAATGAGCCTTAAAATTAGATAGGAGATGGAGTAGACAGTGTCCATCTCTCAGAAAGTACAATGGATGAAGTGACTTTGGTTGATTTGGGTTTAGTGAGATCAACAGCTGATATTTCACGTAAACCACCTGCCTCTTCTAAATGTCTCCATGTTTCATCATAATATCCTCATAATATTTATTAGCTTCCTCACTCCCCACCAACATAGTTAGAGTTATGGGGCTACGACAACCAATAAAGTAAAAACTTGGTTATGTTTTATGGCATATTCATATTTTCTTTATGATAAATTCTTTGTTAGCCCATTCAAAGGATCATACATCAAGGTAGTCCAAAACATCAAAATATTGTCTTTAAACGCTTCAGTACTTATACATCTTTGTTAGCAGCTAAAGATTTTTCCTTAATTCCCTAAAACAAGCTTGTTAGAATTATATATAAAACATAAGTAAATAAATTCCAAAAAAAGAGTCTGACTCTGACTATACCTTAATTTTAGTGCATGGACTTTGTGTCAGATGCTTAGAGACCTTCTTAGCTATTTCTTGCTTCTTGAATGAGTTCTAGATAGAATCCCCCACCCCTTTTGGCATACTGGCTAGAGTGCTAGACTTGGATTCAAGAAGACCCATATTCAAATCCCACATCTAACACTTACTACCTGTGTTACTTTGGGCAAATCACTTAAGTCTCCATGCCCAGTTTCCTTATCTATGAAATGAAGATGATAATTGTGGTACTTACCCCAAAGATCAGTGAGGCTCAAATGAAGTAATGTATCTAAAGCTATTTGCAAATCTTAAAGCATTAAGTACATGTCTGTAATAATTAACCTCATTATTTTCAGTGCTCACGTGCAGAGATCTGTATCTATCTAAAACAACTTTCTACATTTGGGCTTTCAAATAACTAATGTATTTAGTTGGTTAGTTATACAAATGAGAGAGAGACAGAGACAGACAGAGAGAGATGGAGAGAGAGAGAGAGACAGACAGAGAGAGACAGAGACAGAGAGAGACAGAGAGACAGAGAGGGACAGAGAGAGGTTGGGGGTGGTAGGTAGGAGAGAGAAAGACAACACTTATCAAGTGCCTACTCTGTACCAGGTATTGTGATAAGCAGTAGTGATACAAAGGCAACAAGCCAAAGAGTCCTTGCCCTCAAGGAGTTTACATTCTATTAAGGGACAACAACATAGGAAAAAGAGCTGGAATGCTGGGGGGAAGGAGCACATGAGTATGGTGTAGAGATGGCTGGGAATTGGGTGATAATAATCACTTGTAAATGTGCCATTAAGTAAAATTACAAATTTAAAATTCCAGAAAAAAACTTGGGGAATAACATTGACATCGTGCATAAGCGAAGAGCTGTGCATACTGCCATTACTCCCATCATATTCTGCACTTTTCCCAGATTCAAATCTGATCTCTCACTCCATTCCTTCCAGTCTCCCTAATTGTGCTTTAAGACAAGTTTTTGGATTTGTCAGTAAGGTATACATAATGTTAAAAGTGGGTATGTATATTTATTATATTATATGTCATGTGCGGTAGTCTTTCAGTGCAAAATGGAATGAATGCAATAAAATTTCTGTGCATCTCTGTCTCTGTCACTTTCTCTGTCTCTCTTTGTATGTCTGTCTCTCCTTGCTATTTCCTCTCTCTTCCTCATCTCTCTGTCTCTCCCCCCTCCCCCCCCTCTCTCTCTCCCTCATCTCTCTGTCTCTCCCCCCTCCCCTCCTCTCTCTCTCTCTCTCTCTCTCTCTCTCTCTCTCTCTCTCTCTCTCTCTCTCTCTCTTTCTCTCTCTCTCTCTCTCATAAACAACTCCAGCAATTCTAGAGGCTGCAGATTTTCTTTTCTCTGTTGCCATGCCAACCACTCACTGCTCTGGTTGAGATTTCTCCCTGAGCTCCACTGAGAGACAGAGTATGTAGTCTGGAGTTATTTAGCATTCAAGGAAGGATCTGCAGAAAAACAAACTCTCTCTGTGTGCAGGTTCAGAGCCTGACTTTGTAGAGGAGAAAAAAAAAAGGAAGATCTTTTCCATTTCTTTCCTCTGAAGGTCAGGTGCCCAAGGAACTTAGGGAAAGCGAGAAAAGATATGGATAAATAGGACAAGAGAAGTTAAATATGGTATATGTGAGGGGTGTTTGCATTCTCTTTTCTCTGCTCTAATGATGAAAGAACCAGGTCTCTATGTGTGGCCCTCAGTTATCAACATGAACTGTTTTTTTTTTCCATTCTGTTGGTCAATAAAATGAACAAGAGCTCAGTGTTTAGCATTAGATTAGGTAAAGGTTATGGTAAATAATTAACTCGTTCACCCCTGATGAGGTATATGTATGTAAGGAGCAATTAAGGGCAGGAAACTTCATTCACCAAGCAAGGTAAACCCAGGCCCAATTAATACATTGTCACTTCCCAATAAGAAGCAAATGGAAGGATGGAGGTGGAAGGGATATAAACATTTATTAAGTCCCTACTATGTGCTAGGCATTGTGCTAAGCACTTTACAAATATTATCTCATATTAACCTTACACAAAACCCAGGGAGACAGGTTCTAATTTTGTCTCTGTTTTATGATTAAGGAAACCAAGGCATACAGTGGTTAATTGACTTGCTCAGGGTTGCTTAGCTAGAGTAAGTATCTGAGGCTGTATTAGAGTTTGGGTCTTTCTGATTCCCTGCCCAGCATTCTATTCACTATACCACCCAGCTACCTAAATCTCATCAAGCATTTGAAATCTTGACAAGAATATACATGGTCTGACAAGAAAGCCAGGGATTCATAAAATCGACAATCCTTAAAAGCAGCTTCAGAGAAGTCTGGTTCTTCCAGATGCGTTAAATAAGACCCAAAGACCTAAAGGCTACATCAATAAAAAAGAATACTTTTGTTTTATTCCTCATATATTTCTGTTCGAAAGAAACATGACTAACCCACTCCCAAAGGGGATTTTTTAAAAATTAAGATTAATATTAATACAGGTCAGTTTCTACATCTGCTAAGAGAATTTGTGATCCTTGAACAATGAGACTAAATTCATGTCATCCACAAAAATTAATCTTATTATATTATAGTTTTACCCTGAACTATTAAGAATGGAGTATTCTGGATTTTAATAGTCTTTCTTCAGATGGTTTACAAAGGCTGTCATCACAAAATTATAGAATTTCTTAGTGGGAAGGAAGCTCAGTGGCAATCTAGTCAAACCCATGCCAGCAAAGGAATTCCCATTGTAGCATAGATAACAGGTAGTCATTCAGCCACTCCTTACAAACCTCCAAAGAGGGAGGAACCCACTGTTACCCAAGACAGCTCATTCCATTAACTGACAGCTCTAATTGTTAGGTCATTTCTTCCTGACATCAAGCCTGAATTTGTTCTGTTCATAACCTCTATACCTTGCCTCTGGTTTGCCCATGACAAAAAGAACAATTCTCCTCACTTTTAGCCATCAATAGCTCAGATGTGTTGGTAGAAAATTACCGTTTACCTCCAAGGAGTATTTGGCCTGCTAATTGATTCCTTATTCACAGGATTATAAAATTATAGATTGAGAACAGAAAGGAATCTCAGAAACCATTTAATACAACCTTGTAATTTTTACAGCTGAAGAAACTGAGGGCTATGGTGACTAAGTGATTAAGTTCAAGGTCATACAAATAGTAATCATCAGAGGCAGGATTTCAACCCAAGTCCTCTGACTGCAGAGCTAAAATATTTCTACAGTGCCATTTTGGATTAGTCTGACATTTTAGAAGAAGTAACCATGGGTTGTTTATCTCATGATTTTGCCTTTTCATTCTTATTTTCCAAAAAGCACAGCCTCTTTCTGTCTTATTTTGGTTTGGTTTTTGTCAATTGATATTCTGATTTGTTTTTGTCACTTCTCCCATTACTTTCTCTACCCTTTTGGGGTTTCATTTGTTCTAGCTTCTCTAGCTTAAAAAAAATTCTATTATCTCCTTTTAGAAGAATATTGAATTGTTTGAAATACTTTTTATTCATGTTAGACCAGTACTGCCTTTATTGCCTACCAATGAACCTTAGACATAATAGGCAATTAATAAATGCACATTGAATTAAATTGAATAAGGAGAAGGAACACAGCCATCTTTACTTTGCTGGTTGCCATTTGGCTCCCTTGGGAGCTTCTTATTTTTAAATCTATTTTTGATCTTTATTTGCTCAGTCATTTAATTGTACCCCTATATCACCCTCTCCCCAAAATATATAATTTATCATTTCTTAAGTGCCTACTATATGTAAACACTACAGAATAGAAAGATAATTACAGAGCTTCTCATATTTATACATCAGAGATCTCAACGTAATATAAGAAGTAGGTGTTAGCCACTACAGAGTTAGGAAAGAGGGAGTAATAATTGATTTAAGAATAAGAAGGCAGAGAACTTCACAGAAGTATTTTTATTTTCATTAAGTGACATTAGTTATTCAATGAGTGAGATTCGTAAGGATTCTACTTGCAGAAGACATCCTGTTATCTCTCTTCTTGTCTCAGAATGTAAACACCTAGCAGCATTTGGCTTGCTAAGAAAAGGATTTCTCCTTGGTGCTGAAAAGCCTTCCTTCTACCCTTCCTGTTAAGTTTTTTGGTGCAGAAAGGCAAGCTCTATCACCTTGCCTTACCCTTTGGGGATTGATTTTAAGGTACAATGGGGAAGGGCCAAGCAAATCAGATTACTTTTCTTTGCTCATCAAGCCATTAAGATGAACTATATCTCCCTCCTCCTTTGGGGTTCCAAGCTTCCCTCCCTTCTTCCCCAATGCACATGCATGGACACACATAGCACATACACATGCACACACACAAACACACCCTCTCACTGCTCCTGAATAAGTTACATGGCAGCATGTCCCTTAACAGTCTGGGGAATTGTCTAGAAATTAATCTTGGGAGCAGATAAACAGTGCAGCTGGTGCTGCATTGCAGATCTAATAGCTTAAACAATATCTGAGTTGGCATCGTGAGGCCCCCAGGGAAAAGGGCGCCGTATGGCTACATGCACTCACTGTAGCTAGTCTAGCAGGATGAGTCATAATCCAGCTACACTCACTGAAAATGAATTTCAGAAGCCAGAATCACCGTTGAGCCATATAATAGTAAAACATATGCCCTGGACAGCCATACTTATGCTATTTTTCATTTAGATGCAGAGCAGTTATTTTAAAAACACACATCATAGGTTCTTGATGTGTCGATGTGTATATAATAGAAATGGAATTGTATGCTTTTTCCTTGACATTTTCCTTTTCTCACTAAAAAATCATAAAGTAATAAAGCTCATGGATTTATGATTAGTTTGAATTATACTCAAATCCCAAGAACTGTTAATTCACAATAGTTCTTAAGCAAGCATTAGTTCAGAAACAAATTCAATAAAGGGAAGAACACAAACCATAATCATGAGAGTTCACACTTCTCTGACACCCCGAGATTTATCAAGTACTTTCCTGACGAAAAGAAGATGGAGAGCAGAAGTATTCTCCCCATTTTCAGATGATGTTACTGAAGCTCAGGTTAAGAGAAATGACTTGCCCAAGGTCATACCACTGGTAAGTGGTAGAGCTTTGACTCAGCCCTAAGATCTTCTAACTACAACTTGGGACCTCTCTCCACTTCCAAATGCTTCTCCTCCCCTTCTCAAATGTGTCTTCAGCTTTGAAAAGATTCATAATCTTTGCCATCTCTCTTCTTCTCCCACTGGCATCATCACCTTATGTAAAAAGGTACTCATGATGCCTTGATCACATCTGTTCACTTATGGCTTTGTGAAATGAAGACTCAAAAATCAGCCTGGGTAGACTAGACTGAGCACTAGGCAGGGAGTCAGAAGACCTGACTTCACCTCCTGACTCCAATGTTTATCCTTACTGTGCAACTTTGGTCAACTCACTAGCCCTCTCTGAGTCTTTGTTTCCGAATCAGTAAAAATAGGGATCTTGGGAACGTCGAACCTGCTATAGAAGCAACATTTGAGATCATCAGTCCAACTCTAAAGGCCAGACTTGCCCACTGTCACCCAGAGAGTAAGTAGCAGAGCCAAAACTAACCCAGATCCTCTAACTCCCAACCAATCCTGAACTCCTTTCACCATTGTATGCTATAAGTTAAACTACTTTACAAGATTTTGGTGAAGAGTGATTTTTTTAATTATAAGGTTTTTTTTTATTTTTAGTTTACAACACTCAGTTCCACAAGTTTTGGGGTTCCAAATTTTCTCTCCCTCCCTCTCCTCTCCCCTCCCCCCCAAGGAGGCATGTAATCCAATGTAGGTTCTACATATACCTTCACATTGAACTTATTTACATACTAGTCCAGTTGTAAAGAAGAATTATAACCAATGGCATGAATCATGAGAAAGGAAGAAACGAAACCAAAAAAGAAGGGGAAAAAAGAGAGAGCAAATAGTTTGCCTCAATCCGCATTCAGGCTCCATAATTCTTTCTTTGGATGTGAATAGCTTTTTCCATCAGGAGTCTTTTGGAGCTGTCTTTGAACCTTGTATTGATGAGAGGAGCCAAGTCTATTAATGTTAGTCCTTACAGATACCACATGCCTGTAATTGTGTATAATGATCTCCTGGTTCTGCTCCTCTCACTCGGCATCCATTCATATGAGTCTTTCCAAGTTATAATGAAATGTTTTTTTTAAAAACTATATAAATTGGGATGATTATTTGTCTTTCAATAATTTCCCAAGATCATTCATTCTGTCACAATTCAATTTGGTCCACCAAATTTTTATCAGCTCTTTTCCCATTCAAGGCTTTGTCCCCCAAAAATGAATGCAGGAAATTAGCCCTAGGTGATCTCAAAGGGCATTTCCACCTCAGAACTCATGGTCTTAAATCTTTCAAGTCCACAATCAGAGGCTAATTGTAATGCGGGAGTCAATTAGTAGCTACTGTTTCTGAAATTGAAATGGTAAGATAAAAATAATATTTCCAGAAGGTCATTCTGATTGTAGAGATAGCTTTTGAGGGAAAGAGGCTAGAGAACAAATACTAGAGACAAGGCGTGGGGCCGACACTCCATTTGAATAATCTAAGTCCCATATGTTCAGTGTTCACACAAGATTTGTACCTGGAGGAGCAAGGAAAAAGGAGGATGACTTAGGAAACAGCAAACACGAAAAATTTGAATGGACCAAAAGTAAGGGAAAAGAAAAGAGACAAGCTAATGATGACTTTAAATCTATGGACTTGAAGGACCTGGCAGATAGTAATGCTAATAGTAATAAAGAAGTTAGGAAGTAGTGGTGACTTGTAGGGGAGGGTGATGGATGGTTGTTAGCATCTTTTTGTTCAATATGATCCATAGAGAGTGAAACCTACTGAACTGGAGAGGAAATAAGAACTGGGGATTGCTTAACTAGATCTAGGAATCATCCATGACCTAATTGCCCAAGCAGCATAGTTACCAAATAGGCGTTCATGGTTCATTATTAGAAAATTGATCAGCATTTGGTTAGAAATTTGAAATGCTCCTGAAATATTTCTAAAGAAATGCTAAAAACAAGTCTCTTTTCCTTCTTCAAGACTCTAGCTTTAAAATAAGAATGATCTCCTCTTTGGTTGAGCCAAGGTTTATTTCATTTTGGGCAAATGGATGATCTAAGTCTTGGACTAAATAAATGGATGGCTGAAGTCAAAATGTTCAGTCTTTTCTCATTACTCTCTAGGAAATTTTAGCTAAATTATCTTAGACTGTTATTTATCTTGTATTTTTGAATGATACCAGACAAGGAACATCTAACAACATTGCCACTTTCTTTCTTTTTTAAAAGTATTTACAGATAAAAATTCTTTGAATGTTAGGGTATTTCCTCCTCAACTGTGTTAGTCATATGAATTTAATAACTTTTGTGATTTACATGTTAACCAGTAGGGCAAAATAAATCAATAACATATGCTTCTTATGCAGTCAGTAGTTGAGTATTTCAACAGATCTGTGATCTCTGTATGCTGATAATTCTTTTTGGCATAGATACAACTTAACCATGTTGTTGTTGTAGTTTGTGCTATGCAATGCTTATTCCCAATATTCCAGACTTCTATAGAGGACCTCCTCTATAGTGGCCTTCTTTATGGGTGTCAAGGCCATTCATCTTTTATCCCTCACTCTCAGTTCATAACCAGCCTACCTCCTTTTCCAGGTATACATGTTCTAGATAGTACATTTCAAGCCACTTTGAGTATTGATCATTAGTAATGTGCCAGAGTCTGCTTGTACCCACTCCAACTTCATCTTTCCATTGCCCTTTGGGTCACCTGCAATTTTGATTCTTCTGAGATAGCAGCATCTCATGATTCAGAGGCATATAGCATCACTGGGAGAAGGGTAGGGACCATCCAGTTTTTTTTTCTATTCCTTTATGCCTGGTTTTGTTGAATTGAAGATTGCATATTATTATTAAGTAAAACTCTGACATTTCTTCTGTTTTCCTGTCTAACAATCCCATACTCATTCCCAGAGACAACACTCTGATCTTTGTTTGCTTGTAAGGATCAATATTATCAGATACATTTTTTCCATCCCTAATCATTAAGGTCTCTAATTAGTAAGCAATTTCCTTCTTCCAGTGAGAAAAGGAGTAATTACAAGGTAAAACTGAAATGATTTCTAAGATCTCTTCCACCCTATGGAGCCAACATAGTGTAATATAGAAATCACTGGATTGGAATTCAGGAAGACTTGAGTTTGAATCCAGAAACTTATCAGCTGTGTGACCCTGGAGGAAGTCACTTAACTTCTCTGGGCCTCAGTTTCCTAATCTGTAAAATGAAGGATTTGGATTCAATGACCTTTGAAGTCCCTTTCAATTCTAAATCTACAATCTTTATAAATAAATATTTGCAAAAATGATACCCTTATATTCACCCCTCACATCCTTTACATACTTATCCTAATATTTAAAATAAAAGAAAAAAACTTTTATTATTCATCAGGTTTTGAAAAAGCTACAATATGTGTTTCTTCTCACATTAGTACCTCAAGTCCTCATGTGGGCATCAAAATACGATTCATAGATATGTGAAAAAAACATTGAAAAGAAGGAATGGCTGTCACTTCCTGTAGAACTTTATTATAGACATGAAAATGCTGACACTAAATGGAAAGAAGTTACTTCTTAAAAAATTAAGTGAATAAAAGTATAATGCAGAGGATCTGTAGAACTAGATTGACTACATTCTATGGATTTCCTGTGAATCTTAATCTCATATGGCTGTGAATCTTAATTTTGTATCTGAAATTAGGCAAAAAGTTTAATTCAAAGAGAACATAAATATACTATTTTAAAAGCCAATATTTTTAAAAACCTTGGTTCACAGGGAGTTTCTTTATTGTGAAGAAAGTAGCAAAATAACACTATTGAGAAAAAAATTAAATTAGGATTAGCTAATGTAAAGAACTGATTCATATCGTAGACACCAATGTAAAAAGGTACCCAAGATTCCATAGTGCCCATTCATGTGTTTTCTATATTATATTCTCAGTAAATATTGTTGACTAACATGAATACCTGATTTTTTTCCCATGCTACTTATTCTTTCTCTTTACAAGTAGGTCATGTAACTGTAATTATCTGTTTTTAAAGCCCAGATTATATGATTATAATATCATGTCACCTGAGAGATTTCGTCAAATGTAAGGTCTTGATTTTTTGCCTTTGTATATTTTGAAGTAGGCCATGTATAATCCAGAAAGAAGGTGGATTGGTTGGTTATATAACAAGATCAAGGACTAAGGGATGGATAGTCTGAGTGTGCACTGTTACACTTTGGAGAAATATTCTGAGGGAGGTTTAAGAAATGACACGGACAAGAGTTACACAGCGGGAGAAACCATGAAGATGTGACCGGCACCACCGGAGGAAGTATCCAAATCAATGAGGCCTTTGATCCGTTGAAGTTCCCAAAGGCCTTCATAGTGATTAAGAAAGTTTAATGGTAATTTAAAATATGCTAATATTTCCCTCACAATGAAATAGCAATTTTTACTTTTATTCCAAACAAATAATTCATAAATCAGACTTTCTACTATTGAGTCTGAGATAAAGTGATTGATGTATTAGGGAATCTTCTTAAATTATTCAACCTCCATCTCATAAAAGACATAATTTTGAAGAGTTGACTAAGTACATTTTATGATTTGTTTTTGCTAGTCATGAGTTCTCATTCTACTTGGAATCAGTAATTTAGAAGCTAAGTAAAGTTTCTCTAACTGAGCTGCCTAATAATAGTAATAACTAACATTTATTAATCATTTTATCTACATTATTTCATTTCTTACAGTAGCCCTTTTAGGTAGGTTTACTATAGATATTATTATACCTATTTTAAAGAAGGGGAAATTTGGGCCTCAAGAGGGGAAATATGTTCCAGGGCTATATAGCTGCAGTCTGACCTATAATTCAGAACCTGGTCTTCTGGATTCCAAGTCTAACAGTGCATCCACATGCTATATTTCCATTGGTTAGCCCAGTGCCTGGCACATAGTAGACACTTAATAAATGCTTGTTTTTTTTGAATAATTCATTGTCTAGGTTCTCCATAAATGGGAAGTCATGACTTATTTAACCAGTGACAAAAAAAAATCTCCAAGTTACATTTACTTCTTGAAAGTTGAGAAGACTAATTGAAATTAATTAAAATCTAGCTAGGAGTAGTGTTATCTTTGCCAGCTTTAAGTTTAGATTATTCTATTTCTTTGATCTCTTTAGATATGAAAAATGTGATATAAAAATAAAGTGACAGTAGCTTTCATCTGATCTAGGGGAAAATCCCACATTAACAAATGTTCTTATTTCTCTAATCAAAGACATCTTTTAAAAATGCATTTCCCTTTTTAAAATATTTTTCTTGATTTCATAGAAACATTTTTGTTGGATATGTTATGTTAACATAATATAGTCACAGTACCCAAACTCCAATTTCACTTCTGTTAGATATCAATAGACCTCTCATTGCTCTCAGGTAGTATGATTCCTGCCTCTTATTTTCACGTTAATTTCTGCCATGATCAAGGACCATATGACAAAAGTTCTAACTTAAAATGAAACCACCAAAGTCTCTAGTTTCAGGAGATTTTATACTTTTGTAATGAAAATTTCTTTATGAAAATATCACCCAGCCACAAGCTCAGCCATAAAAACATGGAGTATTCTGCTGAAACTGCAGGAAGTTTTGAGAGAGGTGGTTGCCGAAGGGCATAAGAACCTGAAAATGGCCTCAGAGAAACTGAGCTATTTTGAGGTCCCTCTTTAGAATCCAAAGGAAGTTGCTGTTTGCTTGGTTCATGGTTTCTGAATATGTGACTAGAAATGTATGTATGTGAAACATGAAAATGATAATAATATCCTGAGGGGGAGAAATGCTTGCTAGGGGCCTGGCCATTGACTGGAATACAATATTCCTTCTCTCATTTTGCCCCAATGAATACAGTCTCACTATGCTTTGCTAAGTTATTTAGGATGCTTTTAAAGAGCTTAATTTTCCTCATTCTCAACATAACTCAAATCTCTCTCCTTTGAAACTTTTTAAATATATGCCAAATAAAGTCCTGTGTTTATAAATGTGGAGTACTGTACTTGATTGCAGTATCATTTGCCCATCAAAGTCAAGCCCTGGCAAAACTGCCTAGTAAGCAGACTTTACCTTTAGTGCCTTTCCCCTTTCAAAATTCTCTTTATTCCTTTTAAAATCCCCAAGTCCCCAGAGGCACTGTGGTATCCTCTACTATATGGGTGAGCTGATGTAGATTTCTCCATTCCTCAACTTTTTCTGACTCTCTAATGATCATTGAAACTTAGACATTCTAGTGACCAATTTCATTAGGATCCTGATTACCTGATAAATCAATCAGAATAGGATTATCTGAGAAACCAATCAGAGCTAAGGCATTAATGTCTGATTCGTATGTTGGCCCACTTTGATAACTTAAATTTTAAGAGGCCTTCAATGTCTTAAGGAAATAAATAATGTTATCATTTCAAGGATGATATAACCATGTCCTGTGCTCAGCTCCCATTTTTAAAAATCCCTCACAGTTTCACCATTGTGACACTGAAAACTGTACGCAAGGTGTCTGTATGGCTGGTACTCAACATAGCATAGGCCTTTAATCAATAGGTGTTGAATTGAATAGAGGAGAGATGCCATGATGCAAAATAGAATAAGTATCTATTTGGAAGAACTATAAGAAGACAAATGTAGTTAATTTTAAAATATGTGTGTGTGTGTGTGTGTGTGTGTGTGTGTGTGTGTGTGTGTATGATTGTCAGCACACCTGAAACTATTCTAGTAGTTTCTGACAAAGGGAGAGCCAAGAAGTAACAGAATACAAAAGTATTTGTGTTGGGGCACCTTAATCTATGTGATACCATGCAAAGCACCAGGTCTCATCTTTTAAAGTCCTCCTCAGATGATTCATCATGGTGAGAAGATAATATAGGCAATATACAAAGGATTTCTGATTTTGTCAGTCTGAGGATTGTGTGGACATTTTACTCCCTCTTAGGGGCATTGGAGCACAGAGAAAGAAGTGGCTCGCCTGAGGTCACAGAGTGGTAGGTATAAGCAGATAGATTTGAACTCAGGTCTTCTTCATTCAAAGCCCATAACTTTGTCTATTATACCATGCTGCCTTTACGGTAATAATTAATGTAGGGAATAGGGACTGGATTTGTGATTTTTTTGGTGTAGTGAGCTCTAATCATTACAAGTTAGCACCTTCTCTGCAACTTATATTTAGTCTTAGACTCTACAAAGTAGAGTGTTGCTTAGAACACTCCAAAATTAATTTCCTTGCCCAGGGTGATAGTCAGTATGTGTCAAAGACAGGTCTTGAACCTGGGTCTTCCTGGCTTTAGGTACAGCTCTCTATCCACTGAACCCTGCTGTTCTCTATAATTAAACTATCACATTTATTAATGGCAATATAGTATTCTCTATGTCCAAGTAAAATCACTAATATCCAATTTTAGTTCAGCAGATTTCAAAAGGAAAATTGATAAATAGGCATCTGTATGTTAAAATGAATTGTCAAAAAAAACTTATATTTTCTATCACTGATTCTCTATGAACTCTAAGTAAAGGAACTTCTGTGTCACCTCGTGAAAGAGATTTTTAAAAATCATATTTCTCATGAGACTTTTTGTATAAATTCAGGGTCAAAAGAATTACTTTCATTCCAGATAGTATTTGGCATTGAAAAGGTGAATCTTTATATATGTCTTTGCTTTTTGCCATCACTATAAATCCAAACAGAACTTCGAAATATCAGCATTTCTTTTATTGCTTTAATTAATGGGAATTATCATACAAGGCCCCTTCCAACCCTAAGATCCTTTGGCTGTCTGCCACCTCTACTTAATGGTAATGTGATCTCTACTAATAATTACAATATATTTACTTAGACCTTTTCTAAGAAATAGATTCTTTAGCATTTCAAATGGCACATGGTTTCATTAGCTTGGATGCTCCTCCAATACCAGTCTCAACCTTTCAGTGCTTTTGTAGATGCTCTTTGTGAGTTGCTTTGGCCAAATAGTATCACCAGGTGTCCAGCATTCTGGTGACCAGGTGACAGACACACAGGTGGTCTTCAGGCCTGCATGGCAAACCTGCCAATGCTTGTGTCCCATGAAAATATCCTTACAGGACCAACGGTTTCCTTCCATTGTGAACAGGAAGCAGAGGTGAGATCTGCACAACGTTACAGCAGTAAAGACAATCAGATGCCATAGCAGATAATATAATAGCCTTGGAGTCAGAAAGACCTAGGTTTCAAATGCTGCATGTGAATTTTATTAATTGTGGGACCCTGGACACTCAAGCTCAGTTTTATTATCATTCAATTGGGGGTTATAATAGCTCTAGCCCTTATCTTGGAGAGTTGTTGTGGGAATCAAACAAAATTATGGATGAATAGCATTTTGCAAACTTAAAGCTCTAGCTAACTGTGCTCTGTCCTATGACTACCACTGTCATGACTAACAGCACTATCACTGTTGCTGTTACACTGTGTCAGGTGTTATTAGCTAAAGAATCAGGCTTTGTCATGGACTTAGTCCTCTTATGTTCCTACCTTTTTAACCATTTCTTTTCAAATTCAAGATTAGAAGATATCTTAGTGCGATGGAAGAATTTAAACTAATCTCCCTCCAAACATAGAGGCACTTCATTCACAACCCAGAATCCCCAACCTCCCTTTTTTTTAATTCTGATCTTCATCTGTGCTTTACCTTCATCTAACAGTACTTTCTATTTTTTCTCTTTTTTAAAATATTTATTGATTTATTTTTAGTTTTCAACATTCACTTCCATAAGATTTTGAATTCCAAATTTCTGCCCTTCTCTTTCCTCTCCCCACCCCACAGTACTTTCTCATAGTAAAATTTTCCCATTTCTTCTTACCAAGGCAATCTTTGGCTTCTCTATTAATGATAATGACATTGTCATTTTAAAAATATGTTTGAATAGAATAAGCACCAAGATTTGGGCTAGAGTTTTATAACCTGTACAGTTGTGATACATTTTAGTCAAATGAAACTGAATTTAAAAGATCCCCGGAAAGCTTTAGACTATATAGTACTTAAGTTTGTTGTTCAGTCATTTTCAGTTGTGTCCAACTCTTCATGCCCCCATTTGTGGCTTTCTTAGCAAAGATACTGGAGTGGTTTGCCATTTCCTTCTCCAGTTTATTTTATGGATGAGGAACTGAGGCAAACAGGATTAAGTGACTTGCCCAGGGTCACAGAGCTAGTAACTGTCTGAGGCCAGAATTGAACTCAGAAAGAGGAATCTTCCTGACTTCAGGCCTGGCACTCTATCCACTACAATATCTATTTGCCCAAATGGTACAGAACAGCAGAAAGAATACTGGACTGGTAGTAAGAAGAAAGCCATTGAAATTCTAGTTTTGTTACTTTCCTCTTTGGTGTTAGGCCATCTACTCCCCATACTATCCCCTATCTGGTCTACAGTTTGCTATAAAATGAGGAAATCAGATAGCTAATGTCCCTTCAAGGTCCAAATCTATGATCTTGCAATAATGAATTGTATTAAAAACATTGTAGAGCAATTTATAAATTTCACGGGCAAAAGTTACAGGTTATTTCTGTTTCTCATATTTATTTCAGGTCAGAAAAATAATAAGACCCTACTTTGACACATATACTGACACGTATTTTATTTAACCACTATAGTCCCAGAACACTTACACTCCACCAAAAACCCCATAGAAATAAGACAAAAATGTGACAAATAGAAACCTCTGCTAGCTACCACCACAACATACTGAGCTCCTGTCTTTCCCTTTCTCTGACTGGGCTCCAGTCCTAGGAAATGTCTATAGATAGCTTTGTTTTGAGGGTCATAGATTTAGGCTGGAAGGAACCTTAGCGGTCATCTTACTCTATGATGCAAAGAAGCCATTTCTATTCTGATCTTTCATATATCTTTTCTCCTCTCTGTGAACTATAGACTTCATGTGGCTATTTGCATGGTTCAAAATATCTATTTTTTCACTGATTTTCACAGATTTTCTGTGACCTGTGTATTCCTTAGATTAAATCCTTGGCAAGCTAAGGTAGTGCTCAAAGACTTTCATTTGATAAGAAGATGGTGACAGCGAGGCTAGCATTAGGGTTTGCCCCAACAAAGAAGCACACAGAAGAAAAAAAAAAACTTGCATTGGTATAGACTACAATTCAAATCCTAGGCAGTCCACCCCCTAAATGAATATCCAGGCAGAAGTATGGATAGATCAGCACAATGTCATCAACACTACTGGGAAAAATGGGAAAAATACATATTCCCTGCCCTCTCTACTGAATTATAAGATCCTTAAAATAAAAATTATGTTATTTAACTCCATATCCTCTGTTGTACCCAACATTGTGACTTACATATAATAGTCGCTCAGTAAATATTCGTTCAAGGAACAAATTGATATCTGATTGATCCTGAGACAAAAGCTTCATTTCCTAGAAAAGGGCTGACACATGTTGAGTACATACCTGCTCCCTGTCATTTCATTAATAGTAAGCTAGTAGATGTCACATAGAAAAGTTATATTCTTGACAAAGCCATATGATCTCCCAAAACCATCTATATATTTCCTCCACCTCTACCTAAAATATCAGTCAAAGATTTAAATATTGCCAGTCAATGGAATTTCTAATGTACTGTTCTATATGAGGAATTGTATATAAGCCAGAATGGAATACCTAATAGTCTGACTAATAAGCCAAACTACATCATGTTATATCAGTTAACCAGAAAAAGAAATGTGTATGCCTCTTTTCAACAGTAAATGTCCTTGGAGAAAGCTACTGGACCAAACTTTTCATTCTGTATTATGGTCAGACTCCTTTTATAATTAGTAGGAGTCTGGTTGGAGAAGAGACCATAGAATCTGGCACATTTTATGAATTTTTAATGCAGAGGTGCCAGGGAAACCAAAAGCAAGCTGGTCCTTGAGTTTTCTTCATTACCAGTTGCATGCAAGGAAACAAGCTTCATAGGAACGATTTATTTTTCCAAATTAACCAGGAGTAAGAGCGAAGAATTTTTCTTATTTCCTTGTTTTTGGAATTAATCAAGGGCATTTATTTAACAGAGAGCTGCACTCTACACAGTGTTTTCTTGTTGACAAGTTTCCATGTCGGCAGCAATTAGCATTGGTTTCCTGGGTAACCGTTCTGTACCCTACTGAGAGAAACCTTTTCTTGACAGGAGCATTCTGTCTGAAAGTGTTTTGTTTTCCCTGTTTCATGAGCTTATGGTAGACTTGCTTTATTTTATTTCTTTTCACATAGCATTATTATACCTTTTCCCCCTTAAACACAGCAAAATCGTTGGCTCTTCTATTCCATCTGGTTGTATTTACTTGCATTGTACCTTGCTTCTCATCTTTTAACCACAACCTGCAAGAAATCAGCATAAACACCCTCTCGGGGATATGCCAAGTTTCTTTGGACTTCTCATTCTGAATCTAATTAGCGGAATTGTTGAATATTCAAGCAATCACAGCTGGTCTTGATGATAACCTTTAGGTTACACATTGGGAAAAAAAAGTTCTGTGTGCCTGAGATGGACTCATATACCTTAAATCATTGCACATAAGAGCTGGAAAGGATCTTAGAGCTTATCTAGTCCAAATATTTCATTCCTTCATCTTACAGAAAAGTAAACTGAGGCTGAAAGATGTAATGACATGTCTTGGAAGCTAGCTGTAATTTTCCAATGCTATGCGACTAGTCCCAAATCTGCTGTTTCCATTGCTGGGAGATAGTGGGGAGCAATTTTGATAGCAGTGTATGATGAAGTAACAAATGTCTGGTATCAAGAGACTATTTCACTAGGGCTGTAAGACAGTATTAGTATGGATTGAAAATACTCACCGAAGTCGTGAAGAATGAGTCATAATGATGGAAGAATCTAGTAGCTTGAAGTAGTAATAAATGTTTGGGCACTTTGGTGGTTTGGGACCTTTTATAATGCCAAGAAAGGTATTGCAGAAAATATATTATTGCCTCACAGAAAGGGATGGGGGCAGCTCGGTGGTGCAGTAGATAGAGCACTGGCCCTGGAGTCAGGAGGGCCTGAGTTCAAATCTGGCCTCAGATACTTGACGCTTACTAGCTGTGCGATCTTGAGCAAGTCACTTAACCCTAATTTCCTCACCCCACCCCCCAAAAAGATGTGCCTTTTAGAGCATTACAGTTGAAATAGATTGCATAGCAGTAGTTGGAAATACTCTTAGTAGAGTGGTGATGAAGCAATCCTTCAGTTAATAGTTCATTACTAAAGAGGCAGGGAGCTCTTGGTAGGTCAAATGTGTCCCTACGTATTCTGTTATCAAATTTCCAATGCATTGCAAGATGAAGTAACTAAATGATGATTAAGTCTCCAAAATATAGGACAAGAAGAGTGTTTTTTTCATAGGAAATATCATCTTTGGAGCCAAGTTCCATATTTTATTGATATGATTAATATTATACAAATAAGAGAACACTGCCTTCTGTAGTTTGTCCCTGCTTTTCAGATGTCAAGGACCCCTTTGGATGAGTAGATTTGTCACTTACCTTTTTCATTCACCTATGTAATGTTGTGGATGTTCAGTGATTTCACTTGTGTCTGACTCTCCCTGAGCCCATTTGGGGATTTCTTGACAAAGATACTAGATAATGCTTTGCCATTTCCTTCTCCAGCTCATTTTACAGATGAGGAAACTGAGGCCAACAGGGTTAAGTGACTTGCCCAGGGTCAAGCAGCTAATAGGCATCTGAGGCAGGATTTGAACTCACAAAGTTGAGCCTTCCCAACTCTAGGCCCAGTACTCTATCCACTGTGCCACCTAGCTGCCCCTCCTATATAATAGCATATATATATATATATATATGTCACCTCCATTCTTCTTTGCTATGTCACCAAGAAAGTTTTCTGTCTGAAGTTTCAGACCGCCAAAATTAGTCTTCCCAGCATTTTACCCCCATAGGACAGGATAAAGGAATGCTATGGTCTGACTTCTAATTCCAGAAAATTTTACAAAACACCTACTATGTGAATAGGTCAGCTAAATTGATTACCCATGACTTGTCTGTGACCCTTTAGCAGTGTACTGTACTAGTGCCTACTGTGTACAGAATGCTGTACTAGGCCTTCAAGGATATACAGGGATTTTGACAAGACATAAGTAAGTACCTGCCCTCCTGGAGTTAATTCTTGGTTTCTCTTTTTGTTGGCTCCTCATTGTTATTTATTTAGGGCAGAAGAGCTGGAGGAAGTTGTAATAGGCAGAAAATAAGAGAATTGACTGGAGGCTAAATTTGGCAAGTGAGAAACAAAAGCCCATAATTAAAACAAACAAAAACTCCTTTAATTGTCAGACTTCCAGAGTTCAGATTTTATGAATCTCTTTGTTTTGTTTTGTATGTTTGTCATTACTCTTTCCTGAACTTTAACTGAACCCTAACTAAAAGCCCAAGTCCCTACAGCCATTGTCTAAAGATGTCGATTCCACAGTAGCTTCCCTATTTATAGACTCCATTAGGATGAGGCTCTCTCTTCTTTTTGCAGTGATCTCACTGTTTTGCCACAATGACTGAGCTTTCTCTGTCACAAAAATATCCAGGGAAGACTCCAGAATCAATTTTACTTCCTAAAATGCCCTAAAACAAATTCTGTGGGGTGTTTTTTTTATATTTACCCTGATTAAAATTTTATTTTCTGCAACTTTCTGCAACTTCCTAACAACAATATTGTACACTTTCCCTGCCCCCGGATCTCCCAAAGAAACTCATCAGCATGAGAGATGAAACTTAGCTTTTAACCAGCATTTGATGACAAATCTTCTGTGAATACACAGAACATCTGTGTGATTTTGTGGGGAGATTCCTCCATCTGTGGCTTGTTATATAAGTCCCAGGGAGTTTACTGAAGCACCCAGAGGGTGAGTGACTTGTCCATGGCTATATAGCTTATAAACATCAAAGGTGACCTCAGGCCCAGCACTCTATCTACTATTCCACACATTTGTCTAATTGATCGTGTTCAAGAGGCTTATCAACAGCTTGGCAGAGAGGTGATTATTTTTTAAACCATAACTCCTAAAGGCCATTTGCTAAGCTAAAAAGGGCCAGGCTTTGCGATTATAGGCCCTTAAGTTCTTGCATGAAATCTCAGTGCTGCAAGAATCTGTGATTTAGATATCGGTATTTTAAAATGATATTATACAAGCTATATAATGCTATTTTATCTAATAAACCTATACTTTTAGTGTGGTTAAAAGGAGACACTTTCTTTGGGCAATCCCCCCCAAATACAAGAATAAAATAATTATAACATATTCAAAACATCAAAGATAAAGCATATCCTATTCTCAAAGACTGAGTACTGTACCTTCTAATAAATATCTGATAGGTGCAAAACATTGCTGTAGACGAAGTTGACCAAGGCTCCACTTTGGCTGCATGGATATGAATCACTATTAGATGGCCATAAAGTGATCACAAGGTCATAGGTCAAGGTGAACTCTTTTGGTAGACTAAAACAGGTAAACACCTGTCTGAAATTTAGGGTTGTTTCTCAATATTGAACTTGATGTTTAGAAACAAGTGATTTACCATAAGCATATAAACATTCTACCAGAAGTGAATACATTTGCTCAGGCAGATTATGTTGCTTCTAGGAGAAGACTATTGTTCAGGCATTCAGTTGTGTCTGACTCTTCATGACCCTGTGGGACCATATGACACCAATGCTATCCGTGGGGTTTTCTTGGCAAAAATAATGGAATGGTTTGCCATTTCTTTCTCCAGTGCATTAAGGAAGAGACCACTGATCTCAAATAAGTGACTACTTTCTTCTCATCCTCCTTTTCGTTCAATCTCTGGGCTAATTTCACTTTTGCATTTGCCTTGGCAATTACGAAAAGGGAGGAGTTTCAGTAATTTCTCCAAGGAGAAATAATACAGAATGGCTACTGGTAGTACAATGAGAAACACCAAACTCTCTTTTGTACAGTCGAAGGAGGGGAGGAGGGATGGGGTTCACTGAGTCATTCAGTCAGGTGGCCAGTCATTGAGATGGGAAACATGCCTCTATCCTAATTATAGTTCTCCCGCCGCAAATGCCCCCCAAACATATCTTCTGAAGATGGAGCAATTTGGAGGTTTGGTTTGTTTGGTTTTTTTAAATGACCTAGAATCAAATTTAATTTCACTTTGGGTCAAGCTACCTAGATGTCTAGGCTGTGAGACATGGTAATATTTATCAGATATTTCAGACTTTACTTTTAGGACTACTACTGATTATATTTGCTCTTATAACTCTCAAAAATTCATTTCAGGGATTTAAAAATCCAAAACAATGCCTCCACCACCATTTGTGAATGGGATGGGACAAGACCCATGATTTCATTGGTATAGAGAATTCCTAACAGGAAAACTCCTTTTATTGACGCACATTGGCACCTTCTCTGTAAATGATAGTCTGTTGTTTTTGCATGCAAATTTTGAGTAATGAATCTAGGAGCAGGTTAACACTTCAACTTTAACCAAAACTTAATTAGAAAAACATTTTTTTTGAACTGTGCTTCTCCATATATGTGCACTGATACATTATTTCTTTGGGTTCCAGTCCCTGTCCTGCCATTTGGCAGTCTGACCTCAGCACTAGGTTACATCACCTTCTTAGACCTGCAAAAGGAGTTGGGACTAGAAAATCTCCAGGGCCTTGCCAGACCTTATAATGTGTGTCAATGACATATTTCCCATTCGCCATTTTTAAGGAATGCTGGGATAAGAAATGACATGAAAGTGGAGCTTTGGTCAGCTTCTTTGGAAGAGCTTTGCACATAGTAGGTACTTGATACTTGGTGAATTGAACAAAATCATTTGTAATCATTGTGTTCTGTTCATGATTAGTTAGCAGAAGGTTTAAGGTTGAAATCAGATTCAAGTGCTTGAAACTGTACATAGGTTCATATACATTTTCTACCCTACCCTGATGATAATGATAATGGCTTTAAGGTTTGCAAAGCACTGTTCTTATTGGATCCTCACAACCCTATGAGGCAGGTGCTGTTACTATCCCCATTAACAGATGAGGGAGCTGAAGCTACAAGGGACTTGAACCCAGTTATTCCTGACTACACATACAGCACTATGCGCCACTCTTCCCCCTAATATTTAAGAACCCATACCTTTTACGTTAATAGATTAGATGGCGTTTGATTTATATAACCATTGATAAAAACTTAGCATACCCCTTTAAAAGAAACTAATCAATCTCATTCCTGTAGAACAGTTGATGAAAGTCATCATACCCCTCCTTTGAGGAAAGAAGTGGGAAACAATGGTTATGTAATACTTATATTGTTAAATGTTGTCACTTTACCTGTCAGTTTTGCTTAACTGTTTTTCGTTGTTCCAAGGGAGAATTCAGTGGGATTTGACATATGGGAAAATGGGTCTAAAAAATAAAATGCACCATTAAAATGTGGAGGAAAAACAGGTTAGACAGTCTACAACCGTACTTTACTGTACCCAACTGACTATGAGCAAACATTAACCATGGAATTGAATTTCTCCGTGTGTGTGATGTTGGAGTCATCCTTAACTCTTCCCTCTCCTTTGCCTCTCATTTGCAATTAGTTACCAAGTCTTGTCAGTTGTACCTGCATGTTACGGCTTGCTTCCATGTCCTACTTGCTACTCACAGCCACTGCGCTAACTCAGGCTTCATCACCTCTTCCTTTGGCTATTACAATAGCCTCCTAATTGTCATAGCAATGTCTCCCTCACCACTCCGTCCTTCACACAGCTACAAAGCTGACATTCCTAGAGCATACTCTTGCTCAAGAAGTTCCAATGATGCTTGCCGCTGTAAAAAAGTACAAATTCTTCTTATTGGCTTCACAATTTGGTTCCAACCCACCTTTCCAGGACTGTTACACCCTATTCTATACTCTACTATCTAACAAAACTGGTTTGTTTGGTGTTCCTTGTGTACAAGGCTTCTATCCATTTAAATTCCCATAATCTTGCTTTTCCAAGGCTTTCATCCATGCATTGAATGAACTCTTTCCTCAACTCTGCCTAAGAAAATCCTTATTTCTTCAAAGATCAGTTCAAGTGTTACTTCCTACAAGAAATCTAGTCTGATTCTGCCCCACCCCAGTTGCTAGTGTCTTCCCCCTAGAAATTATTTTACATATATTTTGTGCTTAGTGTTCTATGCACATGTTTCCTCTAATAGAATTTAATCTCTTTTAGGGCAGACTGTTTAATCTTTATATTTATATAATCTTTATCTTTAATCTTTATGTCCCTAGCACCAAAGACAGTGTTCAGCATATAATAATCTCTTAATAAATGCTTGTCAGTTGTACATCTTACCCTTTCCTTCCAGCCTTGACTTTGGAGTACAATATACACTTGGTGACTTTGAATAATCTTTAAATTAACTATATTAATATTGAGTAAAATAAAAGGGAAAATTTAGTATAAAGGATTGAAAATCCTAACTCAAGTTAGCTTAAATATGCTTACCCGTGACCAGGGCCCTAAAGGTTTCTATCCCAATTGTGGAATACCTATTACCAATTATGGCTATAAAGAATTGCTTAAACTTAGGTGAAATATCAGGCAAATAGGAAAAGGTCATCAATTCAGCTCCTTTTAAAATCTGCTAGAGTAAATACATGGGAATACTCAATATGAATATATTATATATAATGTATATGTATATATGTTAACCCACAGCTCAGTTGATTATGAACTTTAAGAGGTCATGTAGTTTTCTTCTTTTAGGTTCTAGGCATACTCATGTAGCATACTAGGACACAGGATCTCATTTCCAAAAGCATTGGGTTAGAAATCAAGATTTAAGGATACTTTTTTTATTCCTCTGCTTAGTTCTATATTTAAAAGGCAACATGGATAGATAACTTTAGCCCATATCACAATAAAATTGCACTATAGTACATAGTGGAAAAGATTGTGGAAGCTACCATCAAAAGACCTAGGATGAAGGGCCCAGCTCTATGACATATTAGCTTGTTGACCTTTGACAAGCCGCTAACTGTTTCTCAGTCTCAGTTTCCTGATTTGCAAAGTAGGGGTTATGATAGTTCTGCAAACAACTACCTCAGAGTATTGTAAAGAGAGTACTCTACAAATGTGAGGAAGTCCTACTATGAACAACCCTTTCTCATATTTCTAGGGTGATTTCGCTAGACAGGCTTTCCACGGGTTTACTTTTTATCCTTTAATATTTTTACTCCAAGAACCTCTCACTCAAGGCCTTCTCTTGTGGTAAAAGGGCAAACCGAGGCTCATGAAGGCCTAATAGCTATGCCAGAAGAACACAAACTCTGGAAGGTCCTATAAAACCTTCTCATTCTTGGGGACTTTTCCTTCAAGAACACCTCACTCAAGCCTTCCTCCTGTTGTATAAAGGTAAGCCTGGTTTCATCAGGGCTCAAAACCTATGTCAGAAGAACACAAATTAGGGAAATATCTACCTTTCTCCCATCTATCTACCTAAGAGAGGAACTATTTGTAGATTTAACACTGGTTTGTCCCTGTAAGTAGAAGATAAAAGGTTATGATGTACTTACCATGCTTTATTTTCTATTAGAGTTATTTTCATGTGTGCATTTTTTATTTTCTTTACTGAGGCATTCACTCAGTAATGGCAGGGTCAGTACTGAGATCTTGGTCATCTCCTTGGCACCCTACCACAATATTTTTGTACATAGTAGGCAACCTATAATTGCTTATTGAACTGAATTCAATTGAATTTTAAGTCAAATAAAATCAGTAAGTCTTTGATGTTGCTTATATCATTTTATATTTTCCTGCTTACTATTCTTTATATTTTTTTATTTGCCTACACTAGGAGTTCTAATGTTTTTTTTTAAGAATAGCTTTTTTGAATAATCTCTTTTTTTAAACATATTTTTGTTGAGGTTGGAGAAAACAGGTTTAGAAAACCTTATCTTTTGGTACTGATATTTCCCCCTTTCTCCACCCACTTTTCATTACATTGATAAAAATTATTTTTCTCCTCTCTGCTTCTCCTTTTGCCGCTGTTTATTACAGAAGAAGTATCAGCAAGGATAGTCCAAGTAGTAACGGCGGAAGCTGTTGCAGTCCTGAAAGGTGAACAAGAGAAAGAAGCCCAGCATAAAGACCAGCCTGCAGGACTCCCTATAGGTAAATCCAGGAGCTTGCCAGGGTTGTCTATACTTCCTGTCCCTATCTGGTCCTCAATCTGTATCAGTTCTGCTTTACTGGGGTGGCTAAGGTTGCCGTGGCATTCTAGGCCTTAGGCCATCTTTTATAAGCAGGAAATTCCAAGTATCCTGAGTGCCCTTTGGGATAGGCAGATTTTGAGTTTCTATCCTAATTAGTTCCCTCAGTTCTTTTATCCACTTAGAACTAGGTCAATTAGAGAAAACTCTAGTTCAATCAGGAAAAGTCATGTTATAACTGCATAGCTTTAAGCATAAAGAAAGAATCCTTCTCCTTCCCCTTTTTTCTTACCTCCAACCAGTTATCAAATTTTGGTTTCAGAGCTTCCATAAAACCTCTCTTCCATCATTTCCTCTCTATTTCAACTGCTATAATCCAGTATAGGCCCTTATTACCCACATCCTGGACTATTTCTATAGCATCCTAACAGGGCTTAGTATTTTGGGGCTACAAGTTGAAAGGACTTTCAGGGCCATCTGCTCTATTTCACCCCTTATCTTGTAAATGGGGCAACTAAGGTCCAGAGGTCCATTCTCTAATCTATGCTTTAGAGAGCTACCAAGCTCCTCTTCCTGTTGCAGAGATCCAATCTTATCCCTCCTTTACTCAAACAAACAACAAACTCTTCAGTGGCTTCTTATTGCCTGTGAAGTAAAATTCAAATTTCTTTGTCATTCAAGGCTCTCTGCCCATTGGTAATACCCTGCCATTTCAGCCTCCCTGCTCCCCTGTATGCAAGTCAAATTAGACTATTCTTTGTTTCCTGAACATACCCTTTTACCTTTTCCTTGAGTATCTTCCCAACCTATAAAGTCCACTTTCAGGAGCACTTATGTAGCCTGGAAAAGGCCACTATCTCAAACTTCACACAGCACTTTGTCTTGTACTTTATGTGTATTATTTTGTATATAGTATTCTATGTTTGTACCTTATGCCCATACTAAGCTGAATGAAGGTAGGAAATTCATTTAACTTTCAGTCTCCTCTTCCAACCACCATTTTTCTTCACACAGTAAATCTTCAAAGAAAATATTGAATTAAAGAGCCCATCACCTCGGCTTGTCATTTTCCTTTTACCTAGGAAAATTATTGAAAATGTAGTTCCAATGACAATGACATTTCATATTTGTATAATGCTTTTCCAAAGTGTTCTTCCTATAGCAGCATTGTAAGGTAGGTAGTATATTATTATCCCCAATTTACTGATGAGAAAACTATGGATTAGAAAACCAAAACAATTTGTTTAGGATCACACACCTAGGAAGAAGTGAAGCCAGATCACGGATTGTAGAATCACAGAATCTGAGGGTGGGAAAGGACTTCATTAGCCATCTGGCCTAACTCATGGATGGAAGGAATCTTTAGGAGCTAAAACATCTAATTCTGGTGCTTAATTCTAGAACCTAATTCCCTGTTTGTTGTACTTTACCCAACACCAGTCGTATCCCTGGCTGCATTCCCTTAGAAGATTGTATGCTAAAATCATGTCCAAAGCTATTTTGGAGCAAGCAGCAACTCTCCTTCCTCTTTCTATGTGAAGGCTGATTTTCGGTCTCATACTTAAGAACAGCCTCAAATTGCATACTTGTTTTAATTTTACAGCAGAGAACCATTTTCACTAGTACTATCAAAATCTTTGTTTCTATTCATTTAAAAAAACACTTTTTAATCTGATTATATATTCCTTGGATCAAATTGCAAGGGTGGGAGGTTGGGAAGGAGAGATATCCACCACTGGAGGGTCGTGAAGATACAGAAAAAGAAAGAAAGAAAGAACGGAAGGAAGAAAGAGAAAGAAAGAAAGAAAGAAAGAAAGAAAGAAAGAAAGAAAGAAAGAAAGAAAGAAAGCAAACAAGAAAGGAAGAAAGAAAGGAGGGAGGAGGGAGGGAAGGGAAGGAAGGAAGGGAAAGAAAAGAAAGAAAGAGAAAGAAAAAGAATCAGATTTGTATATAACACAAAGCACACACAGTAAACCAGTAGACCCCTGCACATCTCTACTAAAGTTTTATGTTGCATCATAGGTTTGGATTTCCTTTCCTAGCCAACTATATAGCTTACTTAGGGTTTAGGTTTTCATCTGCACAGCTTCAAGTCTTTACTTTCAATTTTGTGATAGAAATAAAATAACATACTCTGGTAAATTATATATAAAATATGTTAAATTGCCCTTAAATTAGGCAATTGTATTAAAGGCCCTCAAGTTTGTTGAGTGTGGGAGCAAACACACACACACACACACATACACATGACTCTAACTTTGACTTACTGATAGGCACATATTTTTCATAGAAGGTCTAATTCATGTTTTGATTTTTTGTATTTGATTCTTATGAAAAGCCATATATAAGCCAATAGGTCTAAAGGATATTTTTCAACAGTCATAGTTGATTTCAGTCTATGAAATGGAAATTCATAATATATTTTAAATGGATAGAATCTTGAGCAATAATTATTTTCTCTGCAAAGCCCTTGGTAAGAACCATAAAAAAGATGAGGATGTTAAAGAGAAAAATACCCTTATTTAACTGAGAACCTTCCAACATGATTCATAATTATCTACAGTGTCAAGGTCAAAGGATAGGCAGACATTTTCATTAACATATTCTCTTTCCTCCAAGGGTACTTGTGTTTTTTATCTGCCCCAAATTGTTTAGAATGTTGGCATATACTAGCAGGATTTTGCATTTTAATGTAAGTGGATAAAAACTCTTCCATGTTTTAACTACTTACTTTTAAAAAATTTTTAACAGAAATTTTATCATGTACTTTAAAAAGAAATAACTGTCAAAAAAACAGTGAGGCAGAGAACTTCATCTTTTCTTTGCAGATCAAATCCAAAGTTGATATTAACATGCAAGTTTGGATATAATCTATAAGAACAAGGAGTAAATAATTTACCAATCTAGCAGGCATAAAGAAGGCAAGCTGAATAAACTGATGGTCATTGTCAACAGAGATTTGCTCGTTCATTTTGATGGTTTACATGCTTTCTAGAAAGAAAGCAGTCCTTTGCTTTCATTGGAGTTTAAAAAGCATGCTTAGCATAATATCTTTGAGTCCATTAATTGTACTTTACATGTGTATCTTTCTTTGAATTGACTAGAAAGCCCTCATTAAAATTAGGATGATATGCATGGCTTATGAATTGCTCAATCCCATTTCTTCATTGTTCCATCTCTAGCAGTTGAAGAGTCCGCTAATCTGCCTCCCTCTCCACCTCCATCCCCAGCCTCTGAACAGACTGGAACAGTGGAGGAAGGTAAGCACGCATAAGACATTTGGGGACATAGTCCTCAGATAAAGGGGAACCAAGCTCCAATTCGTAAGGGTCAAACTTTCCAAGATATTGGTTGATGAACTTGCTTTGCTTAGCTTTTTTTCCCTTGCCTTAGCTTTAAGAGGATATTTTGTCCTTCAGATTTAATTGGTTTAAAATGCGTACTGTATAAATGTTCATTTGAGTGAAATAAAATCAGAAATCAGAGTATGTGGTGAACAAAGAAAGAAAAAATAATTCTTTGCCTTTAAGAAGCTAGAATAATGACCATGCTAATACTAGATTCTTCTGGCAGCAAGGACAACCGGGATGTTTAATGACTCCTAAATAGCTTAGGAATGGCTTTTAACATGTTCATAAGTCGATTATGTAATGTCAGGAATCTGACTTAAGCCTAGCAGAGAGACATATGCCACCCCGAGAAAATGTTAGCTAGGATTGAAAATGACAAATTTAGAGCCAAGAAACTGTGTTCCATCCCTAGCAGGACACCTTCCAGACCACAGTTCTTGGAATCTGAAGAATCCGCTTCACCAGCAGCTCAGTGAAGCATTAAGATAATACTATGTAAGCTTTCTTCTCCTCAGTGGCAAAATAGGCCACTGCCTTGGTGTATAATTCCTTCAGACTCTCAAATGAAAAGCACTGTTTAAGGGCAAGATGTTACCATTAGCCCTTTATTGCTTGAAGTGCCCATTTAAACTGCTTCCATTCATTTGCTGTTAAAATAAAAGAGCAGAATTAAGTTACAGATTAAGTTACACCTCAACAATGAATTGTCTTAGTGTGTTGCATATTCATGTGTATATGTATAAGACACACTAAATCCATGCTAGCGTTTTAATTCATTTTTTATTTTACTCTTCACCTTTCCATTTCTTTCTTCTTCTTTGATCATTTTAGCTGTTTCTTGCAGATAAGCATTGATACTAATATGTATGACTATTTATACATATATATGTGTGTAAAGCCAAATACATCTGATTATGCTTTAAAAATATAAAGTATCATGGATACAGCAAAATTCTGAGGTTTTCTAGAATAATTTTAAATCAAATTTATTTTATACATATTTTATAAGATCATAGATTTGAGCTTAGAAGGGACCTTAAAATATATCTAGCCCAATCTCATTTTACATGACTAAAACCTAAAAAGTTTAACTGACTTGTCTGAGGTTCCTCAAGTTGTAAGGGATAGGCCTGAAATTCAGTCATAGGTCAGGTCCTCTGACTCAAATACAGCACTATCTCCACTATAGCATACTGCTTCTCTGTGTCTGTCTGTCTGTCTGTCTGTCCCTCTCTCTCTCTCTCTCTCTCTCTCTCTCTCTCTCTCTCTCTCTCTGTGTGTGTGTGTGTGTCTGTCTCTCTCTCTCTGTCTCTTCTGTCTCCCTCTCTCTCTCTGTCTTTTCTATCTCTCTGTCTCCCTCTCCCTCTCCCTCCCTCTCTCTTTGTCTCTGTCTCTCTCTCCATATGTATGTATATTTCTACATATTTATACACACACAAATTATCTGGATTGGATTTTAATAAAAATAAACTAAAATATTTAGCCATTTGAGCATATGTGTACCAGCTAGTTTAAGATGAAATTATTTTAAGGAGGTCAATTTTTTGTTAGCGTCCATCCTTTTTTCAGTTCTTAGTGAGTTTGAGTGCTTTCTTCTCCTCTAAAAAAATATCATGCAGTGTGTTATAGTAGACAAAGAAGTGGTTTTGGAGTCAGGAATACATGGGTCTATGTCCTGCCTCTGATATATACCAGCTGTGTGACCCTGGGCAAATCATTTAACGTCTTAGTGCCCCATGGAAGTCTTTAAGACTATAAATTACAGACAGAACTGCTGCTAATCTGCATCGGTACAGGGAGATTCTTCACTGGGAGTTCCCTATACCAGTGAAATCTCAGACCAGATACAAAATAATCTACAAGCTTTTGAACTCTATGTCAAAACAAAATGATTCACCATAGTTCTTACAATATACTACGTACTGCAGAAATAAGACAATAATGAAACAGATCTTGCCCTCAAGGAGTTAACATTTTTGTTGCCCACTCTAAAAACAATAAAAAGTAATTTTATTGTAAAGTACAATCTAAGTGGCTAGTTAATCCTCTTAATTGACAGATGTAGTCATTGAGCAGCTGAGTACCTTCCTGAGGACATAAAATATCACAGCTTTAATAGGTTCTGACTTCCACATTCTATCAGCAATGTATTCCGTGACCAGGGGCTCTTTTCACAATTTGGGATTGTGAGGGACAGTCACCCTTTGGAATTCTACATAGTGACCTTGCATCTACTTTATGAAAAAAAAATCTGACCCCGGAAATTAGAACAAATTTAGTTAAAATACGAACAAAACCTGGCTTGATTTGACTACCCTTTCTTTGAAACATTTGATGATATAGTTGTCGCTTTTCTAAAATAATTCCTGTCCGCTTATTTCCAGGAGTTGAATTGAAAAGCTTTTGTTATGGTAGCTTATTGGAAGGAAGGGGAAGAGGAGATAAGGTCATCTCACTTTTAATAGAATTTAGCTTGAAGATATAACTGGAAAGAACATTGGATTTGGAAAGAAAAAAAGCCTATGCTTGCATTCCTGTCCACTACTTACTAACTAGGTGTCTTGGTTGGCAAATTATTGAAATTTTCTAAGCCTTAGCTTCCTTATAAAATGAGTGGGTCATAGATGGTCATCAATGTCTATTCTAGATCTAAATCCTATGAAACATCAAAATGACTTTACTATCTAATGTTTTTAGGACTAACTTTTAATGTTTGGGGATCAGATTCTGATTTTCATTGTTAAAAAAAAACACACACATAGGAAATTACATCAAGAACCAATGCCTTTCTTTTAAAAAGAGAGAAGCTACTGAATTACAAGCACACAAAGAAGCAATTTTAAAAATCAACTCATATCCATGTTTTTCTCCATAACATCTTACTTTCCATAATTGAAATTGATTGACATTTAAAGTGCAGAAATTATTTCACAAACCGGACACTTAAAGCTAAAGCAAATCTATAGCTTTGGCAGAGGGTCTGGATAACATTCACCCCTTCTGATTGCCACAAATATGTAACAGGTGTGTAGAGTTATGAGGTAAAAATTGGCTAGGGTCAAACTGATATGTTTATGTGTTTAAATAGCTGTTGAAACCAATAAAATAACCAGTTACTTTTAAAAATAAGCAATTTTATTTTGTTAGATAACTAAAATAAATTAGTAATTTGGTACTAGTCAGTCTTTTTTTTAAATAGCTGATTCATTGGATTTGCTGGAGTGTTTGGGTATGTGTGTTTTTCATTGATTTGTGGAGGAAAAGTCAGCCTAAACTACAGTGGAGTTTTTGAATTAGTGAGTGTCAGTATAGAAAAAAAAAAGGGCGATTTCTTTTTCCTTGAAGATGGGTTAGTAATCATGCCCAAGCTACCTTAATTATAATTCTAACCCAAGTGACAAAGTGGCCGAGACATAGCACAACACTTCTACTCAGTACACTTCAGAAATGAGCTAAGAGTTATCATACGTTAAGGGGTCTGTGACTGTACTAACTGTGGTGGGTTGTTTTTGTGGTTTTGTTTTTGATCTTTTGATCCTTTCCTCAGAAGTTGCACATAAAGGATCGTTAAAAATAATAATTTAAGGTTGTTAATTGATATTGTTTGCTAATGTATTATCATGATTAATCTTATATTTCTCTGTACTTATTCTCTGGGCCACTTGCAAAGATTTGTGACTTACTCATCAAATAAGCAAGTAATACACCCATAAGTCTGGGGTTATTAAGGAAGCTTGGACAAGCTTATGATTAGCATAGCCTTACTGCAATAAGCTACCTATTTTTCAACTGAGCTGGCTTCCTTTTTACTGTTGACCCCATGACTGTCCTGGACATTTGGCCTGCATTGCTGAGGAAAGTGAAAAGTCAGTGCAGGGACCACTATGCAGCAAAGGTCAGAATTAGGGTTTCTCCACCCTCTCTTTTTTAAAAAATTTAAAATGTTGAGACTATTATTGTTCTAGTCTTCTTGTGGAAGGAATGTATCATTCGTATCATGAAGACAGTTTTCCTTCTCAAGTTAGCCTGTGGTAGCAAACACAGATGATGTGCCAACTGAAAAGCTCACACGTTTTTCAAGATTGAAAGGATTGAGTAGTAGTTGTACCAAAGGCTGTTGCTTTCAGCTCTGTGCTTTGTAGCACTGCCCTGGGGCTTTGTGGGAAGCAAATCCATGCAGATTCACTAAAAATACCAGAAAATGTATTCTTCGAAGACCATCAGACCATTTTAACCATAGACAACTATGATTAGAGCCAAGCAGTAAATTGATAATTAAGTGCCTATTAAGTGCCTGTGCTAGATGCTAGGGATGGAAAACCAATAACTGAAACAACCCCTGCCAGCAATGAATCCATGTCTTAACAGGAGAAGCAACAAGGACATATGTAAGCATCTGCAAAATAAATTTAATGAGAACAAATAAAAATACAGTAGTTAACTATAAAGTAATTTGGGCAGGAGGGCCCTAGCAAGACAGACCATTTGGTATGGTAGAGGACATTGAATGCTTTGTAAAATAGCAGTAACACATACTGAAAATAATATTTTCAAAATATAATTCTAGAACATTACCAAAATCTTGTGTTAAGGAGAATTTCAGAGAATTGATTCCATTAGTTGAAACACTTTTTGAATTTTAAAAATTCCATTTATGTAAAAATTGACTATTCAAATACAAAACTGAGTGTAATCTAGCTCATTATAACCCAGCTCAGTATTCCATGAGTCAGGATACCTCATAGTCAAATTCTAACATAACGTGTGGCTGTTCTTTAGGACTAACCCTGATGTTATACAAAGGTTCCACTATCCCCAAATCAAAAGCAGTTGCACGTAGGACTTAGCAAATGAAGAGAAAGGAAGGTAACTAAGCTATTGCTGAGGAATACTGACTTCCCCTTCTAACGGTCTTGAGATCATGCTATGCTAGATAGAATCTATTGGGACTGGTGAGACTCACCTTCAAAGCTCCACCACTTTTTCTACTTCATAACAAATAGTATCCCTGTGGGATTCCAGTGTCTTTAGATTTGAGGTCACTGATGGAATGTAACTAACCCTATCCTCCTAAACACATACTGAGGCTGGTTGGATAGGCATACTTGAGGCTCTTGGGACTTCAAAGGAGACTTGAAACATAAATAATCAATAATACTAGGCAGGAGTTCATTGGAGTCTTCCAGGCATTCTTTTTGATGTTGCCAGACTTCGGGGCAACCAAGAACTGAGAAGGAGCAACTTTTCAAAGAGATCTCTTTTTTTTCTCTAACTTTTCATTTTGGAGAGAAGGAAAGGTTTTTGAAAATATGAAACAATATTCCTTTGAAACGTTGCAGATCTAAGGCAACATTCTGGATTGTTTCCAAGTTGTGGCAACTTCCTAAAAGGGCAGCAGGAACAGGCCCAAATCTCTGGAAGAGCAACAAGTCAGATGAGTCATCGCCTTGAAGCTGCCATTTCTGAAGCTTTAAGTGTTTTTAGTTTCAGCTTCATTTTCCAGGAAATTGGTGTTGAAAGCAAATCACAGAATACTTATTTTTGAATCCATCGCCTCTGTTGAGCCTGCTTAACATAATGGAAAATGTTTTAGAAGGGTGAAATGATTAATAGCCCCATTAGTCACTGCAAAATATTAGTGACTCTGCAATGGGTCAAGACCAGTGTCCACAATTCAGTCAAGTGTTACAGACTTTCTATAGTTCAATTTCTGTCAGCTGAGAAGTTATTTAAAACAGTGAAGGTAAAAACCTAAAATTAAAATGTTTAATATATAATACATATTTTAATATAAAATTATAACACTATAATAAATACTATAAATTGATATATATAATTAAATGTTTAATTTTAGGTTTTTGCCTTCACTATGTTAGAGTAAAAAGAAAAGTAAGACCTTAAAAAAACCCTTAAACCATAAGCATTGTATAAATGTCAGTCATTATTATTAGGGTTATTGTTATTATTAAGCAATCAAAGAAAGTTCTAAGCATCTATTCTAAAAAAAAATCCTTGAAATCATCCATTAATGAAGCATTTTAAGAGTTAATAAATGCAATGGAAAAAATTTCTCCCCATCATGATAATTATCTGCTTATCTTTCATTTTCATTACTTAGCTGTGGAAAATAAATTATCACTCTGAAACTAAATATGTTATATAAAAAATTATGTGATTCTTAACTCTGAATTTCTAATGAAAATTGAATTTATAGACATGCCCTTTAGCTTTTTTTCTAAGTTTATACCAATAGGTATGAAATTTATATTTTTGATCCCAAGAAGAAAGGAAATGTTGCCCAGCTCAGTCAGTAACCTAAGCAGAGGAATGTATGAACCAGTTTTAATATGATTTTGTGGGGGAAATAAAAAAAACATCAAATTTTTAGTCATAGGAACTTAGTTCAAATTGTGACTCCATTATTGACTTCCTGAGTGACACTGGCAAAGTCACTTAACTTCTCCAAATTTCATTTTCTTCATTTGTAAAATGAAAGATCTGGACAAGATATTTTAAGGTTTTTTTTTCAAGAGCAAACAAAACAAAACAAAATCTGTGATGCCTGCTACTATATCATACCATCACTACTATAAGGTATTACTCATTTTCATACTCTCATGGAAAATTCAGTATTTCAAAATTCTAATTTTTCTCAGTTGCTAATTATACTTACATTCAGAAATGTGTTCAGGTTGACAAATTTAGATATTGCTACATATGGATTAGGAAGTCTATGGAGGGAGGTGGTATTTAAGGTTAAGAGTATACCTAGGATACCTAATTACATCAAACCAGAGGCAGCCTTGTCTTTGTGAAGGAGTGATTCTAAATAAGAATGTGTAGATAAGGCAATAAATGTAAAGAAAAGATTTCATTGAAACACACTGACACATGCATATACATACTCACATGGCAGTTTGAATAATTGGTCAGTTCCTTGCCTATCTTGAAGGTGAGGTTACCTGAAATTTGGGTACATCATGGTTCCTTTTGGGACAAATGGACAAGAATACAATAAATGGTTTGATAGAAATTTGGGGATCATTCTAAATTATGTAATCATTTGTCAAATACAGAAATAAATGTACTTTTATTTTTATTGAATAATGGTTTAAAACTACTATCTTAAAATGTTTATAAACCTTGATATTAAAAAAGAAGTTTTTATATGCTATCAATAAGGGACTTTGACAAGATGATGTCTAAGATAACTTATAGTTCTAAAGTTTTATCAATCTGTGTTCTTGAGACCACCAAAAGTTACATGTCTTAATAGGCTATGAAAAGAAATATAGAGCTGAATTTTCACCATCCTCATTGTCTTAAAAAGGAAAACACTTTCAGCAATATGCCTATCTTTGTTAAACTAGAGGGAGACTGAAGAGTTCTTTAAAGGAAAAATGTAAATTCTATTCAATGGATAGCTCTCTCTCTCTCTGGTTACAGTGGCCCCACAAAGTCAACTTTCCAGGTGTCCCTAAATTCATGACACTATAGTATTCAGAAGTTATAGATTGCTTCCTTATGGTCCTCAGTCCTCTGGGAAAATGTTTTCCCCTCAATGGGATGACCAGAGTGTCCTTATATCCCTTTAATGAGTAATGAGTGAGTTAAGGGTAGGTGAGAATATAATTACACATTTTTTAACTGTCCTATTCATATATAGCCTCTATTTCCCAGGAAGCAAATGCTTACTTTCAACATATTTGAAGTACTTGAATAGATATTCAACCTATATAATAGGTTACATACAAAATACTTGACAACCTATCTAATAGGTTGAAACACTCTTCAAATGTAAAGTTTATTGATTTTTTCCCCAGTGAAATTAGATCCATACACAGGCATTATTCAAGAAATTTTAATCAAGGTGAGGGCTTCATTTTCCTTTTTTCCATCTACTCAATGCAGTTTATCTGGTCAGTCAACAATAATTTATTAAGTGCTTACCATACTGGGCTAAGCTCTGGGCATGCTGAGAAAGGCAAAAGTAGGGGCTGAAGTGATTTCATTCCTTCCTTCATTTTCTCTACTTTATCTAATGGATTCTGAAAGTATAGCATCTGTCTGATTTCTGCAGTGAATGGTTTAGCAGAGGTGAAAGCAGGTGGGGTTTTTTGCAACTTTTGTAGCACAAGAATACAAAAATCCCAAAGGTAAACCACCATTTGTGGAGAAGAAAAAAGGAAGGTTTGTGCTGGTGGTGTTTGCCTGAACACCAATGACCCTGTAATCATATGAGCCAATTAATTATAAGAAGATTAAAACCACAAGGTTGGAGGATTGCTGCTTCCATCAGGATTTACTACAAACCAGGATAGAAAAAAAAAGAGAAGATAAAAAGAAAATCTTTCAAATTTAGGTTATCATCAAATTGTTTTAATTGTACTTATGTGGTTTCACATTTAGCCACTTTGGAGGGCGAAAGTTGGTTTTTTGTATTCTTATTTGCTTAACCTTATGCAAGGGTGAGATACTGGCCTGTTTGGACAGGAATGAAAGGTGCTTCCAGAGAAATTCAAAGGGACACAGGCAGTAGCTTGTAGGGACAATGGAAACTAGAAAACATAGGTAATGTCAGTATTATAATGAACTAAAAATAATGTGCATAGTAAAGTTTTAACCAGAAGCCAAGTAACTAGAATACCTAGTTGATATGATTTTTTTTTCCTGAATACTACTCTTAGGAGAAAGAAACAAATCCTAAGAAAGCAAGTTTGTATCAGAGAGATGTTCAAAAATACCGGTTGCCAGGGATCAGTGTGAATTCAATCCCATCTCTTCTACTGTCTACGTCTAACGGTTACATACAGTGAAGATGAATGTCTAAAGTGGTTGCCCTCAAGGCACTACACCAACCTCAGTTATCCAAGAAAAATTTCATCATGTTCTCTGAGCCCTCCATATTTGAGGCAGAAATGGAGACTGATATACTTAGAATGAGTTTTGAATATTTAATTCTCAAGAAGCTCTTTGCTACAAAAGTAATTTCTGACTAACCTTCTGTTAATCAGAAAATTAAAATAAGCAGCATGCCTCATTCCCTGAGCATTCCAGTTAATTTCAGTATTTTATAGTATTCCAAATATGAACAAGTTTTGCCCTTACTTTGTCACCTATTTTTAACAACTTTCTTTTTTGTAGCTGATGAAATTTACACATTTGTAAATGTGAGAAGATTGAAAATTGGTTTCTCCCTAAGGAAATGGTGGATTAATTTTTCTAGTGCTGTGTTTCCATTCCAATGTTTCTATGGTTGTTTGAGCTTATTTGAAGAGATGGTATAGAAGACTTCTGAAATGCACTAATGCTGCACACTGCCTGTGATTCATGTAGATCAATCAATGGCAATAAAATTGTCAAAAGGAATAAGTTGAATTCCCTGGATATTGAAGCATGAAACATTCATCTCTTCCCATTCTTCATTGGCTTTGGCCTGGCTGGTTTCCATCCATTCATCCCACCCTGTGGCTTCCATGGGTCTCTCTGTCCCTGTGCATGCCTCCATCCTGTCCCGTCTTATCTTGTGTCTGTCTGTCTTGTCTAGTTCTCCCTGCAGTTTCTTCCGTGTGTCTGTTTGTAGATGAAGGGGCTGAGGATAAAGTGGGACCTCTGCCTGCCACCAGCGGGGATAGGCGTAAGCTCCTAGCCCCCTCCATTTCAGTGTCTGTGCCCGATGATGACCCTTACAATTCAGATGAGGAGTACTATGAGCACCCCTTGTTCAGCTCAGAGTGGACTGACTCTAGTATGCTCCCCAGTGCCACCACGCAGATGGCAGAGGCCCTGTTGAGCCATGACAAAGGTGAACCAAGCATGGTCCCTTTTTGCTCCTCCTCCCCACCCTGAAACCTTGACCACATTCATCATGTTACATGTGCCTTCATGTTGGGGAGGGAACAGAGACAACCTGTTTTTTCCACATGGAAATGAAGTCCTTGTGTACATCAGGTCCACTGCTTTCTTAGAGATATAATGAATGTGTTTAAAAGGAAGATTTCATTCCAAAGCAACAGAATAAGGTGAGAGCTTGATTCCAGGATAAATTCTTCCCACCACCATTAATAGATAAACCAGGGAGTATATAAATTCCTCTTCTTGTATAAGCTAACAAAGGTATATATGTTTCTTGTATTCTTTTGCCCAGGCACATAACATCATTAGAATACAATCCAAATATAATAGATTCTGCTTTTAACTATGTGCCAAGTTCACAATACATAAGTGTATAATTTGAGAAAAGGTCACTTCACTCGTCTGTTGGGTCAGAATTGATTATGTAACTTTAATTCTTTCCTAGGTACTATCTACCTATGTCCAGAAACTGGGAAGGAAATCACTTAGCTGCTCTGTTGAGGTAGCTACATGACTGAGTGGTTAGAGCATTGAATTCAAGAGTCAAAAAGTCATGAGTTCAAATCCTGCCTTAGACATCTACCAATGTGTGACCCTGGGCAAGTTCCCTCAGCTATAAAATGGGGATAAAAATATACCTGCCTAAAAGGGTTATTGTGAGGCTCAAATATTTGGCATATAAATAATTTGTAATATGAGCCAAATTCCAATTGTTTTGCAGAATTTAAATGGCTATATATTTGTTAGCTATGATTATTATTGCTGTTTGTTTTTAATTGGTTTTGTTGAGATGGAATGAGATAAAGCACACAGTTAATTATATAGTAACAATTTAATCAATGCCACAAAGGAAAATCCACTATTCTTCTTAAACCTTAAGGAAGACATTACTCTGACAATGGAAAAGACAAGTATGAGTGACTATAAATATTAAGAAATTCAGTTGTAGACAATCCTACTATTGTGAATAATAGCTGAGTGCCCTATGTCATACAACCTAATATCCTCTATCCTACAGTCTGATGTCCATATCCTACAATGAATGTGCCAACCTTTCATGAAATTAAAATATACCAGTATATCACCAATCCTAATCTGATAAAGTAAAGGAGTGTATATTTATAGAAAAAAAAATCAATCTTCCAATGGTATCGAGAAGATAAAATGGTAAAAGTAAGAAAAGTATAAATGACTTGAGTAAAGGATGATTGGGATAGAACAAATGAGTGTGATTTATGAAAAATGGGAACCAAAGAAATCTAAACAGATTTTGATAAACTTTAATTGCTTGTCACATTGAATCTAGTCTGGTAGCACAGGAGAGTATCGCTAAAATTCCTTTAACTTGATCACACAAATCAATTACTTTATACCACCATGAAAGGGCAATTTAAATGAACTTGGCAAACTAGACTCAGAAAGGCAAAAACACCACTTACAGAAATAAGCTCCCAAAGTAAAAATGTCAATTTGATTAAATATTAACATAGTAAATTATGAGGTGCTTGGGCCCCAACCCTAAGATCATGTCTCTGGAAGCCTCCCAATTTCTCAGTAAGCCCCTGTCCTGTGAGAAAATTTTCCCTTGTTAATTTCCCCTTATCAAAACAGGCACAGGGATACTGGCCCAAAGATTTTTGTCCCTGGCTGACCCAAGGACTCTCCCTCATGCCAGATGCCCAAGGTCTATGCCTCTGGCAACTAAACAAAAACCTGTCTTTTCTCCCTAGATGTCTGTTATCAACAAAGTTATCTCTGCAGACAGGCTGCATTTTCCCATCCAAAACACCTGGACCCCTGATATATCCCTTGAAGTCCTTGGATTACCTAATTAGCATCCATGGCATTCTTTTCCCTTGTCCCTTTTCCATATAAACCCCAGCACCATCCTCACTATCTAACAGATTCCCTACAAACCCTTGCCTGCATATAGTAAACTTTTTGCCACTTGACTAAGAGAAGGCTTGAGTGTGTGAATTCATTCCAAGCAACTCAGCCTTGGCATTCTCGGGGTCCCAACACCCCCAAACCTCTTCATAAATAAGTGCATCTAGTAATATCAGTAATAATTTTTTATCAGAAATGAAATGTGAAAAAAATCACATTTTGTTCCAGCAATTTCTACTCCCCATATTATTCTTAAAAGTAAAGGTCATGTAATACTTCCAGTATAACTCTCCCCTTGAGATTTACTTCAACTTGAAAAATGTTTCACTACAACTATGGTTCTTCATTAATGTGAATATTTTCCAACTAATTTCTCTTCATTTACATTTCAAATGTATTTTTTGGAGGGGGGAAGGCACAGCAATTGGGGTTAAGTGACTTGCTGAAGGTCACACAGCTAGTAAGTGTGTCAGGCGTCTGAGGCTGAATTTGAACTCAGGTCCTCCTGACCCCAGGGCTGGTGCTCTACTCACTGTGCCACCCAGCTGCCCCTATATTTCACATGTAAATGGGAAAAACAAATGGATAAAACATTTTATTAGATTTGGGAATTTGTTGTTATTATTTAAAATTTAAATTCCTGTACTATGACCTGGTGATTTTTAAAAGTTCCTCTTAGGATATGTGAGGCATCATTTTATTTTGCCTTCTTAGATCTTTTGATATAAAATCCTAAAAAAACAATGCTTACCCCAAAAAAGCGTACCCATTTTCCCTACTCTTTTGAATTCAAGAAGAAGTATATGAATGGCATTATTTATGTCAGGAGTTCCATTAATGTGATAGAAATTGTACACAAGAAACAGGTTCTACAAAATAATAGGATTTTATGTCTTTCCCTAACCAGGTTTTCCAAGGTGTTTGAACCTTACTTGAAATTTTCATTTTCTTCTACGTACCATAGAGAATGGAAAGGACAACTGTGTAACATTTTGCCCTAGAAAGAGGAGGATGGAAATTAGACCTGTGACTTCATTAATATATGGAATTTTCAGATGAGATTCCCTCTGTCAGAATAGGTTGGCACCTTCTTTATCATGTATTGTCACAGAGAATTATCTAGAGCACTGATAAATCCCTTGCATAGGGTCACACAGCCAGTATGTCAGAATCAAGTCTTGAACCCAGGTATTCCAAGCTTCAAGGCTGCTTCCCTATTTATTATCCTATGCTGCCTCTTGTACAATGGAAATATTGAATAAATTCTATTAAGTATTGGTGGATTTTACAGTAAGTCAACCAAGGTACTTGGTCTCTGTCTTTTTTTCACCTCCAAGAAAAATTGTTCCTTAACAGTTTATTTTGTTAAGGGCTCTCCAAAGGTGTAATCAATTCTTATGTGGAGACTTCCTGCATTGGAAAAAACAGCACCTAACTAACAATTGCAGCGCTTTTCTGAGTACATCAATACCACTACATTTCACAATCATCCATTAACAAGCAGCATCATCTCTTATTTCCAGCAAATATTCAACATATTTTCAACCTATCGCCATTCCTGCTAAGGGAAAATAGAGCAATAAAACTCTTTCAGCTCTCAATTTTCAAAATAAATGGCATTTCAGGAGATTAAAATGCATTTTCATTAAATGGTTGTACCCTATGATATAGCAACTAGTAGACAACATGTCTTTCATCATAAGATTAATTTGTTCTTCCTAATGTTAGAAGAAAGTCTACTTGAGGTTGCCATTCTATCATGGAGATGGAGCTGAAAGTGTTATTTTTGTAAGAGCTCAGTTGAATGTTGTACTGTGTATTGTCTGTAGTCCTGATGTCAACATCTTTTTCATCCCTAAGAAGAAGAAACAGTAGAGGGTCCAGTGGCTGAGGAAGCAAAATCTGCTGCTCTTCCTGAAAAAGAATGGGGCAAAGAGTGTGAGCCCGCTAAGTCCTCAGACCAACCAATGGGCCTCAGTGAGGTCCAAGAGGATTCTAGTTCAAAAGCCAAAATAGTTCCTGAAGAAAGTGTTTCCACTGGGGAACCACTTGAGCAAAGTATAAAAGTGGTCCAGGAAGTGTCTCTGGATATAAAAACACCTTTCTCTGCTGGGGAAGGTGTGTCTTCTTTAGGATTTGCATGTGTTTGCTTATGAATAGGCTATTTTATAGCTTTTACCAACTTGGCACTTTCCCAAAGCTGTTCCATCTCTTATTCTTCTCATTCTTATGGTGCTCCCATTGTTATGCTTAAAGAATACATTGCATTGGTGCCCTGTGACCGCATGGTTTCCTGCTGTGGCACCAAATTCCTGATTTTACTTTGCTATGATACATATATATGCTTTGCAGCTAAGCTGATAATGTCACCTGAGTGCTTTTCCCTTCCCCATCTCAGATGTTTGCCAGTCACATTGCTAATATGTGTACACTTTTATTTTATTTTATTTTTTAATTTTTGGTGCAGAGATTCATCTGCTTTGTTTTTCAAAAACTAGACCTGTTGACTTGGACAGTGGTACCAATGGCTTAAACTATAGACGTGTTTTTGTTTGCAGTGCAGCGTGCTGTATTTTTATGCTTTAGTGCATTCTGGTTTAGTTTTCCTTGAGCTACTGCTGATGCTTCTTGTGTCATACCCTTTCCATTTATTGCAGCCCATCCCTTTGGTCATTTCCAAATTTCTTGAGTTTTCATCCATCTGACCTTTATTAGAAGTTCATAGAGCATTTCTTTTCTATAGTCACAACAGGATACACAACACCTTAAGGTAATGATGTTCCAAAACACTTTCTTTTTGAGAGGTGGTTGAGTTTTCTTCTTCTTCTTCAAACTTTGCAAAGTACAGGGTATCCTAAAAGTCTTACTCTAGTTTTAAGCTTTAAGAGTTATTAGCTAAGTTATTGTTAGCTAATAGCTATCAAAGTTTAAACTGCAATAAAAACCTTTGGACCATCCTATAATTCCATTTGGTCCAACTGGCACATAGACCTTAAACCATAGGTGGAGCCAGGTATGGTGGTACACAGCTATACTCAGTCCCTACTGCCAGATAGGTTGAGGGTGGTGGATGCCCTGAACTCAAGTAGAGGTCAAGCCAATCCAGTATCTATGCTAAGTCCAGCACCAACTTGGTGAACTCTTGACAACTGAGCCCCTCAGGCTGCCTAATAAAGGGGAGAATTGTTCCAGGTCAGAAAAACAGAGCAGGTTATCCTGGTCCATATTGGGATCAAGTCTGTGAGTGCCTGCTATATTTTCAGCCTATGTGAGATAAGGAGACCTAATCTCAAAAAGATAAAATAAAGTAAAATAAAATAAAACAAAAAAAGCCACAAGTGCTATCTCTAGTTATCACATCCACAAGAAAAATATTATGATAACTTTAGCATTTTTGAAGCTAACAGGCAACATTCCCTCAGTTTTCAAAATTCCATCACGTGATTGCTTATGAGTAGGCTATTTTATAGCTTTTATCAAAACCTGTCCAAAACCTAAAGAGATATTTTAGAATTGACATTTATTTTAATTTTCTTGGTTTAAGCACACAAATCTTTAATCTTTATTACTTGTTTAAAAAAATTCATTGAGAGGCTGTGATATAAAGTATTTTAAAATATTTAGCAGATGTTGAATCATAAAGAGTTAAGCTTTTTAACAGATGACCAATTAAATTATTCTCATAGTTCTTGTCTCTTTTTCATGAGATAACTTATAAATAATTGGTTAACAGCAATATCAGTTATTTCTTTACAAATATGAAATATACAATTATATTTGAAGATTCACATCAATGATATATTGCTTAGTTTTAAAAAGTGGGCCCTATGTCTATTAGAAACCCCTTATTCTTGAAATAATCACATCTCTGTCTTTTATGGAAGTAGTCAGTCTTCCAACTACAACCTGTTATTTTATTTGGTATTGAGAAAACTAGTGCAAAAGATTAGTGGAAATCAATGCCTTTCTCTGTTCAGCCCTGAAAGTTGTATCATGCTTTCTGTGGCTTGCTAAGTAAATTTTTTTTATTTGAAATGTGCATCTGAAGGTAAATGCACATTTTCCTCACCTAAAGCATATTTCTCATACAGATTTGAGGGGTGAGAAGTTCCACAAAGATACTTAATCATAGGTAGAGCCCACCAGCAATAGTGAACATGCATCTTAGTCTTATCATTTTCATACTGATTTTTAAATAAATAATGTGCCTGCATGTTTCCATGTGTTTTTTTTTCTTTTTACCCTCCCATCCATTAATCATGTCAAAGAATGATTATAATCTGTTTGCCTAAATGCTGTGTATGACTTGTTTAAAAAGCAACCCAATTACTTCAGATTTACTTACAGCCTCGAAGATGGAGTTCCATGAACAACAGGGCACTGGCCCTCTCACAGTTGAACCATTAGACAAGAAAGAAAAGGAACCTGAGAAAGCAAGTAAGCCTGCTGAACTGCCTAAACATGATGCCTTAGTCACCCAGCCAGCACAACCCGAGATCATAGAGAAAAAGGATGTATGCGACAAAGAAGATGGGAAGGCACCTCTTACCCCCTTTGAGCAGACTTTCGGGGAAGAGCTAGAGTACATGCAACAGAAAAGTGAACCAATCCCTGCAGAACTTGATGTAGGTTTTCCTACAGAGACTGTGTTTCAGAAAGAGAAAAAAGACTTGTCCATTGAAGTACCCAAGGATGAATGGAGTACATATAGTCAATTATCTCCTGGCCCTCTCACATCCACGAAAGAAAGGTATGAAGTTCAAGAAATCCCAAAATGGGCAGGGAAACCATTAGACTCTCCAAAGCCAACTCCCTTTGGAAGCGTGAGCTTTCCTTTACCTTCTGAACCTAAGGCTGATTTGTCAGATGCCACTAAAGATAAACTTGTTTCCGAAGCACTACCCTTGGCACCAGACACACTGAAGCCAGAAGATCAAAAGCCTAAGGAAGAGTCCAGTGGCACACAGATTGCCAAAGAGATTCCAAAGGATGAACAAATCCTTGTGGAAAAAACCTTAAAAGCAGAGGAAACGACAACCTCAACAGAAATGACACTATCCACGGAAGCTGATAAACCAACTGTAGCAGAAAGTCCTATTAAGAAAATTTCCGATGTTGGGGAAGAAAAAGATGGACTAAAACAAGAAAGCGAGCAGAAAAAAGAACCTTGTACATTCAATGGACAGAGGTCTACTTTATTGGACAGTGAACTTCATCCAAAACCAGAAGAGAAAAATGTTATTCCTGAAAAGGAAACTTTGCCAAAAGAAGGCGAAGCCCAGAAGGTATTAGATGAAGAGATGGGCATCATCAGTGTCTCAACAGAGAAAACATTCCAAAAGGAAGAGAAGAAAGACCAAAAAACTCCCACTGATGATTTAAGACATGATTCATTCCCTGAAGGCCTAGAACAAGTGCTCTCAGGTGTAGCCACAACTTCAAAAATGCTGGATCAAGCTCCTGATGAACTAAGTCTCCTCAGTGAAAAGAGTGCAACCAAGGAACTGTTCCAAGAGGAAGTTGCTGACAAAGACATTGAGGCCCATAGGACAGGGCTTGCAACCTCTCTTGATTATGAGAGGCAGCTGGATGAAGACAAATCTGGAATGTCAAAGTACTTTGAAACCTCCACGTTGAAAGAAGAAACCACAAAGGGCATCCAGTCTGGCAGTGATTACTATGAATTGAGTGATACAAAAGAAAGCGTCTATGAATCCTACGATACAGTTTCACCTATACATAAAAGTTCTGAAAAGGAATTTTACCCAGGAAAGGAGCAGCAGCCTGCTCCCATTTTAGAGGGAGGATACAGTACCCTTGCACAGAGCTATCCAGCTGACCTACCCGAAGAGCCTAGCTCTCCTCAAGAAAGGATGTTCACCATTGATCCAAAAGTTTATGGAGAAAAAAGAGATCTCCACAGTAAAAATAAGGATGATTTGACACTAAGCCGGAGTTTAGGACTTGGTGGTAGATCTGCCATAGAACAAAGAAGCATGTCAATCAATTTACCCATGTCTTGCCTGGATTCCATAGCACTTGGGTTTAACTTTGGTCGGGGACATGATCTCTCTCCACTGGCTTCTGATATTCTAACTAATACTAGTGGGAGCTTGGACGAAGGGGATGATTACCTTCCAGCCACAACTCCTGCCCTAGAGAAAGCTCCTTGTTTTCCAATAGAAAGCAAAGAGGAAGAAGAACAAGTGGAGGAGGAGAAAGTGACCAGAGCAGAAAATATCCAGGTGGAATCTTTGTGTGAGTCACCTTTCCTGGCCAAAGATTATTATAAAAATGGGTCTGTGATGGCCCCTGACTTGCCTGAAATGTTGGATCTAGCAGGCACCAGGTCCAGGCTAGCCTCTGTGAGTGCAGATGCTGAGGCGGCAAGAAGGAAATCAGTACCATCAGAGACACTGCTTGAAGAGAGCAGCACCGGCTTGGCTACTCTAACTGATGAAAACCATGTTGTCACAAAAGCAGACAGTCAACTTGAGGATCTAGGTTACTGTGTTTTCAATAAGTATACAGTTCCTCTACCATCACCTGTCCAGGACAGTGAGAATTTATCAGGTGAAAGTGGCTCCTTCTATGATGGTTCTGATGACAAGATCAGAAGAGATTTGGCCACAGATCTCTCATTGATTGAAGTGAAATTGGCAGCAGCTGGAAGAGTCAAAGAAGAGTTTAGTAGTGAGGGAGAGCCATCCCAGCCCATCTCTGGTGATAAGTCAGGTCTTGGTAGGGAGTTTGATCATGAAAAGAAGAGTAATGATAAATTGGATACTGTGCTAGAAAAGAGTGAAGAACACATTGAATCCAAAGAAATGCTGCTTCCGGAAGAAAAAGAACAGCCCAAAAAAGTAGCAGAGGGAGTGGATAAAGTTGAAGCATTTGGCACAGGAATGACCTTTGAACAAGTATTTGGAAAAGAGCCCATCAAACCAAAAGATACTATTTTCATAAGTGAAAAGGCAGAAAAGAGTCTTAGTTCAGTGCCAGAGGTGGCTGAGGCAGAGCCATCCCCCAAAGTGGACCATGGATTGGATGCTGCTGTCAAGAAAATGGAGCAGAGTCAATCCGATGCTAAGATCAGTGACTTTGGGCAGGCAGCTTCAGGACTGGGAGCAGATACCGAAAAAGAAGCAGAACCTCCTACCCAGGCTGCTCAACAGGACAGGACCCACTTAGCCAAACCCCCTGAGGCAGAAACATTTCCCAGTATTGAGCCCAGCCACCTGAAAGAGAGCGGCAAAGTTTCTGAGACAGAAGTCAAAGAAAAAGTGGCCAAGCCTGACCTGGTGCACCAGGAAGCAGTAGATAAAGAGGAATCCTATGAGTCAAGTGGGGAACATGATCACACTCCTGAGAGTCTGACTATGGAGTCCTTGAAACCTGATGAAGGCAAGAAAGAAGTGAGCCCAGAAGTAACTGTACTGAAGGAAGGCATCACAATCAAATTGCCAGCAGAAGAACCTCCAGCAGTAACTGACTCCAAGAGTGATGAAGGACAGCCTGAGGGGACTGATATCCAGATGGAGCAAGTCCAGGAGCCAAAAGAAGAAGTCAAGGAAACTCCAGACATCTCCATCACTCCCTCAGAAGTCATCGAACCATTGCTGCAAGGGATTGTATCTGAACCAGAAGAGGCTCAGAGGGAAGAAGAGGAAGAAATAGAAGCCCGGGGAGAGGCTGATAAACTGCTTTTCCGCTCAGAAACTCTCCAGATAACAGACTTGAGTGTTCCAGCTGTCAAAGAGCAATTGGTGGAGTCAGGTGCAGCGGAGATGCCTGAGTACAAGGGAGTAATTGAGTCAGTGGTGACCATTGAGGATGACTTCATCACCGTAGTGCAAACCACAACAGACGAAGGGGAAACTGGTTCCCACAGTGTGCGTTTTGCTGCCCTAGAACAGCCAGAGATGGAAAGGAGGCCCTCTCCCCCTGAAGAAGAAGAAGAAGAAGAAGAAGAACCACAAATATTAGAATCTGCAGAAGCACTTAGAGAACCCAAAGAAGGCTCCCCTGAGGCCCCAGCTTCCCCAGAAAAGGAAGAAGTTGGCTTCTCTGAGTACAAGACAGAAACATATGACGATTACAAAGATGAAACAACCATTGATGACTCCATCATGGATGCTGACAGCCTCTGGGTGGATACTCAAGGTGTGCATTATCCTTTTTTTTATTTCTTGCTACCTAACAAAACTTAATAACCTAATGGGCGAAAATTATAAATGTCCAATGCCCCAAATAGCTATAAATACCCTAACATTTTAAAGTATCCCTATATTTCATATTTTAAGTCCCAAGGACCTTTGATGTCCCGTACTAATTTCTGATGTTGCTGTTGTCTTGTTGTTATAATTTCCTTTGATCCCACAGATGATGATAGAAGCATCATGACAGAGCAGTTAGAGACTGTTCCTAAAGAAGAGAAAGCAGAGAAGGAAGTTCGGAGACCATCTCTCGATAAACATAGGAAAGAAAAACCCTTTAAAACTGGGAGAGGCAGAATTTCCACTCCTGAAAGAAAAATAGCTAAAAAGGAACCTAGCACAGTCTCCAGAGATGAAGTGAGAAGGAAAAAAGGTTCATTTAACAATCATTATTATTTTATTTTATTTTTTATGAATGCCAAGTACTTCACGGTTACTGTTTTGTGGCCAGTACAGTGATAACTTTAATAATTTATCAGATTTTATTCCGTTTTATTGAACTTGTTCATTTTTTCCTGATTGTGTGCTTTTGTGTTTTCTTATCCATAGCAGTTTATAAGAAGGCTGAACTTGGTAAAAAAACAGAAGTTCAGGCCCACTCTCCCTCCAGGAAAATCATTTTAAAACCTGCTATCAAATATACTAGACCAACTCATCTCTCCTGTGTTAAGCGGAAAACGACAGGTGACTGTTCAATTCTGCAATGTGGCTGGCAAACATAGACACCTATCTTTTTTTTAATCCCATTGCCTTAGCAGCTTCTTCATCTTATTTTTTTTCTTCTGAGACCCTACAGTGTCATAAACAATATTGCTATTAAGCGTGTTTTATCATTGTTTTGTTTTATTTTCCCCCAGACAGAAGTCATTATCATATATATGCTTGTCATGCTCAGACATATCAGTGCGTGAGTGTATCCTAGCATTGTGTTTTACTGTTCTTTTGTACAGATCTTGCTTTCCATTTTGTGTGTTCTGGTAGGGAAATGGTGACTACTTTCACCATGGTATACATCTTCATTTATTTTGATTTTTTTCTCCTCATGCCTAAAAAACCATATGTATTTCTCATATTTTCTACATCAGCACTGCCAAATCTGTTACTGATGTTGATGAATTTCATTGAAACCACCAAGAGAATCTCAGGGTTTATTAAATGAAAATGAAAGAGAAAAATTATGGTAAATTGAAGTGGCACTATGTGATTTGCAAAAAGCTGTTGTTTGGAGGGAAGGAAAATGAGAGTATATTATAATCTCAGCAGATTTTATTTCTCAACGATCCAAAATTAGCAAGACTTTCCATTCAAGAGCACTGCATTTTCTGTGCTGATGCTTTGAAATCGGAATAAAGACATGTGATGGGCCTACCTAGTGAAATTTACCTGCGTAGTCAGCACATACAACTCTAAGATAAAACTGGTTTTCCATGGCTTTCTGAGTCTGTGAAGCCTTGTCTATTTTTACTGCCTCCTTATTTGTCTTTATTATGTGAAGTACCGTAATCTATATCATTAAGTCTGGAAAGGTAAAGGAAGAAATATCATACAGCAATAGTAGATGGGAACCCATATAGCTCCCTGGAACCTAAAACATAATTTGTGTGTATTGTAGGTGAACTATAGATGTATGATGATGCTATGCTATCTAATTTTGGACTGCATTTTGTCATTTTATTTTTTGTTAGCTGGCAGGCATATAGACTACTATATGAGATACCAGATGTACAAAGCAATTAAAAAAGAATTCCCTTTCCTTTCATTCCAAACCACATATACCCCTCTATAAACCTGTGCAGGGTTTTTCTCTGAAGGTTTATTATAGCTCAAATCATGACCTATGAGTATTAGAATCCGTTTGATTATGAGGTTTCTTTGACATCTTCTAAGGTACAAAATATTTCATGAGCTTTTTTTTCCTATACGAATTAATAGCTATGCTTCCTTTCAGGCCCTGTGTATCTAGGGCATATTTGAAGATGGTTATAATTACATATGGACCCCAGATGGTAAAGCTTAGAATTTGGGGTTTTGGCATTGTCAGGGCTGTGGTGAATTAGGAATTAAATGGGTTGTTAGGAATCATGTATTATTAAATTACCTTTTTAGGTTTTCATCACCTTCCATTTTGATGTATTTCTTCTAGTTAGATAGAAGGGTGGCTAGTGAGTCACCTGGGCCTGGCTTGGGAATCTGTAGCACACAAGCTTCTAACTTGCAGCTTTATCACTTCATATACCGTCCTGGCAAGGATTGTACGATTTTATCAGAACTAAGCAGAGAAGTTTGCATAGTGAGTTTTTGTGTGTGTTTGTTCTGTCTAGAGCCGAGAAATAGTCAGTGCTACTAATACTCACATATCCCTAAGTTTTTAAAAGGCTAAAAAGCCCCCAAAAAGGAAATAAGACACATGTTTGGTATTTGTTTTATGTCATCTATTAGGCACTAATATCCATCACTTGTCATTTTCTCTGTACATTTCAAGGTGGGGTTTTTAAAAAAAAATACGTAGTAGTGTGAAATAGTAGGTTAAGTCAGTCTTTCTGGATTGTCATACCAAAAGGAGGCTAGATTTCTCAGTATTAACAAAAATCTAACCATTGTAAAAATAGTATGTTCCGAGTTTTAGGGTCATTTTCTTACTGCAAGTAAAAAGACAAAAACCATTTGTTTCCCTAGCAAAGCCTTATGTATAGTTTTAAAAGAAATATTTAAGATGTAGTGGGGAGAAAGATTATGATTTACCTCTTCCTTAGGCATAAGTTTTTATTCCACTCCATATAGTTACACAGTCAACATTTCAAGTGTCAAGGTTGTGTGGCATCAGTGGGAAAACATGAAACTACAACTTGGCAAATATTTCTTTTATGAAACAGTAAAAAACATAAGTCATTGGTGCACAGAGCAAAATTGCCCATTTATTTTTTTAATTTTATTTTTAAAGTTAAGTGTATTGGATAATTTAAGAGCTCCTTCATCCAACCAAAATTAGCATTCTTTTTTTAATACTTGGGTGGATTCATGATCCACTGATATGTGTAATACCTCAGCCCAACACTTTCTCCCTATCATGCATTATTCTTAGCCACGCCTTTCATTAAATCCTTCCAAGAGGCACAACCTAAGGAGCTAGAGGCCTTCCTCTGATTCTTTCAATATTTTGTGGGTACTAGAGCACAGTATTCAGGTTATCCATACACTATTTTTTGATCATCACTACGAAACTGGATACTGGCCCAAAACAATAGACAGAACATGGAAACCCCTTTTCAAAGCAAAATTTATCTAAGTCTCAGTGATTTAAGATCCGTAGAACCAAAACATAAAAGTAGAAAGATACTTTTTTGCCCCTTAGAAGAGTTAATCCATAAGTTGTTGAAACAACCCTCAAACAAAAGGAATCCTTAGACTATCTTGACAATTTTGTCAGTAAGCAACAATTCATCATTAGAATCATGAATTGTGAAACAATCTTGTTAGCAGATGAGTCAGAGGAATAGAAAAAAAATTTCTTTTTAAATTGAGCTTTCCTATTTTATGAAAGAGGGAAGGGAAATAAAAAAGTAAGATCCTTGGGAGGGGTGGGAGGAATGACCACACGAAAGTTTGTTTCATCATCTAAACATCTACTCCAGTGTCTACACCACCATCTACTAGTGTGAACGTATAAGATGCTACTACCATTGTTACTAATATCCCAAAAGTCACAGGGAAGAGAGTGTGCAATTTATCACTTTGTGACCTGAAGGAAATCACCTATTACTAAATTGCACCACTGTGACCCTGGCATTAAATCTGTCTGTTTGGTCTTTGTTGTTTCTGTTATTTGTTGTTGTTTGGTTTGGGGAGAGCTCAAGAAACACCTTATTTGAATTTTCATCAAAGCCACAAGAAATTGATTGGAGGGGTGTTTAATTCATGTGAAGTTGTGGGATCAGGTAAGTCATGAACAGAAAGAGTCTTTTGTAAAAATTGCATTAGAGAGGATGAAGTTCAAAAACCAAAGAGACACACAACACCTGCAAAAAGAAACAGCAGTAACAGATGTGGTCATACAATGCAGGGAGTGCATGTTTAGAACGCATCCTGCTTTACATCCTAAACTTTTAAAATGTTTCTCTCCTTTTCTCCCCTTTCTAAGTTGTCCCTACCCTCTATCCCCTTCTCTTTTTGGACATTTTCAAGTCGGGCAAAATGTTTTCTGCATTTTCATGTATATACAAATATTAGGAATTGAGGGCTGAGGAAGGCTTGGGGTAAACCAACATTGACAGGTTTGATGGGAAGTGACAAAGATTTCTGAGGACATGGCAAAACCTTACAGATCCAGAATAAGAACTGGGGATGAGTCCTCATGGTGTGGATTGTCATTCTCAAAAAATGTAAGCTACACTTTTTTATTTGCTACCACCACAATAAAACAAAATCTTGAAGTAAATGAATATCTGAAACACAGTGCATAAATTTTGGGGTTGTGCAGGAATTTAGGGTTCTCAAATGTTCATGGGGAAGTCTCAGGATAAAGTCCGGGGACTGGTTTGAAAAAATTTAAACAAAGCATGTTAAAGAAGTCTGGACCTAGCACTGGAGACCTGTGTTCTAATCGTGTCTTTGCTACTAACAGATGTGACCCTGATTATCGAATTTAACCCTTTTGTTTTAGAGATGGAGAGAGCAAAGCTTGAATTGGATAAGTGATTTGCCCAAGGGAGTTAAGAGGCAGAGTCGCTATTTAGTTGCTTCCATTCTTAACACAATGATTCCATATAAATCTAAATTGGATACTTCCCCTTTTGGAATTGAGCTAGAGGTCATAGAGATCACTTGGGGTGTGTGGGGAAGGGGAAACCAGAGAGATTTTGACAATAACTTACTTTTAGTTGTATAAACTTGTACTTTATGAACTTATGTTTAAAACTTGTAAACTTATTTTGTTATAGGAAGCTGTTGGATTAAAAAAAAAAAGATGGATTTTAGACCCTCAAGCCACAGAATAGGGAAAGTAGGGGGGATATTAGAAAGGGTTAAGAGAGTAGGGAACCTTAATAAGGAGGAAAATTTGGGCTATATAAAACTGTATCAAAGAAAATGAGACTGCTCACCAACCCATAGTAGTAGTAGTAACTGTGGTGGCAGCAGCATCCTAGATTTGTTGTAAAGCAAATATCATCTCATTTTATCCTCACTACAAATTTGGACATAAGTAGGATTCTTACCTCTATTTTGCAGATGAGGAAACTGAAGCAGATAGAGGTTAAGTGTCTTGTCCAGGGTCACACAGCTAGTAAGTATCTGAGGCTAGATTTGAACTCAGGTCTTCCTAACTCTAGGCCCAGGGTTCCACACACTGTGCCACCTAGCTACTTGCATGTGGCCAGTAATACATTCATCCATGTTCCTGTATTTACCAAATATGGTTCATAAAACCTAATAAAGTTTCATCATGCCCTTCTCTATGGACATAACCATTTGTACTAGAGGTATTATTTCAATGTTCTTATGACTTTTAACCTTTATCCTTATTGTTGTTGGTCCAACAGCGGCAGGTGGAGAAACCAACCAGGCTTCTGGTATATATAAACAAGCAAAGGACAAATTCTCAGTAAGTAAAATAATTTTCTCCTTATTCCTGAAATGATTCTCCTTTCTGTATTCCTTGAAACATTTTGTTTACTTAATTGCAGTATTATAAGAATTTATGCCTTTCCCTTGAAATGCAATCTTAAATCATTTAAACTATGTTGCTCCCTTGTGTTCATAGTCTTGCTAAATATATTTAGTGGTGGTTTATCATGCATTATTTGTGCCATGCTTCAAAGTATTATAAAAAATTAATTGCTAAGTAACCTGTGTATTAACATCTGTTAGTCTGTTTAGCTACACATGTTAGACCAAATGGGGGAGGGGTTTGGAAATGATCAACTTAACTTGTAGAGAAAACTGTTCTGAATCAGATAGGTCCCAAGGTAGTGTTTCAAGCACAAAATATCTAGTTTTCCTATTTCCAGGATCCTTTCACTTCTGCTATTCTGACATGATCTTAAACTGAACAAACTAACATGAAAGAGGCATGTAATCTGATTATCTGGTATGTCGTGTGGTTTGGAATGGGCACCTAGATTTCTTGATTCAATCTTATTAGGAGCCATTGAAAACACGTATGCTAAGGCCCTATCTCATGTGTATCTATAATGGAGAGCCAAGGCCAGGAGGTTTTGTGGGCAAAAGGAAAAGTTGCCTTGTGGTTGGCTGAAACAACCATGTGACAAATCAGACTCCTCAGTCATTTCAGAATAGATTCACAAATCACAGCCATCTTAATTGCTTTTAGGAGATTAGAATCAAATCAATCCATTGGGATGTATTGATTTCTACTTTTTGTTCAGTCCTTAAAGCTACCAGAATTTTTTTAAAGCAAGACTCTATATGTAAATACACGAAGGAGTTGTGACATCAACCCAGAGGAACTTCCCATGTGAAAACTCTCTCCACCCATGCAGATCTACATCCAAATGATGTAGGAGATGTCAATCATTCAAGCAACAAATATTCATGAAGTGGCTACTCTGTGCCAGAAACTATGTCAAGGGCTGGGACCACAAAAGGAAAAAAGTCAGATATCCCTTGCTTTCAAGGCACTTACATTTTTTCTGAGTCCTAGAGACATTCCTGAGATACACAGAGGTTAAGTGTCAGGCAGGTTTTCAACGCATCTTCCTGATTCCAAGCCTAAAATTCTCTTTTTCCCCCATGTTCTGGTTGTTGTTCTTGTTTTTAAAAAAGAATATTTCCTGTAACACTAATAACATTTTTTTACTTGGGAACTTTTAGCCACTTGACATCATTTATTTGATTTATTCTCACATTAAGAATCCTCATATAAAAGTAAGGCATGGGTGAATGATATAGTGATTTATTCAGATGTATTACTTTACAATGTGGCTAATAGTGTCATCTTTATGCTTCAATAAACATTAGACTTTATATGACTACATTTTGTCCCAAAGATAAGTATCTCAGCTCTTCCATCTCCTGATTGAGCTATAAGTCAGCAACAATAGGTAAAAAATTAAGCTAAGCTTCATGTCATGAGAACATCTTGTTAATGATGACATTTTTTCTGAATACCCCATTTTTATCTCTGATTTGCCCCTAATTCCCAGCTTTACCCCATTGATTCCCACTGGATCTTCGTTAATAATTGTGACCCCTAGGATCCTTTCTTAGTCGCATTTTCTAGATTTATGGCAGAGATAGTCATCCTCTAGCACTGAAGACAATGTCATTACTGTATTTTTCTAAACCACACTTTTGATTATGTGTGGGAACAGCCAAGTGGAGTGACTTGTGCTGACCCACTTACACTTCCCACGCATGCTCCTATGGACTGTAGGAGGAGAAGAGACAGTGTCCAATCTGTGAGTGCTCATTGGCTCATGGAAGTATCAGGAGAGGGCAAAGCTAGAAATGCCAATCATGATTTTGCTTGTCAACTATTACTAACTTTTTTTGTGGAGGAGAGTACCATTTCTATCACAAATTCTTATATTTTTAATAATCTCCCAAGAGAGATGTCCTACTGGCCGTAGGTCTTTCCCTGAAGTTGTACATCCAGCACATACATATAGACACAGACTACCCAGGGACTCTAGCACCTTTAATATTAGCCTTGTGATTTAAATGTAATTTCTTTCAGTCTGACTTCAATCCTAGAAATCATAAACAGCACATCAGTGTGCCCTATATTTGACAAATGTTCCCAGTGGATTATGGAAGCACTGCCTTGAATACCAGATGCAATGGCCATCTATATGATTCTATTGTATATAGCCTCCTTTTTAGGGTCTTAATAGAGTGAATTAGCTCATTTTCAAGTATATAATAAAAATATTAGGGATACTGTCCTCTGACATAATTAACATGCAAGCAAAATTGCTCATACTTATGCAATCCTTTAAAACTATGAAGACTTTACATACATTACTTTACATACATTACATTTACATACATTGATTATCTCCTTTGATTCTCACAATGATCCCATAAGAAAGGTAGTTAGGACCAGTGTAATTATCAACATATGAATAAACTGAGAATCAGAAAGGTGTGATGCAGAATGATGTGCTGAAGGGAATACTGACTCTAAGGTCAGGGAAAGTTGGATTGCAATTCTTTCTCTAACATGTGTTAATTATGTGACTATAAGCAATGCATTTCACCACTCAGTTTCCCCATCTGTGCAATGGAGATGGTATAATACCTATTTCATAGAGTTGTTGTGAGGGTCGAATTAGTAAATTATTTGGAAGTACTGCAAAGCACCATATAAATGTCAGTTGCTACCATCATCATCATCACTACCATTGTGACTACTAACTTCCTTCACAGACCTCATCCCCTCCAAACATCCTCAGAGACTTCAGCATTCCTGTTAAGGAGTCTTCAAACACTTACCTATATCCATGTCCATCTTCCATGTCCTGCACAAAACATCTGGATACCCTCATGGCCACATCAGAAACCCTACATCACCTGACAACTTTGCCACTTCTAAATTTTTTGTGCTAGAAAATACCAGCTTCTCTGATTCTCCCTCTCTCAACTTCTCATGGTCTTTCCATGCTAACTTATTTGCTTCTTTGCCCCATAGCCAAGCACTTAAATCATTTCATAACCATTGCCCTAAATTTCATTATTTCTTTGCCATTCTTTTATTCCTATCTTGTGAGTTCTCTATCCCAAATAGCTGCTGTTGATTTTCTTTCCTCTTGATTCTGGACTGTTAAGCATTGCTGGAAACAGGCTCAAAATCAAGCAGATTTTATTCACTATAAATTTATGCTACATATGCTACATAACTGTGGCTTCACTGTTGCTTAGCAACTCATTTATTCTACTATTTATTCATTTCCCTATCTCATTTGCTTCAGCAAATGGTTTACATATTTTCCCCTCCTCCATGCTACTTTCTTGATGTCTGTTTTATTGAGGATATGGGAACAAAGAGAGTCCCCTTGACTTCCCCCTTCTCAATTTCTTCACTGATTCTCTTCTCCTTCCATGCTCTATAGGAGAAAGAAATGGACTTACTTATTTCCAAGGCTGCAACTATGCATTTACTCCCAGTTAGGTGGCACAGGGACCAGAGGACCAAATCTGGATTCAGACAGACCTGAATCCAAATGCAGCTTCTGACACTTACTAGCTGTGTGATCTTAAGCAAATCAATTCACCTCTGTCTACCTCAGTTTCTTCATCTGTAAAATACAGATAATAATAGCACCTACCTCCCAGGTTTGTTGTAAAGATCAAATGGATTAATATTTGTAAAGTACCAAGTATAGTATCTGGCACACAGTAAGCCCTTAATAAATGCTTGCTTATTTGCTTCCTTCCTTCCTGTAGGACCCTTCTCTATCATTTCCCCTCTCTCACATATCATCATTATGTCTCCTTCCATTTGGCACCTTCTGATTGGCTTACAAACATGGCTAGATTTTTCCAAATCTAATATTATCTGCCCTAAACCCTTCTACCTCACTAAGCTACTGCCCTACCTCTCTCTTCCTCTTCACCACCAAACTTTACTTCTCAGAATGCCCTCAGATAAGGCAGAGGTATTTTTTATTGTTATTGGTTTTTTTTGCATGAGCATTATGACATTTTGGTGTTTGCCGTAGAGTGGCAGCCTAGCGTAAGCAAGATGCAAGGAAAATCCATTGTCTTCACTTGAATACACATCATGTTATCCTCAATTCTATAACAGCTTCCATGCCTATTACCAGATATGGAAATATATGTCATTCTAGAATCAGATGTCTTTCCAATTATATATTTTTATATTTTTTACATGGGGAATTTTGTATGCTTCATTGTACGCTTTGTCTTGTTTTGCAAGACCAGAATTCTGCTTTGTCAAAGATTTTTGCCTCTAACAGGACAAAATCATTTTGTACTCTGAGAGGCAGGTCAGATTGTTCTGATAATGCTAAAACATCTCCCTTTCTCAATTTTCAATTTTGGTATGACCTTCTTCAATAGACTCACCTTACCTTATTCAGAATCAGATATGTGATCTAAGTCAAGCTCATAGGAGATGAAATCAGGAAATATATGAAAACAAGGTTCCCAAAAATTATGAAACAATCAGAAACATAGACTTTAATTTAAAAGAAAACATATTACAAGTTTCTATTTTCATTATAAAGCTAGCCAACAACCAACATTTTTTTCTGAAAATTCTTTACAGTCTTAATTTCTCAAAATGACATCATATATATATATATATATATATATATATATATATATGGATAAACTGCCTACTTCTTTCCTTTTTAATGAATAAATTAATAGCTTACCAGCCTCACAATGATTTTTTCTGATTTACTTAAATCTTCATAAGTAAATATACTTCAGAAAACCTGTCACTTGAGCTTTTAATTGCATTATCCATGTTTAGAATTTTTGCCCTAAATAATACATTTTTTTCAAATTGCTTGGAAAAACACTGACTTTTAAAGCTGAGAAGCAGAGAAACTTGGATGGATGTAAAAATAAGATATTTACCTTATTATACAGGATGTGAGGAGGAAAGGAAGGAAAATTTTTTGTTTCAGCATGATACAGGCAATGAAAAATTGAAACCTAATAAATGTGCTAGTCTAATTGCTAGAAAACATATGCAACATACAAAAACAACTGAGTTGTCTCCAAGTTCGTTAACCATGGTGAAAGTTTACTATTTTTGAAAACAAAAAAAGGTTCACTAAATTATCAGGTCAATAATCAACCTTTATATGTCTACTGCCTTAAGAGAATAAAGCTTGGGGAGGGAAACGGTGCAAGGAACAGAAACTTTCCCTAGTTCTGATGGCTGCACCAAAAATTGTACTCCATACCTAGAATGTATCCCTCCTAACCTCTGCCTTTTAGAATCCTTTAAGGCTCAGCTCAAGTGCTAACTTCTATAAAAAGCCTAATCTAATCTACCCTAATTGATGTTGGTGCCAGAGATTACCTTATATTTTCTTTAATTCATGTATACATTTTAACCAAATGCAATATGAGCTCCCTAAGATAATCAATCATTTTGTTTTGATCTTAGTATATGCAAAGTCTAATATAATACTTGCTTTATGGTAGACACAATAAATGATTAAGGAATGAATGGATGAATTATGAGATCCATCCAATGGTACATTTGATTTTGACTTTTCTTTTTGACTAGGATGGTGTAAGCAAGAGCCCTGAAAAGCGCTCCTCTCTGCCCAGGCCTTCCTCCATCCTTCCAACTCGAAGAGGTGTATCGGGAGACAGAGATGAGAATTCCTTCTCTCTTAACACTTCTATGTCTGCTTCAGTACGACGAACCACTAGTATGTATACTTCTATCCATTTTTCTCTCATTTTAACGGAAATGTCTCAGGTGATTGTATAATAAATTTATTACTTTTTCAAAATTGTTTCTGAAGAACCTTAATTAGAACTGGATAATATTTAACAAGATCTCTAGGCAGGCTATAATAGACACACTTTGTGACTAAGGCCAGTCCCCCTAACTATTCTGAAAGCCATAGTTCTGATGTATAAAGTGATATTCCCCATCTTCTTAGCCCTGATCAAAGGGCAATAACATATTTGGGGCTCTTTAGGGTAGAGGATATCTGTTTATCATAAAAGAGTGTTAATATAACTTAGTTCTCATTGATAATTCTACACTGGTACGGCAGCATATTTTCCTTAAAATATCAGTAACTTTGGTCATTTCCACATTTGCTATGGCATAACTTAATGACTCAACAATCTTTTTCAGAACCAAAATACATAGAAACATATCTGGCCAAGATTGTCTTATTTCCTAAATAATAACCAAAAATCTAAAACCAATAATAATGTTTTATCTTTCATGTCTAAGTCAGCTTCCCTTACAGAGCTGTGTATAGAATAAAACCAAATTTCTGGAGGAATTGTACACTAAGCCTACTGATTTCCAAATTACTGTTCTTAACACATGTTGTTCAAGAGTATTTCTGTCATTCAAAATCCACAAAATTCAGAATATTCAATAAGGAACAAGAAGTAGAATATAAGTCAAAAAATTAGTATTGTTACTACTGATATAATGACCAGACTAGTGCTTTTCATTGCCTGGTATGTCAAAATTAACAAATTTAGAGTATATCTGTTCAGTATTGAATAAACTTGCAAATGATGTAGACTGTTGTTTTGTTCTGTTTTGTTTTTTGCTGTGGAACTATCTAAACAACTAAACCAACCTCTTCTTTTAGCTACTGATCATTATAATAGTCCTAATCACAAACAATTCAGATGATTTTTATTTTGAAAAAATATTGATCATCTAAAATGATTTGTTAGGACAGGCAAATCTGTTCAAGAAGAATTGGGTTTTACTTCGCTCTAATGCATACTGCTTAATTGGTTTATTACTGGTTATTGAGCAAGCTCTTTTCCCTCGAGCATTACTTAACTTTTTTTTCCCCTGCAAGTAGAGGAGCTTATAGGTCTTTGTGGTTTATTTTTGTTTTTGCTTTAGGGAGATGCTCTTTGTGTCTTCTCTAAATGAATTTGTCTTTTAGAAATTTGAAAAAGAGACAAAGCTACTTTTCTCTTGGTATTTTCAGTGATTTGAGCAAATAAATAGTCCTACCCAAGTACCTTCTCAATGCTCAATGGAGTCAGATTGCTGAGATATTTTCCCCCTCAAGTAGATGCTTACTGTCATTGAGCACAAAGCGTCCATTTGGTTCAAAATTTATTGATGTTATCATTGTGTAGATGTGAATGGGGTAAAAACAAATCTTTTTCTCATAAAAGAAGAATATACCATCTGTGGTTTAATATGTTCCCATGATAGTGGAAATTCAAAAGATGAAATGAATTGGGAGAACAGTAATAATTATAGCTAAATATATAGCACTTAAAGATTTGCAAAGCTCTTTACATATTATCTCAATGGATCCTCACAATAACTCTGCAAGTTGAATGCTATTATTATCCCATACATGGGGAAATTGAGGCTAAGAGAGCTACGGCCTTGCCCAGGGGCACACACCTAATAAGTGGCATGATTCAAATTCAGACTTTCTAGCTCCAAGTCCAATATTCTATCCACTACTCCATCTAGCTACCTCAACAGTAGAAAATTTTTTGTTTAAAATATGCTTAACTTTAACAAAAATCTGATGACAGGATTATGACATGATTGAACATTCAGATATTTTGGTCTCTTAATTGAAGTTATAATGGACATTATATGTGTGGACATTAAATTGTTTGCATTCTTTCAGTTTGAGCTTATTATAATAGGGACTCGTTTTATTGTAACAATGTTGGCCTTCATAAAGGATATAAATACAGGGTGTTCCAAAAGTTTTAAATGCTGCTTAAAATTAACTCAAGACTTTTGGGACTCCCTGTATATTAAAACCTTTCTGGCTTGGACAGAACACTGATTGACTAAGAATACAGAGACCCAAATTTTAATCCTGAAATTATAGTAAATTAGATGAGCTAATGTCTTTAAATTCTCTGTAGCAGCTTCTTCATCTGTATAATCATGGTGTTAGGCTAGGCAATTACTCTGGCCATTTCCAAATCTAAAACTGCTGGATTTTATGTTAGAGACACTATAGTGTAGGAGTAAGAGCCCTGGAATTGGAATCAGAAGATATGCATTTAAATCCAGGCTCTGGTACTGTCTGTGAAACCTTGGGGGAAACATTGAATTTCTTTGAGTCTCACTTCCCTTGTTCATAAAATGAGCACATTGAATGAAAGGATGTCTTGGGTTCCTTCCATTTCTAAAGCTATTGTTGTTTGTTGTTGAGTATATATTGAATCTCTATTTGTACATAAATCATGTCATCTCAGTCCATGAAAATCTACTGTCTTTATCCTCAGAGAAAGGACATATTGCACAGGGAGGTTGCCCAGAGAAATTTTTTATAGAAAATATCTGTTAATCAAGCACATTTTGGAGGAGGTACAATTGGCTTAACAATGATTTACACCGCTTTAAAGGATTGATATCTGGAAGTTTGTATACACGACAAGCAGCAGAGTAAATAGTGCAAACATTGGCTTAGGATCCAGAGAACCTGGATTCAAATCCTACCTTTGATAATAATCCTACGTTTGACTATGGGACTTTGGAGAAATCGTTTAACCTCTCTGGGACAATTTCTGTGTCTGTCAAATGAAGGGAGATTGGGGTTGTAGACCGCTGTTGAGGTTCCTTCCAGCTCTTGATTTCTGGGGCTGTAAAAGCCAAAGGAGTAATTCCTTGTACATAGTTGTGACTCTCCATGACCCATACTGTCCTTGGGATTTTCTTGGCAAAGATACTGAAATGGTTTGCCATTTCCTTCTCCAAAATACTATTGCCAGTGGATTCAGGAAAACCGTGGTTAAGTGACTTGCCCAGGGTCACACAGCTAGTAAAGTGTCTGAAGCCAGCTTTGAACTCAGGTCTTTCTGACTCTAACCACTGAACCATCTAGCTGCCCCTATGAGTAGTAGTTACTACCTAGTGATTCACTGAAACAGTGTAAATACACACACATATATGCACATATACATATATGTGAGTTAATACAACATGATGGTATATACACATATGTACTATACAGAAGGCATAACATGAATAATAAAGAATAAAGTTAGTTCTAGGTGGCAGATTTGATCATTCTGGCATCCAGAATTAGTAGTCAATTGGTACTGACCAAATATGTCATGTTTTTTCTTTAGTTCATGCCTTTTGTAACATAATTACCATCTCTTAGGAATCTACTATAGAAACCTTAGTATCTTCTAAAAATTTACTACAGAAGTATGCGCATATTGCTACTAAGACACTAACTATACAGTTTTCTAACTTGCCTCAGTTAAATGGCCCTGAACAGTAGGAAAGTGAAGCCTAGATCTTCAGAGCCAATGAGACGATAGAGCAGATCCAGTTTAAACCTCTCATTTAAAACTGAGAATCAGAAAGAGTAAGTGCTAAAGGCTACATAGCTGGCTAATGAATGACCTTGAAATCAAATCTTTCAAATGTCAATTCAGTAATCTTTCCTCCAACCATTCTGCCTCTAAGAACATCTAGTAAATCAGATTGTTTTCTAGAATTGTCTGTTGTTCAGGCATGGTTGTAATTCTTATCAACATCTGTTTTATCAAAATAGCATTAGGATATTACTCTGTTATATCACATAAAGATTATAAATCTTCAAAATGACAAGTCAGACTTCATCTTTCAAAATGAATAGTGTAGTATGTTCTGAAGTTTAATGTATTTTGATTTCTGGCTCCAGGGTGGTATTTTCAAGTTAGAATACCTCTTTGCGTAACTATCCACCTCAATTATTTAGAGAAGAATTGAAGAAGAGTTGACCAGAAGATAGGCAATCTGAGAAAACTGGAATCAACCCATGAAGGGTTTCAAGGATATGTTAATAATACATTGAATTATATTCACAGGCACCCCCCCCAAACAGTAACAGGTGATAGAACTAAATTTGTATTGACTCCATGATCTCATCCCTTTAAACTAATTCATTGTGAACTAGGTAAAATATAGTCTTTTTGTATCATTTGCTTTTTTAATATCAATTTTCTTGAAAAATTTATCCTTATTCAGATTCTCAGTATTGTATCATTTTACCACTATTGGTGAAAATTACTGAACATCTGGGCAGCTAAAGTCCCTTCCAGCTTGAAACCTATGATTCTATAATTTGAGGGAAAAGAATATACTTTGTCAGTAAATAGCAATACCTAGCAGGCACAATAGCAGTTAGACCATGTAGCATTTTGCCTATTTTTTTATATTATCCTCTCTCTCACTGCAGACAAGAAAATAGCTAATGTTTTGTAAAGCTATTTTAAAAGCAGAGAAGGGAATTATTTTACAGGAAGTCTTCTAGCCAGAGAGAAAGCAAATGCATTGCCATGCAGAGTTTGTCAACAACTCGGTCTGTAAAAGCATGTGTTTAGATTACTTTACAGCCCGAAGAATGTGAATTTAGCCTTTGTAACTTCAAATTATGTACCTGAGGAGGTAACAACTTTATACTTTGACAGACAAAACCCAAATTACTCCGCAAAAGCTGTGATGAGTTGAGTGCCAAAGAAATGATTAAGAAAGACTTTGAGATTTCAGCATTCCATGATCTGGAAATATGGTGCTCTTGGTTTTGTCTCAGATTTTTAGCTGTCTTGAAGCCTATGGCAGTTTTCCACAAGGTTAACAATGATTATAGAGTTAGTAAGTTTTTCCTGTGGCTAAAAATCATTTCAGTAGGAGCTGCCCCAGAGCTGAGAGGATAGCCTGTCTTTAATTAGGCTTTCTCCACATTCATACTGGGCAATTGCTGAATTTTCCAGAAAGGAAGACTTTCCCTCCACCTACGTAGTCTTAAATGAGTTTGTAAAAGTTGTTAGTTTCTTTACCTAATCAAAAGTCAAGAATTTCAAGTTTGGGTAGGGATGGGAGGAGGATAGTTTGAGAGAACTCCTTTGGAAAGGAGACAAATAATATGATATTCTGAAGAACCTGGTGATTGAATTAATTTATTGAAAAAACCCGAAAAGGCCTATTGAGGTATAATTGTACAAACAGTTTTGAAATGTAATTTTTATGGAAAGCTTTTTTCAAAATTGAATTTGTACTCCTTCACAGAAACTGGGAGCAATAATAGCCAGCATTTATACAGCACTTTAAGGTTTGCAAAGTGCTTTACAAATGTATATATTTTAAGAAAGCCTCACAACAACCCTGCGAGGTAGGTGTTTATTATGACTGCTATTTTGCAGATGAAGAAACCAAGGCAGATAGAGGTTAAGTGACTTGCTCACAGTCGCACAGCTAGTGTCTTAGGCCTGACCCTGGGTCCAGTGTTGTAGCCATTACTCCACCCAGAATACCGAAGCTGCAGAAGAGAAGATTTAGGAGAGAAACAGAATCATTTGCCTGTAAGGCTTTCTGGATATTGCAAGTGATGATGATATCAGCTTCCAGCTGTTTCCCTCTAAATTTCCTCTGGTTCCTTGGGAAGATCATCCCCCATAATATTCAATTTCTCTAGATGTATAATGAAGAAAAGTCCTATTTTTTCACATCCTTTATACCATTATGGTAAGTTGGAATATTTTTAGATCCTAGGAAATGAAAGGTAGTACAAATTTTGAGTCTATGAGTAACCAAACTTTGAGAGCAGAAGTTGTTTCATTCTTAGATCCCCTAAATCTTGTTTATGGCCTTATATTTTACTCAAACTGTTGCATTTTTAAAAGACCATACAATCAGACTGAAAGGTATAAGAAACTTTAGAAGTATTCTAGTCCAAATCCTTCATTTTCCAGATGAGGAAACTAAGAGCCTTGAAAGTCAAGTAACTTACTGTGTGGTAGGAGTACTGTCTGCTATGGTCCTTGCCATGTGTTTCTATAAAAGGCAGAGCTGAGGCTTGATCAGTCCAGAGACCTAGGACTTGAACCATTGATATGGTTTCCTGATCACTTAAGACATATAAAAGCAAGTTCACAAGGAGTCTGAGTCAGACTTGGTGGATGTCCCATATCCTTCTGACCAAAAGCATCTCCTTATGGAGATGAGGGAGCTGTCTAGGTGAGCCAGTGCTGCGTTTTTCCTGAGTATTCCTTCCCTTCTGCAATTAGTAAACTTCCCTTTTGTTGAAGTGCTGAATGATCTACAAGTATCTCATTTCATTCTAATTCCTAACCAGACAGCATCAGACTTGGCCTTGAACACTTTCCTAAGGTCACCAAGTGGCAGTACCATGGTTCAATCTGGGTCCACTACCTCTAAAATTCTCCCTTTCTTCACCTCTCTTCTTTTCTCTCATCTCATCCCTTCTTTTCTCCACTCTTTTCCTCTCCTCTCCCTCTCTCCCACTCTCAATTGCAATAGAAATTTTGATTTGCTCCATTTCTTACCTGGGTCAGTTCACCATTCATTAGACAACCTGGTGGCCCTCCATTCCTAGGAACTTACCACACTGGTGTTGTGCTTACTATGAACACTGATGAACACTTAGTCCACTGCAGCTCAGAACTCCCAAGCTCAAAAAATCCACCAGCCTCAGCTTCCTTGGTAGCTGGGATTATAGACATGTGCCACCACACGCAGTTGCTAAAATAACTATCTTGACCTAAAAGGACAAATCCACCTTGAAAAACTGAATTCTATTTGCTGTTGCTTCTTCCTTCTAGGGTCCGAGCCAATTCGCAGAACAGGAAAAAGTGGTACATCAACACCTACTACTCCAGGCTCCACTGCCATCACTCCTGGTACACCACCCAGCTATTCCTCCCGTACCCCAGGCACTCCTGGTACCCCTAGTTACCCTAGAACCCCTCATACACCAGGAACTCCCAAATCTGGCATCCTGGTGCCCACTGAGAAAAAGGTTGCCATTATACGTACTCCTCCAAAGTCTCCAGCTACGCCTAAACAACTACGGCTTATTAACCAACCACTACCTGACCTGAAGAACGTAAGGTCCAAAATTGGATCCACAGACAACATCAGATATCAACCTAAAGGTGGACAGGTAAGAACTAAATGGATATGTAATTCTTTACCTTAACTAAACTATTCTTGGGAAATGAGGAGATAGCTCACTATATCATAATTTGAAAGTAGAAAACAAAAGAAGAGGGAAGGGAAGATGAAAAAGAAAGAAAGGTGATTATAGATTGAAGATTCTTTTAGCCTTAGAGTTTGAAGCCTGCCTGGAATATCTAGCCTGGAAATAAATATGAATATGAAAATTAGATGAATTATTTTTGCTCTTGTTGTTGTTATACAAAAAAAGTGTTGAATTTCCCTTTGGAATCACTCATGCAAGCTGGCTGCCTGTAGGAGATTCTTCTTGGCTGAATCTGTTGGAAGAGAGCTGAATAATTTTCACTGCTGTATAGAAGACCTGAATTAAATGTCTAATATCAATTTAAATTGGTTTTTATTGTTGTTCTTGTTGTAGCTGCTGATCTCCTTTGCTGATCTCTTACTGTTTGTACCTCCCTCCCTTTTCTCTAGCTCTTTCCCACCCCAACAAAGAATTTTCTTTTACCTGCTAGGGTTATATTGCTATTCTCCAGGTTCTCTCTTTAATTGACTTGGCCTCAACTCTGTAAATACTGGCTGACTATGCTGTTGACAAAAGACTAGCCGTATGCTCTTTCTATAGGATGGAGTTCCAGTTTCAGCTCCTCCATTGTGATTTATGTTTACTTCATCACGCTGTTGACGAAGTCACACTGTTAATCTTTAACCAGAAGGCAGGCAATTTCTAAGTTGTCAGTACGCTTTCTACTGAGCTACCAAGGGATTCTAAGTTGGCTTACTTGTTTCACATTAGCATATGTGCTACATGCCAGGGAAAAAAATCACTCGGCCAATTTTTCCTTCAGGAGAAGGAATAAAGCAAGTGTTACTCAGTATTATAAAAGCACGTCCTAGTCCCCTGATTGTGATTCTACCCCACGGATATTACAGCTCTGGTAGCAAGAAGAAATAAGAATACTCAAATGAATGAATGAAGCGCTTATGAAACACTTTGTACTAAACACTGTGTGGTAAAATCTGGAAGAACAAAAGCAAAAGTGAGTGGACCCTGCCCTCAAGGAGCTTATTTTCTAATGAAGGAGATAACATATATAAAAGCATGGCCAAGGGAGCAATATTTTGGTTTGGGAAGTCACAGGAATGGTGAATGGAGCCATGAGGGAGTTGACTAGCATGCTTTTTCTGATATCAAAGGAAGTATGAAGAATTTTTTTGATAAGGGTTCCCCAAAAAAGTAATGAAAAATGGACTAGGAGAGCGAGAGAAAGAGAGAGAGAGAGAGAGCACATTTATTGCTTACCATGTATGTGCCAGGTGCTGTGCTAAGTGCTGAGGAGGCAATACAAGCAAGCAAGACAGTCAGTCCCTCCCCTCAAGGAGCTTGCATTCTGACTGGGACAACATATAAAAGGGTGCTGGAAGGGGAGAGACAGAAAAGGGCATGGGATATAGTGAAGAGACTTCTACGAAGTGTCCTAGAGGTCTAAGCCCTAGAAAGAGCAGGCTTAAAAAGCTCACCCATCAGATCCTGGAGAAAATGAGAATGAGAGAGATAGGTGAAAAAATCCAGTTCACAAGTGAATATGAAGATTCTGGGATTTTATCAATGTGAGGAAGTTTTCTATGGAATTTTCCCTCCTCCTTTGCAGATCTACCAAATGACTAGATAAAGCATATGGAGGTTAAATAACTTTTTAGGGTCCTAGTAAGTGTCAGACATCTAGACCTTCCTAACTTCAAGCTGAGTACCTGTTTCACTTGCCGCGGTGTCTCTTAAATGTGAGAAAACTTCACAGTTGTATATGTTACTTTTCTTGTCTCCCATGATATTTCTCCTTCTTCTTTACACTCTAATTCCCAGACCTTCTACCATGGCCCATTGGTGTTTGCCATCACTGATTTCCTCAGAGCCTAAAGAGACTGTTTGTCTCTAAATATACCCTAATCATCCAAGGGTGTGATATTATTCTTTCTTCTAAGGACAGCCTCTTTTATTGTCTCTATATCTTCTCATGGTCCTTTATCAGAAAATTCAGATGCAAAAAACAATATTCTACTCATTATATTATGCATAGAAAGTCACCCTAGGAGTGTTGAAATAGATTTGTGTGTTTGTTTTGGGAGTGCTCAGGTAGATTATTAAACAATCTCAAAGTGTACTTTGATAATTTAAAGTATCAAAAGCCAATCAGTCTATAAGCAATTATTAAGCATCTATTATGTGCTAGGCTCTGTGCAAAGTACTGGGAATACAAAGAAAGCCAAAGATAATCCCTGCCCTTGAGAAGTTCACAATCTAATAGGACTGCGCGGTTAAGGGCTGTCATTTATACATTCCTTGGACCCTACAGCTCCAAGCACAGTGCTAGGCACATAGTAGACTCTTGATGAATGAAAGAAGAGATGACAGATTGAATGAACATTTAATAATTTCTTACTAATTGGTTGGTTTATAGTATTATTCTAACTAGGAATTTATAACCTTCAGCCCTTGAACTTGTGTTTGACAACTACACTTCAATATAATTGATTTCCTTTAAAGTCCTTTATTTTATGTATTTAAAAACATCATTTTTAGAAGTAGTCTATGACATAAAAAGAAGGTAAGAATCTCTGTTCGTAACTAAGAGATGAAAAATAATTCTGCAGAATAAATTCAGATCAAACTCACCTTTATAAGTAATGAGAATATAAAATGGAGAAGAAAATGAGTACTTAAACTACTATTAAACCAGAATCCACTAGTGTATTTGATTTGAGTATAATCAAGTCCAGTTTCCACTAGATCAAAACCAGTAAGTATTGGAAATGTCCTGAAATTCTTGCCATCATGACAGTTAGGACCTTGTCAGTTGAAAGCACACACTCACATGTTAGAAAATATTCAAATTTATGATTATTTTATATTAATGTGTAATTAATTTCTCACAGTAGCTTGAGCTCTTTTACATTATTTGATCAAAGGTAAAAGTTTAATTTGAGTGATTTTTTGTTAGGAAATCACCAATGGTTTTGAGACTATACGTTTTCATCATTTTTTTCAGTTCTTGTCATTTTTCTAAGCAGATTCCATGTTTCCAATTTATATTCTAGAAAGTGTTAAAATTCAGCACAATCTGTTTTTGCTTATGCTCCTAAGAGAAATGTGTATAATGTGCATAAGAAATGTCACTGGAACTAAAAGATGGTATGATATTTGGGACACCAATTTCTAGTAGAATTTGACTTTTAAATTTTTTTAATTTAATTTTTAAATTTTCATTTTAAAATAGTTTGTCATTTTTGTTGTTGTTGTTTTCCCAAAATGCTCCCAAAATGTGTAGATGAAAAAGAATGATGAAGTGTTTCCCTACCAGTTTTGTTGGTTATCTTCCCACTTCTATCAGAAATGTTTATTTTTGTTTACTTGGTTCCCGCTTTTTCTTTGTCTTCTCTGTGAATATTTCAGTATCAGTCTTCCTTTAGGTATGTACCCATCTTATCCAATGAATAAAAGTCCCTCCCTGAAAGGGGAAGAACATAATGAAGACTTTGCAATATGTTGCTTGTACTGTTTTCTTGCAATGGCTCTCAGGGGAAAGAGAAATGAAGGGGAAGGTTGATGAAAAGCATTGTGTATCTTTGATATTCTCAACTTTCATGAAAGCAATGAAGAACCATTATTGTATAAGTGATACAAAAGAAAGAAACTTCTTTTTCATGGTGGTCCATGAACACACCTAAGATAATATTTCTAAAGGATATCAAAGTGTCAAAACAGAGAGAAATAAAGGTAGAAGAAAAGGAGAGGGAGAGCTAAAAACATAATTCTAAACCGTAATGCAAGTAGACTTATGAAGGTAAGCTGTGGAGGGAATGGTGAGACAAAACCTTTGGTATGCAAGAAGAATGGGACATTGGCCTTTAGTTCATTTGAGTATTGTTTGGTAGGACAGCCTTCATTAAAATTTTACTTTGATATTTCATCTAGGCATGAGGGGGATTTAGGGTTCTTGACCCTAAATCAAGAAATATACATCCAACCAAGCTGGTTATGTTCACCCAGTCCAGTATGACGGAGGCACCTAGCAAGTGCAGTAGATGGAGTACTGGTCCTGACATTAGAAAGATCTGAGTTCAATTCTGGCTTGAGATAATTCTTAGCTGTGTGACTTTGAGCAAGTCACTTCACCTCTGTTACATCAGTTTTCTCAACTATAAAATATGGATAACAGCACTTATCTCACAAGGTTATCGTAAGGATCAAATGAGGTGATATTTGTAAGTGTGCTTAAAACAGGCATATAGTTGTTTTTGTCAAGTAATTTTTCAGTCTTGTCCAACTTTTTGTGACCCCATTTGGGGTTTTCTTGGCAAAGATACTGGAGTGGTCTGCCATTTCATTCTCCAGCTCATTTTACAGAGGAGGAAACTGAGACAAAGAGAATAAAGTGACTTGCCCAGGGTCACAGTAGCAGCAGTAGTATTGGACTATGTGCCTGTGGCCCAGGACAAGAAAGTGGGCAGAGACAGCTGTTAGAGCATAGAAGGATTTCAATTGGCATCACTGAAGTAGTACCTTAATTAGTGAAAGAATGCATGGGGACATGTGTGAAGGCTCTGAGGATGCTTCTTATTTTATTATAGAGATAGTGATGCATAGCTTCCTCAAATACTAGATTCCACAGATCAATAGAATCATAGGTCTGAGCTAGAAAGGACCATCTTAGGACAAACTCCTCCTAATAAAAATCAGGGAACTGAGGCCCAGAAAAAAGATCAAGTGCTTTGTCCAAGGTCACACATGTAATAAATGGCAAAGCCACATCCCGTGACTCCAGATCCAGCCCTCTTTCCACTATACTATTCCCTTTATAATTTCAGTACCGAATGTGTTGCCTAGTTCAGTGTTATATTCTTACCTGTTCTAGCCCAGTAATGATAGTAACAATAATAGCTAACAATTACATAGTGCCTACTATGTGCCAGGCCCTTTACAATTATTATCTCATTTGATCTTTACAACAACCCTAGGAAGTGGGTGCTATTATTATCCCCTCTGTACAGATGGGAAAACTGAGACAAACAGCGATAAAGTGTCTTGCTCAAGGTCACACAACCAGTATGTGTCTGAGGCCACATTCGAACTCAGGTCTTCCTGATGCTTTATCCGTTATACCACCTAGTTGCCTAGTACTCTGATCATGTATGAAGAGACGTCTTAAATCTGCCCCCTTGTGCTAAAGCTTCTTTAGAAAACAATGGAAAATAGAAAAGAGAAAGGTAAGGGTAGAGGAAAAATAAATCTTCAGGGAAAACTAAAAGCACAATCTATATTTGCTGGAGACATAGTTAATTGTTCAAAGTGGTCTATGATTACTCATTATTAGCAGTAGTAGTACAAAATTAACAAATTAATTATTTGTGCCTACAGAATGTACAGGGCAGAATAAGGTGTACATTAGCTTAATCCCCTTGTTATAAAACCTAAATTCACAAATAACTCAAGCAAAACCATTCTGAGAGCCTTGCTGAGTTGGGTTTTACTTCTTCCATTCAGTGACCATTCCAACTCTTTGTCCTTAAAAAAAAAAGACTATACTATGATGTCATCAATTGCATTTTTCAAGTCAGATAAGAGATTTCCTTTGAACTTTTTTCTTTTTTTTCACACCAAATTCAAGTAATCATGCAAAGGGGAACAATTCTTTCTTTGTACATCTTATAAAGACTGTTCCTTTACCTTATGTCCACCCACCCAGGAAGCATTTTATTTGACTAGAAATTAAGAGATCAGTCAGCAATATCCTTGGCCATTGCTCTCAGTTATGGATGAATGTTATTAACATCTGCTGAGCTTTACAAAAGACAATTTAGGAGCACCCATATTACTTATTAGTCAGATACTCTTCAGATATAGTCTTTCATTCAGAATTCATTTTCAATAATCTACTTTTTACGAAACATGGTAGGAAAAAAAAACATGGTTATTATATAACTTGGAGATTGGTTGGGCGGATGTCAGGAAAATATGAAAAAAAAGAAATGAGGCAGGGGAAACAAAATTTGTATGCTTGTAGAGGTGAGGAAGCCCCAGTGTATTCTGGGAATGAAAGGTAGTACAGTTGTACAGGAAATTAGAAAATAGTAGAAGATTAGTTGGGAAGGAAAAATTGCAGCCCAACTTTGCAGAGCTTTGAACACTAGGCTCATCAATTTGAATTTCATTCAGCAGGTGGTGAAAGTCTAGTGAAGTTTCTAAATGGGAAGAAACATAATCAGATCTGGTATTTGGGAAAAATGAATCTAGAAGTCTTATGTACATGATGGATCCAAGAAGGAAGAGATGAGGTAGATTAGTCAATAATAACCAACATTTGTAAAGCAAAGCATTTTTTTTCCAGAACATCCAGTCACCTGGTGGTGTAAATATTATCCCCATTCTACAGATTAGGAAAATGAAGCTCTGAGAGATTGTAACCTTCCCAAGGCTGTAAGAACGACTACCATGGGCCTTGGACCCTGGTGCTTCAACTCCAGTCTATTGCATTTTTCAGTATTCTATATTGCCTCTTAGGAGGCCATCACAGCAGTTACAGTGAAAGATACTTGGATGAATTTGTGATCTCATTGAGGTGAAGGCCATCCATTAGTGTATATTTCACACACCATTTTGTGATTCTGTGCAATGCTTGTTCATGTTCTCCTGTAAATCTTCCACAAGGGGTTTGCCTAGCTTTCCAAGGAGTTTAATGTAATTGTCTTGAATAGTAAAATATAAAATTGTCATGGTTTGGCAATTGGAACAATATAGGAAGGACAGGAGGAGGAGTAATGGTAGAAGATAAGGATGTTTTGAGCATAAACAAGGAGGAGGATCCAACTAGGTAGAACTGGAGGGCAGAAAAAAAAAGAGAGGTTCCGTTTTAAATATGTATAGTGTCAAGAACTTATGGAGTATCTAGGTGGAAGGGAGAATTGCCTAGGTCATACTAGAGATATAGATTCGGGGAGTCTTCTGTGATTACATGCTTAGTATGTCATTAAAGGCCCCTTTCTTTTCCATTTCTGCTACAAAGACCCTCATTCAAACCCTTGCAATTTGTCATATGGAAACTGTTCTTGATCCTCACAGACAGTACCAATAGACCTTTTGAACCAATACTTAAACAGAAAAAGGAGAAGGGGCTGGATTTCCTTCAACAAATTTCAAATCTCCTGTAAATTAAGACCTGTCTTTTTAATGTCAATATTCTACTGGCATTATATTTCTATGAAAAAAATGGAACACAACAATCTCTAAAAAACTGAAAATCAGCACCACGAGAAGTGGTAGAGGGAAACACAGTATGATCAGCCTGCAAAATATAACCAATAATGTGGATCCTTGAAGAGTAATTGAGAGAGGGGAAAGATGTCATCCAGAAAAGAAAGGGAGAGAAGATGAGCTGCTCAGGTAGACAAGCTGAGTACTGTACTTGTAGCCTTAAAATTGCAGGGAAGAATCATGACTTATCTGTCCTTACAGCATTTAGTCTTGATGAAGCAATCATAAATTCTCAATACACATTTGCCAAACTAATGATTTTCTCCAGGATATAGGCATCACAAAGGAGATGCAGCCTATAATCAGATAAGCATACAAGTAACTAAGAAAAGGTAATCATCTATTCCCTAGCAATTAAGATAGATGGGAACATTCAGTTCTCAAAGATGATATAAAAGTGTCTTGGATACTTAATGACATCCTGAAGTGAAAAGCTTCATTTTTGTCCAAGCTGAATCACACCCAGATATTCTCATATACAAAAGTTTTTTGCAACAGACAGACAGAATTAGGCTGACAGTAGATATTTTTCCTCCTGTACCACACTGTTCATGTGATTTCTTTTTTCCTCTTCAAGAAATGGCAGCATTCAAAGAGATAACTTTGTGATTAATGGAATAGATGAAATCGTTTAAGATACATGGAGCTTTGCTGGAAGCCATAAGTGTAATCCTTTAAAGTGAAGTAAGTTAGAGTAAAACTCATCGGTTAGAGCGAAAAAAAATGAAAATATATAATCTCAGTCTCATGCAGAGTTTTCAATTAATTAACAGAACCCAAGTGATCTTGTAAAGTAAACTTGTCTTCGTTAAATTCAATAATTATGCAATCACTCGTGTGTAGTCAAGTCATCTACTAGGCAAAATATGAACATCTGGATGAAAGGCAATTGTTTCTGTAGAGACCCACCACCTTTAAGAAAGCTGAGCCTGGCTCTATAAGCCCGTGGTATTAACCTATTTGGGCAAGAGGTGCCAAACACATTCAATACACTGCATCTACCCTTCTTTTCTTCTATGTTACATTTTCATGGAAATGGGTATTTATAAAGAAGAGTTAGGGCCTTGCTTTTTTTTCCAAAACTTAGACTGATTGATGAGACCTAGTTGAAAGACTAAAGAGTTTTTGACAAAGATGAGAGAGCACTGTAAATATGTAGCAAACAAATGAAACTGTTGTCCCTTAGACCCTTAGAGGCAATTTAGGTGGTATGGTGAGTAGAGTAGTGGGCCTGGAGTCAAAAATACCTGAGTTCAAATCCAGCCTCAGACACTTAGTAGCTGTGTGACCCCGAGCAGCTCATTTAAACCTTTCTGCCTCAGTTTCCTCATCTACAAAATGGAGATCATAATAGTATCTACCTTGCAGGGTAGTTATTACTGAGATAATATCTGTATAGCATTTAGCACAGTGCCTGGCACATAGAAGATGCTTAATATTTATTCCCTCTCCTTTTCTTTGTCGTATTTGGAAATCACTTGTAAAGTGAGTTTTAATGGATAAATATTTGCCCATGACTGGTTGCCTTGGTTGGGAAATTATGCAAATGAGTCTCTTCATGGGTTTGATCTCATAGATACACAGAATTTTAGTGTGGAGAGGGACCACAGTGGCCATCTGGTACAACCCATACCCAAGAGAAATCCCAGAATAGAAGACAAATGGTCATCAACCTCCACCTAAAGACCTCCAGGAAAAGAGAATCCTCTGCCTATTGAGGCAGCCAATTCCATTTTTAACAACTTTAATTCTTTTCCTAATATCAATCCTAAATTTGCTTTTTGCAGCTTCCAGCCATTGCTCCTGTTTCTGCCTTTCAGGACCAAACAATTCTATAGCCAGGCTATAGAACAAGGCTATCATGGTCCCTGCCTAGTTCCTTCAAATGATCCTGATGTGACATGGCATATGTGACATAATGATCCACTCTAGAATTTTCCCAGGAATCAAAACAAAACTTCCCGGTCTTTAGTATGAAGGCTCTTTTCTCATTCCCCTTCTGTAATTTGGTGCAACATTTGCCATTATCCAGCCTTGTAGACTCTGTCCTGTTTTCTGCAATCCTTCCAGTATCACTTGGGTGCTCAGTAATCACAACTGCCAGCTATTTCATTACTTGAGATACAGGTCATCTGAACCAGGTGATTTGAACTCACGAAAGGCAACAAGATGCTCTCTTACCATTAAAATAAATTTATCAATGCAGCATTGATGGGACAAAGTCGATGGAATGTCAGTGTAGTTTCCTGGGTTGGCCATGTGAGACAAAGCAGAACTATAGTTCATTACTCTGGGGTAAGAGGCAATTGCTGAAGAAAACAAGAAGACTTTTCCATTGTAAAGGACATTCATGAGTTGAGACATTGTTTAACCGGCTATCTGTGAAGTGAGCATAGACTTGAGACACTAGACATAATCAACATTGTAGTGTGGGGAAATGATCAGACAATTTTCTCTTTGACTGAAAGCAATTTTAAAACAATCTTTCATTAGATTACATTTTCTCCCATTATTCCTTCTTTTTTGTCAGGGAATTGAAAGGCATGGCAAATCAACAAACGAAACTACTTCTAAAAATCCTGTTCATATGATCCTAACTTTAGAGCAAAAAGAGACTATAGAAATCATTTAATCTAACTCTTGCCTTTACAGATGAACTGGTAGAGGCTCAGAGATATCTAAAATGACCTACAGAAAGTCAAGAACCAGAATGTGAACCCAGAACCTTTGACTCCAAATTCAATGCACTTTGCATTATCCCATGTAATGCAAATTACCCCATTACCTCTCATCAAATGACTGAAGCACAATCTTCTACACTGTGTGGAAGATATAAATGAGGATGACAGGATCCCTGCCCTTCAGAAATTTATAGTCTAGATAGAGTATTTTTATTTCCATTTTACGTGTGATAAAGCTGAGACTCAGAGAGATTAAATTATCTTCCTATGATCACATAGTAACTTAGTATCAAAGACCAGAACCTAGATCATTCAGACTCCAAGTCTAACACTTTCAGAGTAGTTATGATCATTATTTCATATGATGGCTGTTATTAATATGATCATGCAGTATTTTTACCTTGTGTATGCCTGAAGAAATAAGGCCACTCATTACCTAGGATAACTGTAGAAGCATATAAATTTGTGAGCTTAAAATCAGTTATTCAAACAGATTGACCAAGGCCTAAAAGAACCGGAAAGAATACTTTAAAAGAACACTAAATCACTTCTTCCTTCTCCTTCTCCTTCTTCCCTGTCTCTTTCATTTGTTTCCCTTAAGTTTTTTTGTTTAGGAGTAAGACATTTAGGGAATTTACCTAGTCTAGTCAAAATCTGTACCAAGGAAATTGCATTAAGTCTTCCCATGTGCTTGGAAGTGTGCTTCATGAAAAATGAACTAGGAAAACAGATTCAGACTTAAAAACCAGCAACATCGTGGTAGAACAAAGAGGTTTCTGCCACCAAACAGGAACTAGTAGGATCAGAGACATAACTACAGAGGGACTTCCAATGCTAGGCTTCAGGACATTGACATTTACAAGGCATAAAAAATGAAATGCACATCATTAAGGAACGTCGAAGCCTCTACTGTAAATCCCTACAAAACCTAGAAGTGGTTGAAGGCACCATTGGTAGAACTAATAAAAATCTCATGACCAGGGAGCAAAATTGTAACAAGTAAGATGAAGATCAGATAGAGAGGAGAAAAGGTAGAAAACAAGAAGCTACTGTCCAAAGCACAGAGTTGCTTTAGAATAGAAGAACAATGCAATTTTATGATCTTACACTGGGAAAAAATAAAACATACAGTTTTGGGGTTTTTTTTTACAAGAGCTGGTAAAAAGACCTGTAAGCCCGTACATAATTTTAACCTGACCTCAAGGCTTTTCAAAAATGAGCTTTTTGGGTTTCCATTTTCAAATCTATTTAACGTATTCACTTTTGAGTTTCTTTTCAATATAAACACCTTCTGCTGTTTCATCTGATATGAATGAATAAGTCATTATTAAAAATGAAGGTTGTAGCCATGAAAATGTGCTTCAGATAAATATTTGAACAAAAACAGGGAAAGAAAAGCACTTTTACCAATAATTTTAGGGGATCTTATTCTTGGCATACCTTGGAAATTATGGAAAAAAAAGAAGTAAAGTCTAAATGAATCAAAGATAAAGGGAACGATAGACTAGTATCAGAGTTCTGTTTCTAAACAGGGACCATCATAAGACCAGAACCAGAACTAAAGTTAGACTGGTGCACCTGTGCACCCAGAACATTGCAATTTTTATAGGGCAGAAAAATTAAATGCATATTAGCAAGCAACATAGAAGCCACAGGAGTCACTAGTTCCCCCTCCTGCTCAAGTAAATTTCTCTTAATTACTTAGATTATTTTAGATTTTGATTATTTTCATGAGATTTAGTGTGGTCTCATGATAAAAAGTCAGCTCTAGAGTCAGGAATACTGAGCTAATTCCCATATCTAACATACACAGGCTCTGTGATCCCAAGCACATCACAATCTCTCAGTGTTTCTATCAAGTCTCTAAGACCAGGGCTGTCCAACCTTAGGTTTTTATTGAAACAATAGACAATATATTTTGATTTGCCATTTTAGTGAGAGCTCTGAGGTAGCTCGGAAACATTTATGTAAATTTCTATGCTTGTAGTCGGGCCGCATTTTAGACAACCCTGCTCTAAGACTATAAATTTCAGAACAGTTGCCAATCTGCCCTGGTAGAGGTAGTTTCCCAAAATGTAGTTCCCCACACTAAAAAAAATCACAGGATAAAACTAAACAAAATAAAACTTTTTTTCACGTCTGATATTTGAGCTGCTTGTCCAAGACACACAAATTGCTCATTATCTCTCTGTTTGGGACAACTGCAGTGTGATAAACGGGAAAGATCACGTTAATGGCACTCTCCTAGCAACTGATTAAGCTAGCAAAGGAAGAGAGGAAAAGAAGGCCATAATTGTTTTGGACACATTCCTAACCTTTCAAGTGTTGCACAACATGATTATTTCACCCTTACGTTCTGAGCTTTTCAGTAGTCAAACAACTTGAATGGGGATAACATATAAAAGTAAATAACATCTTCATCCCCCATATTAAAAAAAAATCTTAGCACATGTTTTCAAAAGAAGGTATATGATTGTGATCATACATAAGATATGATGAGCGTGATGATCTTAGAAAAACATGGATAGACTTGCACAAAATAACAAAAAGCAAAATGAACAGAACCCAAAGAATGTTGTATACAGTATGTTATTTTAAGAACAACTTTGAGTGAAAAAAATCATTTTGACTAGATATTATAGAAGTTTAGAGTAGAGAGAAACTATATTTTGCATATGTAATTGGGGGAGTTAAGGTGACATTTAGGCTGAGCTTTGGAGAATGGGCAGGATTGGGCAGGATTTTTAAAGGAGGACATGTGGAAAGAAGGCACTCTTGATGGAGGGAAAATAGCATGAGCAAAAAGTGGGAAAGTGGAAAACTTTCAGATATATAGGAGGAGTGGAGAATGTTCCTGTTTGGTTGATGCGTTAAGGATACAAACCAGAGAAGGTAAATTGGGTAGTAGAGAGGTTTTAATGCCAAGCCAATGAGTCTTGGTTTTGTTCACTAGGAAAAAGAGGAGTCATTGAAGGTTTTTGAGTTGAAGAAAGACATTATGGGGCAGGATGGTGTAGTGGAAAGAGCTCTGGATCTGTAGCGAAAGGGCCTGAATTTGAATCCTGTCTCACTCCCTACTTAATTTTGAGGAAGTCATATCACTTCTCTAAAACTCAGTTTCTTTATATGTAAAGAAAGGAACTTAGACTAGATTACTTTTATTGTCTCTTTTGTCTCTAAATTCAATGATCCTGTGATCGGGTAATTTTTTTTTAATTATCTAGTGTTGTGATGAAAGGCCTTTCATTTCTCACTCTCTTCTTCCACCAGAAAGTGAAAAGACTAACCGGTAACAATAACAGCTGACATTTCTATATAAAGCCTTAAGATTTACAAAGCACTTGGTACCCATTGCCTCATTTTAGCCTCACCAACAGCTCTGGGACTTAAGGGCTCAGTCATTCAGCCAGTCAATTCTTGATGCTTTTCCATGTCTTCATCTCTGCCTTTCCAATTTCCGCCTTCCCTTCTATCAGAACTTAGCTCAAGAGTCGCTTCCTCTGTGACATTTCTGTGATTTGTCTCTGCTCAGATTTATCTAGAGCACTCTGAATCTCTTCTCTTTACCCTCTTGGTCAGCGACAACATGACTGTGTTATACTAATCTGTATAAGGATATGTCGCTCCAGTAAGCTCCCTGAGAGCAGAGGTTAGGGCCCAGGGGTGGGGAACCTGTGGCCTCGAGAACACGTGTGGCCTTCTAGGTCCTTGGGTGGGGTCTTTTGACTGAGTCCAAGTTTTACAGAACAAATTCTTTTATTAAGAGGATTTGTCCTGTGAAGTTTGGTTTCAGTCAAAGGGCTGCACTTGAGGACCTAGAGGGCCACATGTGGCCTCAAAGCCACAGTTTCCCACCCCTGGGCCATATGTTATTCTTGCAACTCCAGAACTTAGCACAGTGCTTTGCCATGGTAGATGCTTCATCTATGTCTGTCGAATTTAAATAATTGACATATAGGTTAAAATTGTTCTGTAGTCATCTGGGAAAGGAGGACATTGTGGTACTGGGGAAAGAGAGATGACTGGAGTCAAAGACCCTATGTTCAAATCCTACATGTGCCACTTACTACCCATGTGACCTTGGGTAAATCACTTAACCTCAGTTAGCCAGTTTCCTCATAAAGAAAATGAGGAGATTGGAAAAGACAGCTTCAAAATTCCTTTCTAGCTCTAGACCCCTTACCCTCTTTTCCTATGAATGCTCCATCTCCTGCTCCCCCATTCACAAACATCAGAGAGCCAGTTGTTCTGTTCTAGCCTGGTATTTAAACATGCACATTTGAAAGATTTGTTTAGATCGGTTTTTCCCTTAAGATGTATTTTACAAAACATGAGGACAATTGACATCTATGTGCCTGAGAAACTGTTCTCTATTTAGAGCCTGAAGAATAGGAACTGACAGTTCTTATCAGAAAATTGTTCTGTGATAGGACCTTTCCATCCTCACCAGGCATCCTTTTTTTTCTGTTTTTCTGAAAGGGTACATCCAGTGGCAAAATATGCTGTTAACTGAGCCTTGGGAAGTCTGTGGTGCTGAAGAGCCAGACATTTCCTCCAGCGAAGCTGGAAGAATTCCACAGTAGTCAGTTGATTAGGGAAAGGCATTAGACTGGAACTTGTCATGTCTGATGAGAAGTCCTGTACAGAAAAAAAAAAACAACACACTTTCTTCCAGTATATAGGAGGGGACTGATAAGTGCAACCCCATATATACTGTGATATTCAATTCTTCACATGAGCATCTAAAGTGATAACACAATGTCAGCAAAATGGAACAAGCCTCTAGGCTTAGGAAATGAGTGATCCTTTGCTTTCTCAATGATAAAACATATATATCATGTTATGGCAACCTTAGCACAACATACATTGACAAAATTACCATCATCTTTAAGATTTTTAAGAGCTCATATTCGGAATTACAGTTGCAACAGAGGGAAAACAGTAAGACCTGCAAACCAGAGAAAATAGAGGATTAATGAAGAGTTCCATAGGATGACACCTTATTTGACCAAATCCTTTAATATTTAATCATTTCCTATTAATGACTTAGTAACCTGTCCCATTGAGTAACCAGTTCTTTGGATAACAAAAGGCAAATTAACTATGATCAACATTTAAAGTATTAATATTTAATAAGCAAATAGTAACATTATCTTCATAAAGACCAAAATGCCCTTTCACTGAATTAATCACTTCCTATTTTCACTGATTGTGTTTCCTTAGAGACCAAGTCAAATACAGGGAAAGATCTTTGAAGGATCTATTAAGCCCCAGTCTGCTCCTAAAGGTGGTTGGAAGAATTCAGATGACATCTATTGCATATCCAGACTAATGAGGTCCCTGGAGATATCATCTGAATGTAGCATTTTTAGGAAAACAAATAGCATGTTTCTCTTTCTGAGGACAGTTTATCCCTGAAAGTTGAAATATAATGGTATTCATTAATGCAAACCCATGCAACTATCAAGAGTTAATATTATACCCTTCCAGGGGAGCCAGATTGTTGAATTCAGACTCTGTTTGTGATCCCTTTTAAAAAATGGGACTTTTATTATATGCCCTAAAGCTGAGTCTAGTCATCATGCCTTCTGAATTCCCATTTTAAAATTAGGCTCTTTCTTGGAGTCACTGAAGAGAGGTGTTAGTGATGGTTCCCTGCAGGGGACAGACTGGCTGGGCAATGCTAGTCCAGTTCCATCCAATTTTATCTTGCATTTTCGTATTTTTTCTCCCTATGTTGTGACATCAGCCTTAAAGCCTAATGTAAGTCTGGGGCATGTTTTTGTTTGACTACAATTCCTCCTAAATATTGCCAGTGCATGTGACATTTGGATTGTTCCTCAATGTCAGGGCAAAAGGTAGGAAAAGCAGCTGAGATCAGGAGACCCTCATTCAGCCTCTGTTTTTATTCCAACCCATATCTTCCTATTTTCACACCAATAGCTGCCTTGGCTTCTAAGCAGCAAGGCCTATAGAGATCTTAAAATTGATCCCACACCCCCGTTTTGGGGGCAGAGAGTCAAGTTCATTGAGGATGGAAAGTAAGAAGTTCAGCTAGGGCAACTCATAACAGCGAGCCAATTTTCCAATTTCCTGTCAGGTTCAAAGAGTAAAGTGAGTTCCAAGTCCAATATCTCTACAGTAAAACAGGAAGATAGTGGGAAGTGAGCCACATTCCACTTGCTGCTGCTTAGTAAAACCTGGAGGCTGAAAAGGGGAGAGAAGGTGATGCTCCAAGAGGAGATGGAGAGGGAAAATGGAAATCCTAGCAGAGACACAATTATAACTTATAAGACTGTAGGATGTTTGCTCTGCTTTCTCCTTTCTCTTTGTTATCACCCAGCCCATATCTTGCAAACTACTGAACAAGTAACCTAAGGAAAGAATGGAAAAGGTTTCTGTGTTCACTGTGAAGGACATTGCAACAAAGCTAGTCTGATGGAGTCACTTATTGACTAACAGAATGACATGTCTAATGGAAACCACTGGGGAAAAAGGATATTTTGAGAGGCAGGATTTTGTTTTGCTCCATTATTTATATCAATGAATACCTATATTTTTTCTAGGTAAACAGTTCTTTTTAACAGTTGACTGTAGTATGTACATAATGAGAATCTTTGTGGTTGTTCATCTCAGATTGTTTATAATCTTTTTTTCCCATCTTTGGTCCTAGTCTTTCAGTTCTGGTTTGAGCATGTTAGCTGTCTCTAAAGAGGAAACCACGGCTAGGATGGAATGCTTTCATGTTACCTACCAGGATCCTTTCCACTATGTTAGCAATGATAGTAGTCATAGCGATAGTAGTGGAGCTATCTAGATGGCTCAGTGGAGAGAGCACTGGGCTTGCAGTCAGGAAGACCTAATAAGCATCTGGCCTCAGATACTTATTAGCTGTGTGACCCTTAACTTAATCCACAGGAGAAGGAAATGGCAAATCACTCCAGCATCTTGGCCAGGAAAACTCCATAGATGATATTGACATGCTATAGTCCACCAGATCAACAAAGAGTTAAACACAACTGAACATCTGAACAATAAATAGTAATAATAATCATAGCTTTTATTTGTATAGCACTCTATAAAGCACATTTTCTTCTTTGTCTCAAAAGAACTATGTAAAGAAGATAGTATAAATATTAATTAGCGCCATCTTACTGAGGTTTGAAAGGAGTGAAACTCACTGAAAGTATTTAAGACAGCTTCCACACACCTAGTTAAGTGATGGGTTCAGGATTCAAATCCAGGGCTCCTGCTTTGAAATGCAATGCTCTTTTAACATGTTCACACTGTCTTTCTTAAAGTTTGCCTAGCATTCCTAAGAGGTAACCAACTATGCTTCATTGAAGCAATGAAGAACTCTAAGCAATAAAGAATGTCAGAGGGAATCCTAAGGTAAAGCCAAGATGGGCTTCTTGGACGACAAACCGACTAGCAGAGAAGTCAAGTGATTTATTAAGTGAAAAATAAGGAAGAAGAAATCTGCCATAGTCATTGAAGTTTTAGATTGAACTGAATTATTGCAGTCTCCATAGTGAGGACCTAAATCCCTGACTTAGCAATAGATCTTATCTAAAATGTTAAAGATCCTGCATTCCGTGCTGAGTCCAAGGAGTATGCTTGCCTTGATGTACCTAGATGTTGTTCATCCTAGCGTTTGTCTTCTGCAGTTTACAGTGAAGGGACAACATTGTTGTGTTTTTAAATTCTGGAGACTGATACAAAATATTGGGATTCCTCCTGCTTTTGCCAAATTAACGTTTAGGCACATCCGTAAGTAGCTTACCACACATGGAGAAGTAGGCTCATTCTGGCCATTCCCCTGCCCCCCAGGATGAAAGCCATTTGGAGTAAGTTCCCTCCGATTCCTTTTAGGTTAGGATTTTAAACAAGAAGATGGATTTTAGCGAGGTTCAGTCCAGATGTGGTTCCAAGGATAACATCAAACATTCTGCAGGGGGAGGAAATGTAAGTAGAAGCTGCTACTTGGAGGGTGTCCTTGACTGTGAGTGAGGCTCCTGAAGAGCCAGCCCTCTGTCACCTTTCCTGCCTTGCTCCTTCCCAAGCACTTTCCCCTCTTCTCACTACTGTTTAATGTGTCAGCCTGGTCTAGTGGCATGTCAACTCTATCTGTTCAGTAATGGGCTTCCTATCATTCCCTTATGAGTCTGCCAGCAAATTAAACTGCGTAAGGTATACCTCTGAAGCTAGGAGGACAGAAAGGTCATTTACTTTACCATTTTTCTTGATGCTCTCTCTCTCTCTCTCTCTCTCTCTCTCTCTCTCTCTCTCTCTTTCTCTCTCTCTCTCTCTCTTCCTGCTCCAGTGAAAATACAGTATCAGCTAGCTGAGCCACATGTTCCCACTGTTCTATTGAAATTATGGTGGTCCAACTTGCACAGGAGACAGAAGCTAATATTCTCAGAAATATTCAAAGCCGTTAGTCACCTCCATTATTCACTTGGAATATTGCAGAAGTTATCAAGTAAATTCTACATATAGTTCAAAATAAAAGAATTTAAATCCCAATGTAAACTGTCCCTTAGGAGTTTCCCCTTCTCTCCTTCACTAGAACAAAAGTGGTATGACAGGATGGGAAAGTATAAATCCAAAGGCCAGACATTAAATGTCTCCAGTTTCACAACTGAAAGAGTCTACACTCAGAGAACAAGGAGGGTCCTTTCTAGGGGTGGGAAAAAACACTAGTCCCATCTATTCTATATATTTCAGCATACAGATTTCCTCCTGGTTGAAATTCCCTCAAGCAAATGGCAGGTAGCCAGAGACAGATGTCTGAGTTTTTCCTAGCTATGGGTCATTCACCACTCGAATGAGCATAAGGAGAGGGGAGGGAAGCAATAAAATAACATCCCCACTCCAGCAGCTGGTTCCTGGAATGATCACATTTTGGAGAATAATTACTGTGAGATCAATACATTGCTCACTGTTGTGCTTAATGAAAGGGGTTGGATGGGTTAAATGCTGGGTGCCAGATACTGATGCTCATGGCTCCTTTTCCCTTTACTCCTTTGGACACTGATAAGGACAAAGCTTGGTCCACGATTTGTGTAGTCAACCTGAATACTGCATACTGTTATAACAGAGTTGAAGGAAGACAGGATGAACTCAACCAGCTGCTCCTATCCTCCACTGCAAATGCAGCAGATGAAAATGTCTAAGCAGCAAGGTTTGAATTGGGAATCTGAATGACCTGAAAGTCGAGGAAAAAACTTCCACCCTCCAAGGATTGGGGGGAAACACTCAAAAAAAACCAGAGGAAAAAGAATTGAGTACTACCATGATGCTATTACATGGTGCTTTAGGGAAGTTCCACTGACCAAGGTGTGATCGCTTATTAATATTTTAGGATAGAAGCCTGTTCATTACACTCTACTTATATCTGAGATCTACCGATCGCAATGGACACTTTTTAATCTTCAAAGCATTTTCCGGTATTAACCAATGCATCTTCTTCTGCTTTCTCTGGGTTTTTGCTTATGAGGTTTTAACATGGTGATACCTAATGCTCAGATTGAATGAAAGCTTGCATTAATCCAGTTGTTTCCATTCCTTGTGGTGTTTCCTGTTTCTACTAATTAAACCTTCTGTTCCAGGACTTTTACACTTGGGTCCTTTCTTTCTAACTAAATGTATTCATTCAGGCATGTGTGTGTGTGTGTGTGTGTGTGTGTGTGTGTCTGTATGGGCTTGAACATCACTATGTGCATATATTTAAACCATCTAAAATATACCTTATGTGATTTATGCAGATACAAATTGTTACCAAGAAGATTGACTTAAGCCACGTGACATCTAAATGCGGTTCCCTAAAGAATATCCGTCATCGGCCAGGTAACAAATTATAAAAACAGTTTAAGAATGGAAGATCACGCTCATATCCTCTTGTGCTTTTGGAGCATTTCATTGTGTTCCATTCCTTAAGTTTCTAACAAATGTTGTCTTTGTGGAATTCCTGCAACTGAGTTACATGCAAATTGACAACATTAAAGACCCTAACTTATCAGTCAGACTAGAAATGCAGAGAAGGGGAAAGACACTGGAGACTAAATATTAAACTATATAGCATAAGAATAATGTCAGTAACTTCCTCTGAGGGATATTTTTAATGGTGTTAGACTATATATGAGTGGACAAAAGGCAAATAGACTTTGTTGACTTTTTAAAAATTCCTTACACAACTATGACCATAGAGACTATAGTAATCACAAATTTAAAGCTATAAGGGGACTTCTAGTCTAAACCTTCAGTTTACAGATTTAAAAAAAGTCAAGGCCAGTGAAGTTAAGTGGCATGCTATTCTGTGATTTGGTTTTGTCTATCTGATCCTAATTTTTAAAAAAGTATTGCTACTTATTCTTTCACAAGGGTAAAAACCAAAACAAATTCATCTTTGCATATACAATCTTTCTGTCTCATACAGGCGGTGGTCGTGTGAAAATTGAAAGTGTGAAGCTGGATTTCAAAGAGAAGGCACAAGCTAAAGTGGGGTCACTTGACAATGCCCACCACATACCTGGAGGTGGTAATGTCAAGGTATGGAACCTCTTAGAAGCCAAATCAGCCACAAATGAAAGAGCTGGGGTGGTAAGGATATCCCAGCATGTATAAGTCATCTGAAAACCAGATCCATAGACTAGGGACCCCCTATTCCAATTTTTGATGACTAAGTCAATAATAAATGTTCTTTGTTCTGAACAGATTGACAGCCAAAAATTGAACTTCAGAGAACATGCTAAGGCTCGGGTAGACCATGGTGCTGAGATCATTACACAATCTCCAGGCAGATCCAGCGTGGCTTCCCCTAGGCGACTGAGCAATGTCTCCTCATCTGGAAGCATCAACCTGCTAGAGTCTCCCCAGCTTGCCACTTTGGCTGAAGATGTCACTGCTGCCCTTGCTAAGCAGGGCTTATGAATCTGTCTCATTTAACACTGAATGAAGTAATGCTATTTAGTCATGAGCTCTTGGCAGGAACGGGCTCAGAGCAGGTGTTATATTCAATCCTTACCAATTCTAAAATAAATCTTATCCCAAGATTATGGTAACCATTACGATAAAAATAATCCCCCAAATTTAAGTATGTGCAGAAATTGACCTGATTTTCATTTGCAGCAGGAAGACTCATTGGCTTTACATGAGTACAATTGCAATATATTCCATTCGATGATTCTTGTTGCTCTGGTCTGTCTTGCATGGAGTACTATGATAAAAATGCATTTTTACCTTTCATGTGCCTGAAGGCCATCCACTATTTTCTGAAGAGCCTCATTAATATCCAAGCTGCTCATTTCACTGGTCTGTTTATGGGCAACAAAGATTGTCCTTTTGTAACTTATTACAGGTTAAATTAAAATGAAAGAGTCTGATTACAAGAGGAGAACATATTAAAAAAAAAACCAAGTTAAAAAAAGTGTTATTTTGTATAAATGGGAAGAAAGATTCAATTAAGTTATTAACATTTGGGGCCTGGATAATTAAATCAGTGTATAGGTGATTCTGATAAATTATTTAACTAATTAAAAAAAGTAGTTGAAGAACAGTTGAACTGTATTTTTGAGGAAGTGATATACAAGAGCAGCTTTTAAACATGGAGCACTTCCACAACTATGGACTTGTGTCTGATTAGGATGTCAGTTAATTGGCTAGATTTGTGTCCACACTACAAGTTTCACATCCTTTCCATCTGTTTGATACAGTATTATAGATATACATATATATATACATATATATATTTCTCTGTGGCCATTTGTGATACTCCCTCATATACTTGAATATTATACTTCTTTATTATTCACAGTATCTGTGTCTCTTGCACCCTTTGGTGTTGAAATTTTAGGTATGTGAAAGTAGATTTAGCAGGGTTTTTTCCCTAGTAAAAAAAAAAACAAAACATTTAAAAAGAGAAAAACTTTTAGCATGAAGTTGCTTTCTGTAACAACTAAAAGCCGTGCCCCTGTTATAGTGCCAGATAAAAGTCTCTTCTGTAATGCTAGAATTTTTATTTTCCTTTTCTGTTTCTCTTCACCAACATAGAGTTTGCTGGGGACGTCTGGATCTATGTAAAAACTGTTGGTTTGAGATTCCGGAACTTTTTTACTTAAGAAGTAATTTGGATTTTACTCCTATACTTATGAGATGATAGCCTCTTTTATTTATTTACTTTTTTTTCTTTTGCTAAAGTTGAATCTAAGAAAGCGAATTTGAGAAAATGTCATTCCTCTCCTCGGGATGGCATCTCCTTGTTAAATTAGCTAGGCTATCGGAGGAGGCACCCATTGAAATAAAACATTTGTCCACATACCAAAAAAGCAAAAACACTTTCAATTAGGAGAATACTTCATTTAAGTGTGCATAGAAACGAAAAGTGGAGCTGTAGTATCTGATTTGATGGATTTACTTTTCAGGACTCTGCTATAACACTGCATCAACTAAAAACAAAAAACCAAAACAAAATACCACAACTTAGTATAGTTTCTCAGGGAAGAGGGCTGTACTGATATTATATACAGCAATCTTGCCTAGAAATCATGAAACAACTAATTCAAATCACAGATTGTTAATTTCAAACTCATCAGTAAACATTTTCCATGATCCGTTTCTGAGCTGCCCCTAAATAGGACCAGAGGATGACATGTTTTATGGAAGCTCTATTTTAAGTGTTCTTAAGATTCCTCATCTTAGTGACTGAGCTAAAACAGTGTTGAAGTCAGAGAGGGTGGTTTATTGTTTCTTTTGAGCTAATTTGGTTTTAAAATTTGAGAGCGACAGTAGAAAGAAGAGGATGAGTATCGGCTTCAGCAACATTTTAGTGTGTATCATCTAACAAAAATACAAAGGGTGAAGAGGCAGGGAGCTGTAGGGGTAGTATAATGACCCATCTGACATTGTCATTAATGTGAATTCCCCAAGGGAAAAACCCTAGAAACACAGAAAATCCGTCACTCCACTAGTTTTCAACGGAGAGTTTTTATATACCCCCCCAATCCTGTCCAACCCTGTCTATCAGTCAGTTGTTTGATGCAAATGTTGTGAATTTAGAAATTAAGTGGGACAATGGGTTTCTAATTTCTGCCTTGTAATTGCGGAGTAGAGTTTGCTTAAACTAACCCTGGCATTCACACAGAAATATTTCCTGGTGTAGCACCTCAAAGTCCTTTATGTTGCACAAACAGGAAGACTAGTAGTGTGGAACACGTTGCTCAGACCCTGTACCATCAATGAGTGAAAAATAACTTGGCAGTATTTTTCTTAAGCCTTTGGATAGTGTTAGCCAGTAACTAAGGTACTGTGGAACGTCCATTCGACAGAAATTGAGCACCAGCTGGTCAGGACAGCATTTAACCTGTGACTCAAGTATTTTTTTTAGATCTGCTTTTAAATTACAAACACACACCAAAAACAAATAAAAAGAACAATTCTTGATAATGAAGTTAATTACCTGTGTATAAAGTCCAGAGTTAGGTTAGTGGACGGCATTTGAGTCTTTAGTTTTTTCTTGTCCAGTCCTAGCAAGGTCTTTAGAATAAGTTACTTTACCTAGAACGAATCATGATCCTTTGTAAAATCAGCAAAAAGAAAAAAGATTTTGCTGACTTGAGGGAAACACACAGGTTAACTTACAGGGCTCTTGAAGGCCCTTGAAAAAAGCCAAGCCTTGTCTTCACTTTCAAGAACACGACTCAACATAAGCTTTACAAACACAATACTAACAAGGAAGACAATGCATCTGGTGGTCTAGAAATCAAGAGCTCTAAAAGCTTCAGATTCTAGATCCTCTATATTCAGCTTTACTCTGGCTTGGGCTGCTAAGAATCAGTCTCTGCCTAAGTAATCCAGATTCATGAAGAGTTATAAGGCCAATGTTCACAAAAGAACCAACTCTCTCTGGAATCACCTGCAACTGAGAAACATTTAAATTATGATGATCCAGATTCATGAAGAGTTTTAAAGGCCATGTTCACTTGAACCAACTCTCTCTGGATTCACCTGCTGTGTTAGCAGGATGGTGGGCTCCAGTCCCACCCACAAGCAAAAGCCCTGTGTAGCACCAGGTAGCAAGGACCTGAAAAGGACTGGACAGAGAAAATTGCTGAAAGTTGGGAAAATGCAAAAGCAGTTGGCCTACAAAATCTATGGTAGACTTTACATTTTTTCTTACTAGGTACAACAGGAAATGGTATATTAGCCACCAAATAATCTTATGTTAGTATTAATGTAGTAATATTCCTCATAATTGATTCTAACACAACTGGAAATATAAACATTTTTTCTGTCTTTCATGCCAGAAGAAAGAGGAAAGGGAATCATTTAGCATTTAAGTGGAAGAAAAAAAGATTTGCTACTTGGAAGTAAATTCATAATATGTGGAGACAGATTCCATATATCCCTTCAAAAATATGGATATTTCAGCTTAATTCCATGTTTGTGTTTAAAATTATACAGATAGGATTCTAGCCTAGGTGAGGAAGCTGGAGCAATTCCCTCTACAACAAAGCTGCCTATTTTCAGACTTAGAAAAGGTTAATCATAACAATTCACTTCAACTTTAGCAAAGAAGAAAAAAAAAACCAAGCAAAAATTGCACACTCAGTGTGCCGGGATTCCAAGTGTTAAAACACACCTTACAAATCTATGGGGTTTTTTTTTCTGAGAATTCTAGAGCCTGTTACCATAGAGAGGCATTTCTTCAGTGGCTGGTGGTAGTTAGTTCATGTTTTTCAATCAGATTTGCAATTGTATTTGTTGCTGAATAGTGATTGTTTTGCAAAATAAAATTGCTTGTCATCTAACAACTTATCTCATGAGACTACTTCTTCCACCCACATGGGTGCCTGTGTGTGTGTGTGTGTGTGTACTTATATTTGCATATGTTTTTCATACACAAGAAGAGTCCTAGAGTGTAAAAACAATCTGGCTAGCAGCTACTGCGGCTGTATAAGACCAACAACAACCAGCAGCACAGAAGGGCTGCCAACACAGGTTCTTTGATCTGCTTTTCTAAGGAAAGCAACTTTAAGGGGTTAACAATCTCAGTTTAATTAAACATACATGTGTCAATCACTTAGTTCTGGGGGAAAAGATCAGCCCCCTGAACTTCAAGGCAAATACAAACAGAAATTACAAACATCAACAGACAGACCTTGTCTGATTCAAATCACAATTCATAGTTACCAGAGAAGCACCAACACCTGTCTGGGTTACAAAGCCGGAGGGCAGTAACAAGGGCTTGCCTAGAGTCTTGACACTCCTTCCATGAGCAAGCCCCAAAAGTCAAACATCAAGCTCCCCTCAATTATATCATGTTCAGAGCCCTGAGGGCTCTGACCTCACCCAGGCTGAGTGTGTGAAAGTTCCCCATCCCCAGCATCACATCATATACAAGGCAATGACTCCTGATTGCCTCAGTGCTGAGAAATAGCTGAGAAATACTCCAAGGCAAAAGAACCCACAGTACCTGCCTCCATTCAAACAAAGAACAACGAAAAGTTCCATTTTGCTTGCCATTACATTTTAAAGTCAAGAATCATTAAAGGCACTTAAGAAAACTGCAAAAAGCACCACCCTGATTACCATTAATTAGGGCCAAGAAGTTTGTTTTTTGTTCCTAAATTCTGTCCTTCCCTCTTCCCCTAGCCAGAGGTATAGCCCATAAAACTCCTCCATGTAGCTGAACCATCTTAAAATATAATTGAGAAATGTTTAATTAACTAAATAAAAATACAATACAACATAAATATTGTTCATTTGTGGTTTTCTAAGTCAATATGCTGCCCACAGAAATGCATTCCTATTTGAGTTTAATACCATTGCCTTGGACTACATCCTCTAGACCTTGGTTAAAAAAAAACAAAAAAACAAGCCACCACCTGCTGACATGGTGTCCTAACAGTCCATAGGACTGTCACTACTGGGCTAACGTCCTGCCCTTCCCCCAACCACACGTAACCTATTGCAATTTGTCCTTCAATGCCTCATCTCCCCTGGGCCAAGGCCTCACTAATAAGCCACACCCTCCTAATGAATTGACTAGTGGGAAAGGGAAAGTAGGAAGCAAACTACATAATGAATGCACTGTCGCTGTGGCCCCCAGAGCCTCAGCATTTGCTGTACAATACTTTCCCTAATTCTGTGGTGTGGTAGAAATTTCAAAAGACCATAGATTTAGAAGGAAACTTAGAGGATTGATCCCAGCTATGTTTTGTGTCCATGAGGAAATGAACACAGACCCCATTTCAACTTTCCCAGAGTCCCTGAAGTAGTGCCCTTAATTGAGATGTGTGAATAATTTTGGGCAGGGGTGTAGTTTTCAGAACATCAAATCCCACTTTGTAGGCTGCAGTCTACTACTACAAAGCAAGTTGTTGGCCAGGCCTGCCCAACTCTTCATGGTGCCATTATAGGTTTGGGGTTGTTTTTTTGGAGGGGGGAAGGCAAGGCAATTTGGGGTTAAGTGACTTGCCCAAGGTCACACAGCTAGTAAGCGTGTCAGGTGTCTGTGGTCGGATTTGAACTCAGGTCCTCCTGACTTCACTGCACCATCTAGCTGCCACAAGAGGTTTTCTTGGCAAAGATGCTGGAGTGGTTTGCCACTTCCTTCTCCAGCTCTGCTCAGAGATGAAGAAACTGAGGCAAACAGGGTTAAGTGACTTGCCCAGGGTCACACAGTCAACCAGTTCTTTCTGATTCCAAGCCCAGCATTCTATCCACTGAGCCACGAGAGTATGATATATAGTGGGGGAAAGTAGCTGACTTGAATTAAATGCTGTGTGGAGATGGACAAGGCACTTAATCTTCTCTCAGTCTCAACTTTCTCACCTAAAAAATGAAGATAATGGCCCCTCAGAGGGTTGTTGTGAAAATCAAATCTGAAAACAACCATAAAGTACTCTGTCCAATTAGGTGCCATAGTGTGGATAGGGCAGCTAAATGGCATAGTAGATAGAGCTCCAGGCCTCGAGTCAGGAAGGCTTTACATCTGGCCTCAGACACTTACTAGCTGTGTGACCCTGGGCAAGTCACTTAACCCCATTTGCCCCAGTTTCCTGATCTGTAAAATGAGCTGGAAAAGGAAATGGCAAACCACTCCAGTATCTTTGCCAAGAAAACCCCAAATGTGATCATGAAGAGTCAGATGCAATTGAAATGATTGAAAAACAAGAAATGTAAATAGAATGTTGAACTTGGAGTGAGGAGGCCTAGACTTAAAAATGTGCCTCAGATTCTAGCTGTTCATCCTTGATAGGCAAATGTCATCTTAACTTCAATTTCTTTATCAATAAGATAGTTATAATAATAGCACCTATTTATAGAATTATTGTGGCATCCAATGAATGAATGCACACATAAAGATAACAAACTAAACTTATTAATGTGTAAAGCACTATGTTAAATGCTGGTCTTAGGAATACAGAAGGTGAATCAGTCCTGGTTCTCAAGGAGTTTACATTCTGAAGGGGAAAGCAACACACATTTGGGAATGGTGGTCACTTGGTAAATAGGACCACAGGATAGATCAAAATACCTTTTTTAGGAAAGATGATACAGTTGATTTGATCAATTCATGGTTCCAGGATTATAGCAAGACTGGGCAGGAATGAAATAGTATACAGACCCTGGAAGTTGTGGGAGAGATAAGCAGAGAAGAAGGTGGCTAGGTGGTGCAGTGGTAAATCTGTAAATCAGTGATTTGTTAGTGACCTTATGTAAAGTAAAGTCCCCTTACTTCACCAAAATTCCTCACCTGTAAAATGAAAGTGAGTGAGAAGGATATAATTTGTGAAGACTTCACAAGGTAAGAATATAGGGGCTACTCTCTTCTCATATTTCTGGAATGGGGAGTGTCTGAGGGAGTTGGAGAGGCTTGGAATTTGACCTTGTAGTGACTTGGCTAGCTTCTGGAAAGTCAGGGCCTGAAACTGTAGGTGTGCCCCTCCCTTCCCCCTCTCCTTCCTCATTCCTTCTCTTTAGCCATATCATAGCCATATTAGTAGCCAAATGAGGAAAGGGTCACTGTGACCCACATTGAATGAGGCCAAAGGAATTGGCCCCCTCCCCCTCCTCATTTCTTCTCCTAGGCTTTTGGATGCCACCAATCGAGTTCCAGATAAAGAAAGCATGAATGGACAGGCTCTACCTGGTTTCCTAGTTCTCTGTCTAGTTTTTCTGGCCTAGATTGTAAGCCCGCCTCCCAGCTACTGGTGAGAAAGGATAGAGGTGGGCGGGAATCTTTGTATTAAGAATATATCTGTCCCTGCACTTCCCTTTTACTTTGCCTCCCTGACTAGTTTCCCTAGTGGAGGTGATGCCCAAATTTTGCAAGGTTTGTAAAATAAATTCACTTTGCTTTTCCTAAAGATGTCTCTCCTATTATTTGAATTTTCCGTCCCATACAAAAGGGTTGGACAAGATGATCTCAGAAGTTCCTTCTAGCTCTGATGGTTTATGATTCCATAGCTTATTCAGGGAGAAAAAGCCTCAGAAATTAAGGTGCTATTATTATACCTAGGAGGAATGTTATAATCCTTTGGTTTGGTATTTCATTCACTAGTTTTATTTACAAAAAAAAATTTAAAAAGGTGTGTTGCATGTTTAACTTAGCTAAGGCAAGTCTTTGCTTGCATTAAAAAAAAAGCTAAAGTTGAATATGCACCACCTGCTCTGCTTGGTTTCCTCTCCTTGATCATCATCATGCCCCAGCCCCACCCCTAAACCTCAGGATAAGGTTGAGTCACCAAGACTCATCATCACAGAGATTACTTCAGCTTTGGTACTCACACTTCATCAGTCCCCTTAGTATCTACTGCCCCTCTGATTGGAGGGCTGGAGAGTGAAACAAAAGACTTCTCCCATAGCCTCCCTTTATAGAGGAATCAAAATCCCGTGTGTCTCTTCATTTACCACCAGCTGTTCTGCTTGGCTTTGATTCAACTGTCACCTCAGGTTCTAGCACCGGTATCTTCTACCCCCTTTTCAGCTTCCTTTTATATATTGTCTTCCTCCATTAGTCAGTAAGCTCCTTAAAGGCAAGGACTAGCTTTCTTTTCAAAATTTGTATCCCCAACCTTTAGCACAGTGCTTGGTATATAGCAGGAACTTAATATATGTTTATTAACTCATATAGAATTGAAAACTATTTCATCCAACCCTCTGCCTTTAACAGAACAGAAACAGAATTATTACAGGACATGTTTTTCTTTCACTGCTTTTCGTGTATTTGTTTCCAATATTGTTTTCCACTTGGTCAGAGATTTTGCATACTCATTATCCTCTTTGCACATAGCAACAGCCTGGCTTATTACCATTCCAGCAACTAAGAGTGATCTACAGAAAATCTGGCCTCCACTGTAAGTCAGTTATCACCCTCACTTCTCTCTCACCCCAGAAAATAGGTGGAAATTAGGGTCACCAATATACGAGGTGGGTAATTGCTGTGAAACATGTCAGATGGTGCCTGTTTGTAGTCACTTGGCAGGAAATTAACAGGCCTAAGATTGAAAACATTGAGAAAGGATCTTTTTTGGACACTAGGATGAAAAAATAAGCTAAAGACTTTGTATTACCAGCACCTAGAAGTGTTTTTATTTTTATTTCTATTTATTAGGGAAAGAAGGGCAGAGTGGGACTGCATTTGGTCATTTTGTTGATGGAGTGAAGCATTCGGAAGAAAACTCCCTCCACTGACCTGTTCTACAATGTTTAGTCTTAAAGAGTTGACTCTGGCATTGAGAAGGTAGATGACTCTTCCAAGGCCATTCAGACTGTATCTAACTGTGAGAGACTTGAACATAATTCTCCTCTGGACTCCAAATCCAACTCTATAGAATTGTGTGTCTCATGTTTATCCATACTGAGTGTTCAAGAAATTCTTGTAGAATTAAATGTAATGAAAAGAACGTGTCATTTACAAGATGGTAATAATACTAATAATTTGGCAGCTATTGTGGCTCAGTGGATAGAGCGCTGCGCCTAGAGTCAGGAAGACTTGAATTCAAATGTGGTCTCTCTCAAACACTTACTAAACCCCTTGTAAGTTACATGCCTCAGTTTCTTCAGTTGTAAAATGGGAATCATAACAGCACCTCCTCACATTGCTGTTGTGAGGATCAAATGAGAAAATATTCATAAAGCACTTAGCATTGTGCCTGGCATACAGTAGGTGTTATATTAATGCTTATTTCCTTCTTTTCTCTTCCCCAAAAGATCTAGGGTCAAATCAGGGCTCTGCCACTTATTTATTGCTTGTGTGAAAATGACTAAATCACTTTCCCTCTCCGTCCCCATTTCCTCTTACATAAACTGAGGAGGTTGGTCTCTAATGTCATTTCCAACTCTAAAAATCCCATGATCTTATAGTATGTCATAAATACAGGGGCTGCATTCCCTCTTCCTCTGTAGCCATTTGAATGACTTGAATCAGATTACTTAGCTAAGTCAGACTCCCTGCAGTAGTATCGCTAGTTTTGAAATGGCCACGGCAATTACTTGACAACTTTCATTTACAGTTTGGGGAAAAAGCTAACTTGGTCTCTTACCTCTTGGAAATCACTTTCATTTAAAACAGAGAATATTTTTCATTTGATTCAATGTCAAAACAGCATTTTTCTTAGATTTAGCAGCCCAATCAGTTTCAACTTCATGGGACAGCTGAGAGTTTATTTTTATTTTATCAGTATATCTCAAACGTTACTTAACTCCCAAACCTTCATTCTAGCTTTTTCCACATTTAGGAATCAGCACAGAAAGCAACTGAGAAGTCAAAGTTTCTCAGCTTCTTTTCTAGTCCTATGTTTCCTTACATGTATTATGCCTTAAACTAGTCCCATCCATCCTTGCACAAAAATCCTGTTCTGCAACATTCCCAACAAGTGATCATCCTATTTTTGCTTGATGACTCCATTGAAAGGGAACCTACTATCTCCCATGGCAGTTTGTTAAACTTTGAGGGTGCTCTAATTGTTAAGGAAGCTTTTTCTAATTTCAAAATATTTACCTCTTCGCAACTTTCAATTATCACTCCTTCTTCTACCCTTTGGGCCCCAGCAGAACATAGCTATTTCCTCTACGATATTCTGTCATGTCCCTTTCTATTCCAGTTTGACCTTGCAAACACCCCACCATCACTTCAAACTGAACAAGTCCCAAAGTAAATTTATCTTTTTCCCACCTAAATTGACTCCCTTCTCAATCAAATCATAGAATCTATGAATTGGAATGACCTCAGAGTCCATCTCATCCATGAACAAGAATCCCACCTCCAACATTCCCAAGAGCTAGTCATCCAGACCACCAGCTCAAAGACTTCAAATGGAGAGGAGCCAGGGTTATCCTGGTAAGTATTTAACAATTGGCTCTTCAAAAAAAAGAACCTATGACACATTTTTAACTTTAACCCACATTATTAACATTTTCTTCATTACTGCCTTAAACCTAGACAATCAACAAAACAATAAATCAAGCCCAGATTTGTAGCATTTGCTGATTTACAAGGTTATAAATGTTCACTCTGAAAATTTAACAATTGACCCTCTCCAGCCATTTGAGCTGGCTCCAACAGAGTCCTAAGAGGACCCCACTCCTCAAAGGATGGAACATTCCACTTTGGATAACTTTGTAAGGAAGTGTTTCCTTTCATCAAGCCTAAATTTCCCTGATTACAACATCCTTCCTGTTCCTCCTACTTCTGCACCTCGCTCCACAAGACAAAATAACTCTAATCCTTTTTCCACTGTTCTGTTGTATTTCCTTCTTTTTTGGTTTTGCCTTACATACATGTTTCTCTTCTGTAAATATAAATTGATAATTACATCAAAAATACTGGTTAACATTGGATATGTGCTTCAAGATCAGTGTAACTTATGGTGGAAGAAGAAGAGAACAACCCAGGAAAACGAGAGAACAACCTGTTGATGGCAATCTGCTAGATTTTCATGTGAAAATTACACTCAGACTGCATTTTAATTTATTCAATCCTCTTTTGATCCTGGTGGAGTGGATAAGTGCACTGGGCTTGGAATCAGGAAGACTCATCTTCATGAGTTCAAATCTGGCCTCAGACACTTACTAGCTGTGTAATCCTGAGCAAGTCACTTAACCTTATTTGCCTCAGTTTCCTCATCTGTAAAATGAACTTGAAAATGGAACCGCAAACCACTCCATTATCTCTGCCAAGAAAAACATAAATGGGATCACAAAGAGTCAGACACAACTGAAACAAATGAAGACACATAAAGATTCAATCCAGAATTATCTATTCATAAAATATGGTTTCTTACAGTCTAAGGTGTATGAAAATAAAGCTTATGGTTAACTAAGTAGAGGATGTCCTATTCAAGGCAAGAAAACAACGGGACCTTCAAGAAAGCCTCGATCTACTTGGTTTTTCCAGTCTGGTTGAACTTTACTTTTTCCAAAGGTAATTTATCTTAATACACTTCTGTTTGTAAATTGCACAGTGATTGCATCAAACCCCTACATTCTCCTAAATTAAATCGATAACCATCAAAAACAGTTCCTGGAAAGTAGAACATGCCAACTGAGGAAATACACCCTGAGAAAAGAAAGAGTTGCTGATGTTATGCTTTCCCTATCCCTATCGCTGACATCTACTAACTCCCAGATTATTCTTCCAATTTTTTTTCAAAGATTTTAGCACCTTTCCCACAGCCTTCATCTCCACCCAATCCCCTGCTATCATCCTTGGGTATGTCAATGTTCAAGCTAGCAACCTTACCACACAATTCTTCCATGTTCTTAATTCCAGTGACCTCCTTTCCTCAAACCTTGGATCTCACAGAATTTCACTCTGAAATTCTACTCTCACCACAACCTAACACCATACCACACCCTTCCACCTCTTCCTAACTCTGTCTCCCTAAGCTTATTCCATCACCTTATACTGACCTTGATCCACTCTGATTCTTACAATCAACTCCCTTCTATAGTTTCACTTGTCCATCCTCAAACTCAAGATCTTTCACTTTAATACTTCAGTAGCTACTACCCTTAAGTTATGACTACTGACTCCTTTTAATTCCACTACACATGCATTCAAATGTGTCTAATCCTAAAAATGCTTTCCCTTGATGGTTCTAATTAATCCTGATAATAGATTTTCTTATTTTGACTGATAGCCTCTTGGAAAAATTTACCCACAACCAATGCCTTCACTTTCTTACACCTGACTCTCTCCTCAAGCCTTGGCAATCTAGTTTCCATTCCTGCTACTCTATTGAAATAATGCTCTCAAAGGCTATCAATGGCCTAATTGTCAAATCAAGTGATTTTTTTATCCTCATTTTTTGACTTCTTTGTAGCATTTGACATATGCTTCTTTTAGATACTCTCAATTCTTAAATTCATAGACATCATCATCTCCTTAATCTATCTCCATAACTGCTCTTCCTTAACTGGTTTCTTTGTCAAGGGTCTATCTTTGATTATTCTCTCTCCTCTCCTCTGCTCCCCTCCCCCATACCTCTCAATTTTCTCCCTTCATAAGCTTACTTCCATGGCTTCTATTACCATTTATACACCTATCACTATCAAAGCCATATCTCTAGTCCTGACTTCCTCTGAGCATCAGACTTATATATACAACTTCCCATAAGACATCTCCAACTGGATGGACCACCAGCATCTCAAACTCAAAATATTTAAAATCTAGCACCAATATTATGTGGTAGGCATTGATAAAAATAATAGAATTTATGTGGTATTTTTAGGTTTACAAAGAGACATGTTATATCATTTTATTCTCTCAATAACCCTCTGGGGTAGATACTCTTATTATCTCCATTATACAGATGAGGAAACGGAGTCTGAGAAAGGTGGAATCATTTGCCTAAGGTCACACATCTAGGAAGTATATGGGATGGGATTTGAACTCAAGTTCAAACTCAATTCAAGTCTTCTTGACTCCAAGTCCAGCACTCTATCTACTAGACCACCTATCTGCCTCAAAACTGCTCTGCCTTCTTTTGGCTTGGCTATTTCTGTCTGTGGCACCAACATTCACTGAGGTTCTCATGTTTATAACCTTGAGGTAGAGAGAGAAGCAACATGGTATGGTAAAATGATCACCAGACCTATAGTCAGGAATGACTTGGGTTTGAATCCCGCCTCTGAAACTTAATAGTTGAATGACCTTAGGCAAGTCACTTAAGCTCTTGGATGTCAAATGGGGATGAAAGTACTTGCAATGTACTCTCATAGGATTTGGCATAAGCAGAGTGAAATCGTTAAGGTGCTATATGTGCATTATCTCTGATTCTTCCATCTTCCTCACTTTTCATATATGAAGAATTACAAAGTCATACAACTTTTTCAAATTTTTATTTATTTTATTTTTAGTTTATGAAATAAACAAGAATTTCCATAACATAGTATAATCAAAAAGATGACTGCACATGAAACTGTACAACTTGCTATTCCTTTTAAATATATAATAAACTTATCATGTAAATCACTTTTTAAAAAATTTTTTTCTTCCCTTCCCCCTAGAGATGGCTACCATTACACACACACACACTCACACACACATATCATATCATATCAGTTTTACCTTGACATCTTACCATCTCCTCATTCCCTTATTCCCATTGCCTTTGTATGTGCCTTCATTATAAACTATTTGAATTATATTGGTAACCTCTTAATGGGTCTTCCTCCTTCCACTCAGTACCTCACTTCCCATTTGTGGGGTGGGGGTGGTATTTTTCCAACCATGGGGTGGGATCAGCAATGTCATCAGATGCCTTCAATGATGATGAAAACACCAGGGTCATCAAGGTCAGCTATTACATTGATAGTACTTTTTTTCTCTTTTTTGAGGGGGGAAGGCAAGGCAATTGGGGTTAAGTGACTTGCCCAAGGTCACACAGCTAGTAAGTGTCTGAGGCTGGATTTGAACTCAGATCCTCCTGACTTCAGGGCCAGTGCTCTACTCACTATGCCACCTAGCTGCCCTGTTTGATGGTACTTTTTAACTTGAAAAGGTCACAAGCCAAGACCAAAGTGGAAGAAGAGTTGGTGTGTAATTTTTTATCCACAGATAATTGTATACTCAATGCAGCTTCTGAGGCTGAGATGTAACAGAGTATGGATCAGTTCTCTGCCACTTCTGCTAATTTTGGCCTGACAATTGACAACAAGAAAACTGAAGTTCTCAACCAGCCAGCACCACACCATCTACATGTAGAAACGTTGGTCACAGGAAAATTTCTAATGCTGTGGCTAAGTTCACTTCCCTTGGCAGTGTACTTTTCAGGGATGTCCATGTAGATGAGGTTGATGTACTCATTGACAGAGCTACCTCAGTGTTTGGGAGGCTCCAAAAGAAAGTGTAGAAGACAAGAGGTTTCAGGCTGCCTACCAAACTGAAGGCCTACTGAGCCATTGTGCTGACCTCATTGTTGTATGCCTATGAAACCTGGACAATCTATCAGTGCCATGCTAGAAAACTGAACCACTTCCACTTGAATTGTCTTAGGAAGATTCTGAAGATTACCTGGCAAGCTTAGATACTGGACACTGAGATCTTCTCTCGAGCTGCACTGCCAAGCATTCAAACTCTATTACAGAGAGTACAACTCCCACAGGCCAGCCACAAACTGAATACCAAATTCACATTAACCTAAAAGACTATTTTAGGGAGACCTCCCACAAGGCAAAGTGTTCAGAAGAAGTAGTACAAAGACATTCTTAAAGTCTTTCTTAAGGACTTTAGTATTGATTGTGAGACATGGACACACTGGCACAGGACTGCCCAGTATGTTATGGTTGCATAAAAGAAGGCCCTGTACTCCATGAGCAAAGTAGAATCTCAGTAACACCAGGGAAACATGAGTTACACAAATCCAGAGACATCTCCATCCCAAATGTTCTAATGGACCACTTGTGCCCATCCTGTGGAAGAGTCTTCTGAGCTCATATCAGACTGATCAGCCAGAGCCAAACATACTGTACCCTGACCCCAACAACATCATGATGTCACTGATCCTCTTCCAAAACAAAGGACAAACATCTCACTTCCCCAATACCCACTCTCTACTCTGCCCCTAAACATAAACATAATCCATCCTTTATACAGTTGCCAAAATAACTTTAAACATAGATCAAGTTATTTTATTGTTCTACTCAAAATTTTTCGGTGGTTCCTTATTGCCTTCTAAGTAAAATTCAAAGTGGTTTTCCCTTAGCATTCTCCCCTCTACGATATGGCTACAACTTACTTTATCTCATACTCCTCCTCTCCAGGTACACTATTCTCTAGTCAAACTAGACTACTCTCTGTCTCTTACATTTTCAGACTTAAGGACATTTACTTGTGCTCTTCCCTAACCTAGATTGTGCTTTCTCTTCCACCTCTGACTCTTTTCCCCCTACTTAATAGTATTTTATTTTTTCCAATTACATGTAAAGATAGTTTTCAACATTCCCTTTTGCAAGATTTTGACTTCTAAATTTTTTCTCCTATTATCCCCTCTCCCCACCCCGATGGCAAGCAATCTGATATAGACTATACATGTACAATTATATTAAACATATTTCCACATTAGTCACGCTGTGAAAGAAGAATCAGAACAAAAGGGGAAAACCATGAGAAAGAAAAAACAAAGCAGAAAAAGAGAAAATAGTATGCTTCGATCTACATTCAGACTCCATAGTTCTTTCTCTTCGATGTCTATCTCTGACTCTTGAATCTTTTTTTTAAACTGAAGAGACTGGACTTCTGATTTAATTGGTATAAGGAACTCGTAGCTAGCAAACTCTTTTTACCAAAGCAGATCAGCATCTTCTCTTCAACTTGAACTCTTAGAGGGTTAACTGTGATAGGAACTATGAACTTAAGAAGGAGGCATGAATCTAAACAGGAGATTTGGTTGATAATCTTTTGAACTCAAACTGTGAAGAGGAAAGTCTTATGGGCAAATAAAGTTATATTTAGATAGACAGCCTCGAACTATAAGAAGGTAAATGACATGCCTAGGCTTATACAATTAGTATGTGTCAGAAGTAGGATTTAAACCCTAGTCTTCCTGGTTTTGAGCCTGGTCTTCTATCCATACCATGAGTCCTGTCATGCTTATTTTTAAAGTCCAACTCAAATGATACTTCCTTCATGGAGTTTTCCCTGATCCCCTAACAGAAATTGGTCTCTTTTTGAAAATCATCATCATCATCATTAGAATTTACATAGCACTTTAAGGTTTGCAAAGCACTTTACAAATATTATCTCATTTGATCTTCACAGTCACCCTGGGAGACACATACCACTATTGGAAGATGAGGAAATTGAGGCAGACACAGGTTAGTGATTCTCCCAGGGTCACAGAGCTAGCAAGTATCAGATGCTGCATTTGACCTCAAGATTTCCTGACTCCTAGCATTCTATTCACTGTATAGGAGTGTTGTGTTTAGATCTCTTCTTTGTCCCTATTTTATTCTACTTTTTATCATGCTTATTTTTATATACCATACTCCCACACACCTCCCCCACCAAACGGTTGGTTCTTTGAGGACATTAGCAATCGCTTTTCATTTTTGTATTTCCAAGATCTTGCACATGACCTTGAACATAAATTTTTGCTGTATTGAATTGTACATTTTTCTGTCTTGTAAACACACTATGCATACATATTTTTGATTAGGTTCAGGAGCCATTATGTAAAGCTACCATATCACTTTCAGGAAAAGCCAATCACTTTCAGGGAAAAACAATAATAGAGCTAAGGCATGTGAGTTAGCTAGACAGCTCTATAGCACATGGCTGATATCTCTAAGGTTTTCTAGCAAACTCCAAATGCTGCCTTCCCCTAGATGATCCTCACTTCAGTCTTTTCATGTCTGATCAAACCTGTTACATAAAATGATATTTGCCACCCAGTCATAGCTTCTCCTTAACTTTACTCTCACCCAAAGTATCTGGGGTCACTCTAACACAACAACAACCTCATACTGACTTTATCCACCATAGGAATTTTCTCCCCATAATCTAAGTTCATAACCTTATTTCTCAAAGCCACCAACTAGGTTCATACCCCACATCAGGTAGTCAATCGATGGTTGGCACACCCTTGCTTCTGGCCCCTTCTTACACATACCTACTCTATACACAGAGCCCTTCAGGATGTATTTTTCTTGGGTCCATGGAGATGGGACATTGAAACATGACTATTAGAAAGATCTTCAGATAATTCATGATGAATGGAAATACTGTAAAATTAACACAGTTAATATGGAGAGTCTTTCTGTAACACAATTGGATGTTACTATATTTTCACAGTAAGGAACAAGGAAGGGGGTTGAAATTTCTTCTATAATATTTCAAAGACTCAGGAATTCACTGGTGTGGGCACTCCCTTTCCAAAAAGATATCACAACCTTCACTTCCTCCATTTAAGCTTTTGAATTCTATGACTGAAAAAATTAATTACACAAAGGCTAGAGACTATCTATTTCAGTTCTTGGACAATAAACCACTTCTATTCCTCTCCTCAAAACTTTTCCTACTTGCTATAACAAGCTATTGACAAAATCTTATGGAATCTAGAGTCACTTAAATGCCAAGATATAGCTTTGGAATAGGACATTAACAAATATTCCTACACACACACACATACACACACACACACACACTCACAAATAGTATAAAAAGAGATGTGAATTACAATAAATCACGGGATTTAGTAAACTACCATTGTCTTACTAAGAAGTAACAGATGCAAATTATCTATGATGTTAGGTTACTAGAAGAGTATATATAATTACAAAGCAGAGAACGAATAATTTCTTAACCAGATTTAAGCCCTACCCCATCAATGTCACATTTCCCATCTCAGCAGAATTTTTCTCTGTGCACTTTTAAAGAAGCAGTCCTTCCACTCAAAAATTCAGTCAGTTAAAAAAAAGCCATGCTCTTTAAGAGAGTTATCATTACTATATCAGAAAGAGAATGTTTTCCAAAGTGATCTGTTTAATGTATTTTTAAAAGATGAAAAACAGCCATAAATGGACCTTATTATGACAATATGGTGATAAATAGTTCAAAGACCTTTTCACATACAAAGACTTTATTCAAATAAGGGAGTAACTGTTTTTAAACCAGTCCCATCGACAATAAGGTTAACATCTTCTAAATGCTTGTGGTATTTTCATTTGTGTAACAACAATGATGATACTTGACTATTTCTGGTGTCTTGCCATGACAAAATTTGGAATCATGGCAACCACACATCATGTGGTAAGTATTTTTCTGAATATCTAAGCTACAATACTATCAGAAAAGCAATGAACCCCTTTCCTACTTTAAAAAAAATCCTTTTAACTAAGGATTTCTCCCCTTTCACCCAAAGGTAAACATGATTCTTAGGCAAGTTGAACCTTATGCCTGTGTTTAATATGATGTTTGTTATGCCTGTCTCTGTGTGTGCTTTTGTAAATGTGAGTGGGAGATGACAAACTAAATAACAGTTCTTCAAAGGATAACTAGGATGGAAAAAATGAATTACTCCTTTTCTGTGGCACTACCTTATTGAAAACTCAAAACAAAGCCCATTTCCTATTCATGTAAATCAGTAAGCAAAGATTCTATGAGTTCATGGGCAGAGGAATTTCCTGATGTGAAAACTCCATCCACCAACACAGATGGAGATCATAAATCATCCCTGATTTATTAGATAAGTGATTAAGGGACTGGTTCAGTTTTACAGAGCCAGTAACTACAAAAAACAGCATTTGAACCCCGGTCTTTCTGATTCCAAGTCCACCATCCTCCTAGGCCAGTGGTGTTAAGCTTAAATAGCCATGGGTTCACTAAATCATAGTAAAGATCCCTGTAGGTCGCATATTGACAGTTTAAACTGTAATACCATATGTTTTATTGCATTTTTACTTCTATTAAATATGTTAAATATTTCCCAATTACATTTTAATCTGATTCAGGCCACACTGAGGAGAGTTGTTAGCCAATGCAGTGTCTTTCACACCCCTTTAGTAGACTATATCTAGTTATAAACAGGTATAAGCGATCCAAATGAATAATTTAGGCACTGAGTTTGGCATTTACAGAGGCCTGTATTACAAGCACACAAGGTGAAGGCCAGAAGTCTGTGGTTATTACTCATTAGATCTCCAGGATATGGCTAAGGGACATGCAAAAAGTCACCATTGCTGCTCTCTAACAGCTTACAGGTTCTAGGAGTTAGATAATAGCTAACATTTCGATCACATTTTACTATTTACAAAGTAATTCTCCTATTTGATCTCATTTGAACCTGGCAATAACACTGTTGGTTATAGCTATGAATTGGTCCATCCATTATGAAGAGCAATGTGGAATTATAATAAGAAAGTAACTAAAATTTCTATACTCTTTAACCTAGATATTCCACTCCTGAGCACATATCACAATGAAGTCAATTATCCCCATTTTACCAATGAAAAAACTGAGGATAGCAGAGGCTAAGTGACTTGCCCATAGTCATATAGCTGGTAAGTGTATGAGGCAGAATTCTAACTCAGATCTTTCTGACTCCAGATCTAAGACACTATCAACTATGCCACCTAGCTGCCTAACAAAAAAACTTTCATTTTAAAAATAAGTTTATGAGATGTCTTTTTGGGGGTGACATGTTGGTAGTGGAAAGAGTTCTGGGCTTAAAGAGTCCAAGAATTGGTTTCATATCCTTCTACTGACACTTACCTGTTGTGTGACCATAGGCAGGTCCTTTAACCTCTATATGCTTCAAGTTACCTCCTAGGTGACTTATCTATGCAGTAAGTTGTAGATCAGTTTCATCCTGGACCAGTGGAAAGAGTTCCCATATAGTAGGGGTTCTCAACCTTTTTTATGTGATGAGTTTCTTTTGGACCTATGGACCCCATCATATAATAATGTTCTTAAATGCATAAAATAAAATACATAGGATTAACAAGGAAATCAATTATATTTAAAAACAGTTATTAAAAATTCAATAAGTTTATGGAGCTCAAGTCATGAACCCTTGCTATATGGGGACTTCTCTATCATAAAATATCACAGATGCCTGTATATTTGTGTTAATAATTTCCTAGTTATTTGTTCTGACCTCATCACTCAACTTTCTCAAGAATTATGAACACTCTTTTTAAATTCTAACTTTATTGCTATCTTTTAAAAACATGAACATTTCCCAACATTTCCTTCTATCCACCCCCTCCAAGAGAGCCATCCCTTATGACAAAGAATATAGAAGAGGAAAAAACAATTCAGCAAAACAAACCAACATATCAAACAAGTATGGCATCACATGTAATATTCCTTACCCATAGTTCCCCATTTCTGCAAAGAAAGGAGGAAGGTGAATTCTTATCTTTTGGGGAGTCAAGCTTGGTCAATACAATTAGGTCTTGATTAAATGTGATTAATGAATCCCATGAAGTGTTTACATGTATTTGAATTTAAACTACTCTAAGTTAAAACTATGTAAAATATGGTAATTGGTTTTAGCCCAATGAAAATATGCAGAGTAAATTAGAATAATGAGACCACTTCACTGGATTCATTAATCAAACTAATCAGGACCTAACATTATACTTTCCAGCACTTGGTTTCTTTTTTTTCAGTATTGCTACTGGGCTGTGTATTTTCATTGTTTTAGCCATTCTGTATAGTATTTTGTTCATTCTGCTTAATCTATGTTGTATCAGTTCATATGTCTTTCCATACGTATTGGTATTCTTTGCATTCATTGTTTCTTAATAGCAGAATAATAATCCATTATATTCATGTACTACAATTTGTTTAGGCATTCCCTAATCTATAGGCATCTATTTTATTTCCAGTTCTTTGTCACTACAGAAAACTATTTCTAAATATTTTGGTGCATAATTGTCTTCATTGTGGTTTGTACCTAAGAGTGGAATATCTAGGTCAAAGGGTTTAAAAATTCTGGTTACTCTCTTAAAATAATTGCAAATTGCTTTTCATAATGGATAGACCAATACATAGCTCTAACAAAGTATACCAGTGTGCCTATCTTTTCATATCCACTCCAACATCCACTATTTTCAGCTTAATCAGTTTTCTGGTTGTGAGGCAAAATGACAGTTGTTTCAATATACATACTTCTTATTAATGATTTGGAGAAATTTTCATGTACTTGTTAAAAGCCTGTAATTCTTTTAAGAACAAATTGTTCATATCTGTAGACCCTTTAGCCATTGGGGAATGGTGAGAGCTAGTCCAGGGATGAAGTGATCTTCCAAGGTAAAAGGGTTTCTAAAGCATGGTAGAAGAAGTCCTGTGGAGAATCAGGAATAGAGTCTGGAGAGGGATGAAGTAGGGATGGAACATTGTCCTATAGCCATAGCTCATTTTATTACACTTCCCTTTATTGTACTTCACAGATATTGTGCTTTTTACATGATTGAAGGTTTGTGGCAACCCTCTATCAAGCAAGTCTATCAGCATCATTTTTCCGATGTCATATGTTCACATCATGTCTCTGTTTCACATTTTGGTAATTTTCACAATATTTTAAAATTTCTTATCATTATTATATCTGTTAGAGGTGAATAAACAAAAAATTTAAATAGCTAATAAAGAGATCCCACAAAATTCCTCCTATCAAATAGGTATGGTATTGATACATATGTCAGGAAGCATCAAAACAGAAAAAGAAAACTATAGATAGAACAACATTCTTAATGAATATAGATTAAAAACATTGAAATAAAATATTAACAAAGAGACTAAAACAACATATCACAAAGTTTATACACTAATTACCCACTTGTATTTCTACCAGGAATTCAGGGATTATTTCACATGAAGAATACTTTGAGTTTAATTAACATATTAATTAAAAAATTTAAATCATACAACTATGTCAAAATACAACATTCATTCTTTTTAAAACACTAGAATTCCACAAATTTAACAAATGTTTATTTAGAACCTTAAGTTTAACCATAGAAACAAATGAAATAATATTGGTAAGGTATTTAGCACAGTGTCTGGCACATGACAGATGCCAAATAAATGGGCTTTTCCCCCTTTTGCCTCCCCCACAGGTAGGAAATATGCTATGGCTAAAGGTGTCAAACATACCACCACAAGTGTTGCCCAAATCAGATAAAAAATGTAATTGGAAAACATTTAACAGAATAAAATTCAATAGAACATAAATAATGTTAATATGTGGTTTTTGAAGTCAAAGTGCAGCCCACTAGGATCTTTATGTGCAATTTAATGATCCCATTTCTATTTTAATTTGACACCACTGCTCACGGATGATGATCTAGAAAACTCAGATGATGTGATCAAACAATTGGAAGGAGAATAAAGAGAAAGCACTGTCACAAAAACCCAGAAAGGTGAGAATATCTAAGAAGAGAGGATGGTTAACAGTTCTGAAACCTAAAATGGATCAAGAAGGAAGATGATTAAGAAAAGGCTATTAGATTTGTCAAATAATAGGTCATTTATAACTGGAAAGAACAGTTCCATTTGAGTAAGGATGTCAGCATGGGTTGACAGATTAATGAGAGAGGAGAGTGTAGACATATTCCTAGGAGTTTGGCTATGACAAGGATAGTTTCAGGGCCTGGCTGTGTATACTGAGAGTTTTCAAGGAAGGGGAAAACCTGAGCCTGTGTTTGTAGGCACATCACATGAGTCCTTCAGGTTTTCTTTTCTTTCATTCTTTAATTTCCTTCAGGTCTTCTTTTCCCCTTCTATTCTACTTCACTTGGTGGTCTCATCAGCTTCCATGGATTAAATTACCATCTCTATGTTGATGACCCTCAATCTGCCTTTCCTCCCCAATCTCTCTGCTAAACTCCATCCTTGCTTTTTAAACTGCCTTTCAGACATTTCAGACTGGATTGCAGTAGACATCTTGAACTCAGTATGTCCAAAACAGAACTTATTATCTTTCCCTAAATTCTCCCCTCCTCTTATCTTCCCTATAAATTTAAAGGGTAATACCATCCCTCCAGTCCCTCAGGCTTGCCAACCTGGGAATCATCCAGGCTTCCTCATCTCTCTCTCCCTCTCTCTCTCTCTCTCTCTCTCTCTCTCTCTCACACACACACACACACACACCCACACACACACACCCACACACACACACACACACACACACACACCATACACAAGCTATTGCCAAGGCCTACAATTTTCACCTGCGCAACAATTCTCAAATATCTCCCCTTCTATTCTCTGACACTGCCACCACTTTAATGCAAGCCCTTATTACCACATACCTTGACTGTTGCAATAGCCTTCTAATGGGTCTCCCTGCTCTAGACCTTCCTTCATTCATCCACTAAAGAGATCTGACTAAAGCTAGGTCTGATCATGTCACCCTCACCCTCCATACTCAATAAACTTCCATGTCTTTCTATTGCTGCCAGGAACAAATACAAATTCTCTTTTTGGCATTCAAAGTCCTTCATCACCTAGCCACTTCCTGTCTTTCCAGCCTTCTTATACCTTGCTCCCCAACACATACACTTCAATTCATTTACAATTGGCCTCTTGGCTGTTCCATGAACAAAACACCCCATCTATAAATCACCAACAAAACCCAGCAGGAAGCAATAGAAGGAGAAATTCCATTTAAAATAACTGCAGACAATATAAAATTCTAAACTACCTGCCTATGTAGACATAAAAGGTTATATCATAAGCAAATTAGGAGAGCTTAGAAAATTTTACCTATCAGATCTATAATTAAAGAAAATATTATGACCAAACAAGAGGTAGAGAATATCATGGAAAATGAAAGTGAAAATTTTAATTACCTGAAACCAAAAAGCATTTGTGCAAACAACACTAATGAAGTCAAAATTAGGAGGAAAGCAGGAAACTGGGGGAGGAGAGAATTTTACAGCAAGTTTCTCTGGTAAAAACCTCATTTCTCAAATATATAGGTAACTGAGCCAAATTTTAAAAAATAAGAGCCATTCCCTAATTGATAAATTATCAAAATATATAAATAGACAGTTTTCAGAGGAAGATATTAAAGCTATCAGTAGTCCCATGGAAAAAGTGAATCACTATTGATTAGAGAAATGCCTCATACCTATCAGATTGGCTAACATGACAGAAAAGGAAAATGACAAATGCTAGAGGAAATAGATGTGGGGGACCCAGGACACTAATGCACAGTTTGTGGAGTTGTGAAGTGGGCTCAACCATTCTGGAGAACAATTTAGAACTATAACCAAAGGGCTATAAAACTGTGCATACCCTTTGACCCAGAAATACCACTACTAGGTCTGTACCTCAAAGAGTTCAAAGAAAAAAGGAAAAGGACCTATATGTACAAAGCTATTTATAGCAGCTCTTTTTTGTAGAAGCAAAGATTACCCAATACATAGCTAGTATGTAGTAAATTTAGGGCAAAAATATTGACAATAAATGTCCAAAGAAATACAAAAGGTGGAACAAATGGAATAATTTTTGTAACTGCCTTGTTGAAATATTATATATGTATGTGTATACATACTTTGTATGGTTTTTTAAACTGTTACAGAAGTTTACTATACAATTTTCTCTCTTTTTATTTTGAGATGTTTGTATTTGTTGATGGTAAGTTCATTCCTCTCTTGGATTCTCTCCAGACTTCACTTTCTCACCCTGGAAGAAGTGACTTCCTCCTCCATCAGCTGGCAAGTTCCCTCCCAGAACTTTCATTTGAGGAAGTGGTCAAGCCAGGCATGTTCAGACTTCTCTCAGTTCTGTTCTTGAGGACTTCACATTGCCCCAGTGGGTACCTCTCCCCACCTCTGTCCCCACTTTCCAGTCCTTTTTTTCTCCCATTAGAAAGTAGGTTCTTTGATTGCAGGGTTGGTCTTTCTGTATATATTTGTACTCTCACTGCTTAGCACAGTATGTGCAGGGCACATACTAAGCACTAAATGAATGCTTTAATCTACCTTTTATCTATCTAAAAAAGAAAAAAAGAATAAATGTTTATAGTTCTACCTCTCCACCAAGATTTTTACTAAAGCAGAATTTTGGCATTTTATGGCAGCCTCTTTTCTCATCCAGATAACTTTGTAGGAAATCAATCTGGAAAGAACTTTAGAAATCATCTAGTATCTCTTCCTAATTTTACAGATGAAGAAACCAAGGCCTCAAACTTTAAGTATTTTGGTCTAGATCAACACTAGTAATGAGTAGGAAAGCTCTGTTTCCAAATCTAGTGTTCTTTTTACTACACTGTGAGAAATTGAAAACTTGATGTCCCCTTTTATTTATATTATTTTTAAAAGGTTTAGTCAAATTATTATATATTAATAAGCAATCCACTAGCTATTGGTTGACCCCCTCATTATGTGACTTTGAATTTCCTTAAGCCTGTAACTCATATTTGTGAATTTGCTGGCCTTGGGGGAGAGATGAGTCAACTTGGTCACAGGATATTTGCCCACCAAAAGATTTTCCAGAAGGTATTTATGGAAAGGTTATGAAAATCCCCCCTCTAAGTCAAGCCAAGCATAGCTCACCCTCCATCTCTGTGGCAGACTAATTAAGATAATTAAGACTAATTAAGATTAAGATAATTAAGAATTATCTTAATCATGGGACTATTTCTTGGTACTGTTATCCTTTCACCTGTATAAAAAAGCTGTTCTGACCTTCCGATGCAGCCTTGGCTTCTAAAAAGCATTGGATCCCTTTCATTGGTAATTGCTAGCCTTGCCAATAAATCGAACATGCTTGGAACTTTGTGCCTCAGTTTTCTTTATCACAGATTTTATTGGGACACCTGCATTGCCTCTATTCAAGCCTTCATTAACATTTTGGAAAGAGCACCTTGAACAGTTCCTGTACCACTGAGTGCTTGATAAATGCAAAAACAACAAAGCTGGTTCATATTGTCCACGTGAGAGACTTGATTGCCAAGGTAGCCCTTCTGTTTTGAACAGTCATTGATGGCATTCTTTATCTGTCTTAGTTTTTACCTATCCCTTAGTCATTGAGTGGGTGTTGCCTCAGAGAAACTGAGGCCTGGAAAAGACCTTAATTTAGAAAGGCCAAGGGCATTCACTGCACCTCTGCCTTACTTAAATCCAATTCACTTGCAAGAGTTCAACTTTGTGATGACATTGGTCCTCTTCGAGAATGAAGGATAAAAAACAAAAACTCTTATGATTACTCTCCTCATTGCTACTTATATGTGTTTCTTATTACCATCTTATCCTACATTTCTAAAAAGATACACCATTTATCTATGATTCTATGCTTTCTCATTCCTGTTTTGTTTTTTATTTACAAGGTTTCCAAAACTCACTATTTTATTAATTGGGATTTGTTTTGTTCTGGTCCTTCTTTCACTCATTTTATAGAATCTAAATTAATAACTTACTTTCAATTTGGTATATTCTCATTGATTTGTATTATTATTAAAAAGTTGGCACTATGTAATTGCAAAGAAAATCAAAAGCAAATGTTGACAAATTATAAAGAATAATATCTCCCACACCCCCCCTTTGTAGAGATAGGAAGTCCATAAGTGTTTTACATTGCACATATTTTCAGACTTTTTCAATGTAACAATAATTTTTGCTGATTTTCTCTTCTTTTTCTTTTTAAAAAGTACTCTTTATTATGTGGGATGGCTTCCTTGGAAGGGAAGAAGATACAGTAGGTAAAGTTATCAAGATGTGAAAAAACCAAAAAGCATTTAAAAAAAAATTATCACTATGAATAGTAAATGGAGAAAACATCCATGTGACTGAAAATATCCATATATTGCAGATCTCTCCACAACAAGCACTATATGTTTGGTTCTCTTGGTGTTTATTCACTTCATTCATCGCAGGACCTGTAATTTTGCCTCTATGCAAATGCTTATATGAGTGAAGATTACATGATGCCTTGCCCCTCCCCCCAATTTCTAATGTTTTATTTCTAGGTCAATGAGCCTTTTGATGCTGCTTTCTACCCATATTTTTGCTTCTTTCCACCTTTGGTTTTACAGTTGTCAATATTCCTAAAATTTGTATAATTCTGAAACCTTCATATTCCATCATTTTGACTCTGGAAGCCCAAGAAAGAAAGAGTGGCCCGGGAAAGAGCAAAAAAATGTCACTTAAATGTATCCAATGGACCACAGTAAAAAATAAATGGCTGCACAAGATAATTATGTGTGCTCTTCCTCACACCAATTAACTTTCACCCACAACTGGTTCATCTTGGTTTCTTTGGGTTTTGTCTTTCTCAGAAGGAAACAGTACAAACAATGTCAGTTTCCTGCTGACATTTGAAATTCTCACATCATAGTAATTTACAGTTTTCTCTGACCTGCCAAGCTTGCAGCTCTTCCTGGTTTTCACTTTTTTCCTTTCCATGCACCCTTCCTGCTGAGCTTCGGGGACAGGGAGTGTGTATGTGTGTGTGTGTGTGTGTGTGTGTGTGTGTGTGTGTGTTTTGGGGTGGAGGTGGAGACTCAAGGGGTGCACCTGATCTCCTTGCTAGAGGTGTGAGTGATGTTAGTGTCAATGACAGCTTTGCAGCTCCCAAATGCTCCTCCTTCCCAAACGGTGCTGTCCTCCAGTCACTGCTGTCAGGAGGTCAGGAAACAGTGGACACTCCTGAAGTATAGCTAGTAGGAAAGAAACAGTTTTACTGCGGACTGAAGAGGCTAAATTAGGCTAAAGGAAAAGACGCAGCGGGACAGGAGGGAGATGCTGAGAGTGGAAACTACCTACATACAGTTTTACCCGGTTGCTGCTTGCTGCCTTCCCATAGCCCTAAACTGAACTGCCCTACGCGGGTCGCTGTCCACAGTGGGAGGTGCTGAAAGCAAAGGAAGGGAGAGTAGGGGGCGAGGCGGACATCTTCTTCCTCCCCCCTCCTCCCTTCGCTGTTCCTCCAATCCTCCCCTCCTCCCGCAGCCATTTTACACCGGCGAAGGGGGGCGGGGGAAGGGGAGAGGGACGGGAGATCTGGGCGGAGAGAGCCGGCACTGCCTCGGGGAAGGAGGGGATGAGAGTTGGGGGGAGCAAAGGGAGGAGGAGGAAGAGGAGGCGGCGGCGGCTACAGAGGAGGCAGTGCTGGGCCCCTCAATAGGGCTCACAGGAGCCACCATCATGGTGAAGAGGAAAAGCTCCGAGGGCCAGGAGCAGGACAGCGGCCGAGGCATACCCCTCCCCATCCAGACCTTTCTATGGAGGCAAACCAGGTGAGGGGCAAAGAAACACGCTGCACTGCGCGGTCCTAGGAATACTTCCTCCCCGCTCCCCCCTCCCCCCATCCCCGGTTCCCTAGGCCACTGGAGATGCTCTGGATGGGGCCGGATGCTCTGCTGCTGTTGCTGCAGCACCACTGCGTGCAACTTCCCCTCTGGGAAGGAAAAAAGCAAACCTTTGGAATCCTTTTTTTGTTTTGTTTTAATGAAGTTTGATGACATACAGGCAGGAAGCTATCAAATATATGGATATGGATATATGCATTATATATGTGTGTGTATACATAAACATACATATATACACACATATATATTATTTGGAGATAGAGGAAGATCACTGGAAAGGGAAGAGGGGGAGAAGGAACAAGGAAGATAAACGTGCTTATACGTACTGATTTTTCCTCCGCCTCCTGCTGTAATTTTAGACCAGTGACCTGTTGTTTGTCCAGTTTCACATATTGAGAGAGTGCCCGTTATGACCACTTGTTACCATTTTTGCTTTTACTTAGACATGATTGTCATCTTCCTGGTTAAAGCCCTTGAGAAAGCTTTTCAGCCAAAGATTGGCTTTTTTTTTCTTGGAAAGGCCCAAACCCTTTCCCAATAAGCAACCTCTAAAATATATATCTGCCAGACGTAAAAATGGATTCTGAAAATTGTGACTTTCAGTTCAACTCTAAGTCTAAGAAGGTGTAATCATTTTCAGTTTTCAACAATATTGGTGGCAAATTTGAAGTACATCAAGTAGATAACCATTTCTGATATAAATCTCACTCTTACCTTTAGGTTAACACTGAACACAAGACCCTTGAATATAGAATTACTCTATAAAAACAATGACTGTAGCTGATACTAAATGCTTGTTCATTACTGTTCTTAAACATGACATTTGAGTTTTATGATCCTATGCTTTTAACATTGTTAGCTGTGAAAGTAAAAAGGATATTTAATGATTATATATAAATACATTTAATATTTTGCTTTGCTTGTTATTGCTTCAATTTTTAAAAATTTGTTAATTTTTCAGTGCCTTTTTGAGGCCCAAACTGGGAAAGCAATATGAAGCCTCCTGTGTGGTATGTGATTTTCACTTTTTAACTGGCAAATCCATCATAGTCACTGTGATAAATAGAAGAAAAACATATGATTAATTTCAGCAGTAGTTGTATATGAGGTACATATATGAAATACTCGAAGCAAAATAATATGAACTTGTGGGTTTTTATATATGAATCATCAAATTTATGTGACAAGTTGAAAATATAAAAATACAAAGCATCAGAAAAGAATGTTAATAATTAAAAGGTAGTCTTCAGGTTGTTGTCAGAAGTTTTTATCTAGCCTACTTGGTCCAATAAATTCTACAACATGATAACTTATGTAAACTAAGTTGGTGAACTTATTTGACTACTAGCAGATGATGTCAGTATATCCTCCAACAAACAGTTATACTACTGTGTAGCTCTTTTATATATGGGAGAGTGCATATTTTCCAGGGAATTGATAATGCTTCATTTCCATAATCACATTTGTCCTCCCAAACTCCTCATAATAAAAAATTAGTCAGGCGTTATTCATCCCACTTTACAGACTGAAAAAAAAAATGAGGAACACTGATCACTGAGCAGAATGGTCATGGAGTTCACATAAAACCAGGATAGCTATAAATAGGGATGCCAAGTTGAGATCTTTACATATCTGTTGTCATAGTACATATATGAAAATTTGTCTATTTGAAGATAGGCACACCAAACCTAAATGACACAATGGGCCCTAGCTCAATCAACAAACATCAAAAGTAACTTAAATCTGTTATAGCCATTAGCTTTTGCTTAGGGTAAACAATTTGGAATTTCATCTGCATTTTTTTCAAAATTATCAAAACAAAGTTCTTAAAGACACACTGCTATTTCATAGGTTCATTGATTTATGAATCTGCTTAGCTCAAGTCAGAAGTAATTTGACATTTTAATTACTATAAATTCTCTTACAAGTTCATTGATTCTTCATCTCCATTTGAATGGCCCTAAATAACTCTTTATACTTTAACTGGGCCCATCCATCTACAATTAGTCATACCTATTTGACAAATGTCTTTACATAAAATAAATGGATGCATAAATGTAAAATACACAAACTGAGGTGGGGTTTGTGTATGGAGGGGATGTATATATGGAATGTGTGTATATGTGGAAAAAAAATTCTCAGACTGGAAACAAAACATAAAAAACACATTAGCTGAATATTCTTTAAAATAAAAAAGACTTGATTATCCAGAATTTGTTAACAGGCCATTTTAAATGCTAAACTTTTGTTGTAGGAAGTAGTCTCAAAGATTATTTTAGGTGTGTTCAGCCTTTTAAATCTTTTATACTTTTAAATTCCTAAACCATTTATCCTTTAGTTAATTAGTGCTTCAGATGCTTAGAGGCTGAAGAATTTAAAAGTATTTGGACCTACAACACAAGCAATATCTAAAGGCCTTTATTTAGCTTGTTAAGAGAAAACAAAAGGCCACAACTCTGTTCTCTCTCTTTTTTTTTTCTACAACAGAACCACAGAATCACAGAATAGCTTTGATTACAAGGTCTTTTTATTTTTAAGAAAATCCTTTGTACTCTTGTGAACTGAATCAGTGAATTGGTTCTTTGTAGGGCATTAGCTACTAATTTGGTCTTTTATTTTTGATCCCAATTCTCCCCACCCCCAATCCCAACCTAATCCTATATACATATCTTGTAGCATTACACAGAAATCAGAAAGGAGCAGAAAGAGTTAAATAATATATTCTCATTCTGTAATGCTTACGAAAGCTGCCCTGTTGACATTCCAGAACAGAACATAGAATAACTGAAACCATCAAGACAAAAGCAGCTTAGATTTTGGGGCAGAGTGTCCTACATAAGGAGCAAATACCAGTTCTGACTGTAGAGATACTTGAGAGTCAGTTCAGATGATTCCAGGATTAGATTCAGTAAGGAGAAATCATGTTCAAAATCAAAGCTTCACCAAAGCAGTCAGCATTCATTGATGCCAATTTTGACCATGAGGAATCTTACAACATTTGGTTCCTTTTGCAACCTTCAAACACTCCCCATGGATCACTCAAAAATGTTTGAATGAGCTTATCTCATTTAAGTTACTTAAAGGAAAAAGATCAAACTAGCTTCTTTTCCCAATTGTATAGAAATGAACATCTACACATAAAATGAAGTTCATTCAAACTACGGAAACAGACTTGGAAACTTACAAATTATAGTAGATTAGTTTTGACTTGAATGCAGACGTACAGAGATATAGTAATCACTAAGATGACAACATTGAAAAAATTTTGACCTTGGAATTTTCATCATAGATAGCATGATATAGTAGAAAAGAGCCAGAAAATTTGGGGTTGAAAGACCTGTGGTTTAAATTTCATCTATTACACTAACTATATGACCTTTAGAAAGTCATCTGTAAGATGAAGGCATTGGACTAGATGGTCTCTGAGTCCATTTCCAGCTCTAAAGCTAAAATCCTATATGATCATTGGAGTTAGAGCTCAAAGGAACCTTAGAGACTGTACAGTCCAATCTTCTTATTTGACAGATGAGGAAACTGAGGCTTAGAGCATTTTAATGGCTTACTCAGGGTTACAGATCTATGCTAAGTAAAATTCAAATCCAGGTACTCTGAATCCAAATCTAATGCACTCCCTACTGTACACAGAACTTTCCTCTGAACCTCAGGTTAGGAAGCTATAAATCCAGAAAACAATAATTGCCCTGCCTATATCATAAGGTTACTATGAATATGAAGCACAATAATGTATTTAATGTGCTTTGTAGACTGTGAATTGTTATGCAAATGTAAGTTATTATTTTTATCTTTTAAAAATACCTGTAGAGGAAATGTTTTCCATGACTGCACATGTATAACCAATATCAAATTGCAGGAGAACCTGCAGGGTGGGGTGGGGAGAAGAGGGAGGGAAAGAGAGAATTTGAAACTCAAAAAAATTAATGAATATTAAAAATTGTTTTTACTTGTACTTCAAGGGAAAATAAAACATTAAATTAAAACATTCTTAAATAAAATACATTAGTAGAAGGCATCTTAGACTCTATTCTCCATTGTGTATTAAGATAGTCTAGTCCAATCATTTACGTGCTTTTCCCCATCTTTTAGTCCTTTGAACGAGTTCTGGTAGAAAACAAGCTTCATGGCCTCTCTCCAGCCCTTTCTGAAGCCATCCAGAGCATTTCCCGCTGGGAGTTGGTCCAGGCTGCTCTGCCTCATGTTCTGCACTGCACTGCAACACTGCTCTCCAACAGGAATAAACTGGGTTGGTACTCCACCATGCGCTATTTAGGCCATACCAGTATTACCTACCTATGAGAATCAGGCTAAACCAAAGTGTTCCCAGGGTGGTTTCCAGAAAACTAATGACAACTCATTCTGTAACAACTGCAGCTCCTTATTTTTGTTCTTATAACCAGCACAGTACTCTTGCCTTTGGATTTAGTCCATTCCTCAGTGACTGTGGATTTAGAAGTCCATTTGCTAAAATCCCTGCTATTAACACAATATTTATATCACTTTGGATAACCGTTATATTGTTAGATCAGTGATTTGGATCCAACAGGAACTCTTTCTACCAACCTGTTTTATAAATAATCTCTATCTTAAAATCTTGAGAGTAGCTTGAGGTTATGTAATTTATTTGCCCATGATGTGCAGTTTTAGCTCAAGTCATCTTGACTATAAGTCCAGCACATTATCCACAATGCTGTACTGCTTCTCTGTTTCTTTTTACTTTTCCTTAAAATGAACTATAATCAATGTTGACTATACCTTTTTTATATAAAAAAGTTCATTTATTGTATTTGTTTTTAGTTTGTAATCTATATTTTTTCTACTTGAATTTATTAATGAAAATAACCACATGGGTTTCATAGGGCAATCCATGGAACCACATATTGTTATCCCTATTAATTTATTAATAGGCACACTTGCAAAAGGAATTTCTCAGCAGAATATACTTGATATATGCCTTTCTATGCATTCCTTCAGGTAATCATCAGTGTATTTGTATTCCCAAGAGGTAGCAACACTGAAAGATTTCATATTTAATGGCCACCAATATAAATCACCTGGTGGGGGAATCTGGTAGTACTCTTTGCTGCCCAAGTGACAGTTCCCAGAACCAGCAAATCTTTGAACTGAACTAGTTCTACTGCCACATGGAGAAACACTCAGAACTGAAATCTAATAATTTTAAACTGACCTCTAATTAGCTGACATCTAGGAAATATTTAATTACCTTTGAAAATTCACTAAAGTAAAATGGAAAAAGATACCTCCAAAGTTCAATGTCTATTTGATTCTTGTAGATAATTAAAAATGAAATTGTATTTTAATGGCATAGCACCATAGTTTACCTTATACTTGAAGGAATTTTGAAAAAGAGATTACAATTATTACCCACTTTGAGCAGATTTCATATCTGAAGTTGAAAGGTTAATTCGGATAAATTATGGAGTGACTATTCATGTTACAGAAGATTTTACCATAGTAGTTGTTTAAATATTGAGGCCCTTTTTTATATCTTCTGAAAGAAAATATATTAATACAAATACTGTAATACTGTACCCTACAATTTAGGCTCAAAATATGTCAGAAACAATTTTATTTCATTGACATTAATCTATTTCCAAGCCATTGAGAGAGAGAGAGAATGTCCAAACTAACATCCTTCTCTCCCACCACACTCCAATCCTTTAAGATGACTCTCTGCCTTAAAAAGATTTCAGAAAACATTTATAGAAACCCTAAAGAAAGAAAAGATATGTTAAAATGCAATACGAGCTAACATTATAGAATTAGGCAGTAACCAAACCACTACCCCATTCCTCCTAGACCATCTCCCTCACCCCTGGGGTTACACAAAGGGACTTCCTCTCTTACATTAAAATCTTAATTCTTTCCCTATGGAGATGTGTGAGTGTTAGTTAGCTCACTAATTATTTCTGGCAGACCAGTAAAGGAGACTGAACTTAGATGAGTCATGCATCCAGATTGTTTCAGGGGTGGGGGAGGAAATAACATAAACCAGACTAGAGCTATTTTTTGTTAAAAAGTTTGTTACCATCCTTAATCCATTTCCCTAAGAAAAGCCTTATTTTCAAAGGGGCTTTTCCAAGGATTTTGAAAGGACTTTAGAGAAAAACATTATTAACATTTTCAATTTTACTAAAAAGGTTTGTAATATGTTTCTATTACCTACATGAATTTTAAAAAAAAAGCAAAAGAAAACCTTTTAAGGTAGGGATTTTTAACCTTTTTGTGTCATGGACCCCTTTGGCATCCCATATGGATCTCTCCTCAGAATAATGTTTTTAAATGCATAAAATAAAATACATGTGTTTACAAAGGAGATGAATTATATTGAAATATACTTATCAACATATGTTTTAAAAAACAAAACAGGTTCACGGACCTTGGGCTAAGAACCACTGCTTTATAGTATTATCGTTCACCATAGCTTTTGGTAGCTTTTATGCCTTTAAAACCAATAAACCCTTAACAAGTTGTTACATTGCATCCACTTAACTTCTATTATTACTACCCATAGAAAGGAGGGGAAGCTATACCATGGAGTGCATCCCTTATCACCTAGTAAACTAGCAGCAAAAGTCTCACAGCCCCTACATTTGGAACTGATTGCTTAGTACACTCTAATCTTGCTCAAAAGATGTCACTGGCAAATATTTTTGATTCAGGTCACCAGGATAAACTAGGTGTTGCAGAAACTAAGCTACTTCACACCCTGCACTGGATGCTACTTGAGGCCCCCCAGGATTGCAACAATGATCGTTTTGGGGGAGGTGACAGAGGCTCCAGCTGGGGTGGTGGCAGCAGTGCGTTCATCCATCAAGTTGAAAACCAGGGATCTCCAATGCACCCACGGAGAAGCAGCTCCCATGAAGAAGAAGAGAACAGTCGTAGGAAATTCTTCCAGAACTCCATGGCCACTGTAGAACTCTTCGTATTCCTATTTGCTCCTCTGGTTCACCGGATCAAGGTAAGGAGATGTCTAGAGAGAGGAAAAGTCACTTTAACTCACCTTTCCACCTCAGTAAGACCAAGTCCTGGTACAATCATTTTGCAGATCAAAGCATAGGCAGAAAATGTCTTTTAAATTCAAGTGCTATTTGATTGTTGAAAAAAAGTTATAAACTGTTAGAACCAGGGAAAAATGGAATGGGCTATCTCAAGGTGATCAGTTCCCCCATAGTTATAGAGCAGAGTTTGGATGTCAGGAGTAATCGACATGATTGCTTTCATTTAATTTGTTGGACTAGACGGCTGCTTGTGTCCCCTCCAACTCAAAGTCTGTGTGATTCTGTAAATAGGAGAGAGAGAGAGAGAGAGAGAGAGAGAGAGAGAGAGAGAGAGAGAGAGAGATTTAGCCTAGAGGACTAGATTGCTAGTGGTAGAAACCAACTCCTTAATAAGCTCACTTTGGAGGTATTAGGGGACAGGAGGACTTGGAAATTTTTCTACCAAATGAGAAGTCTATACTCACAATGATCTTTATATCTCCATAGCTCCATCAGTGTGTGTCCTATATCTATCTATCTATATCTATATCTATAGTTTTTTTTGGCAGGGCAATTGGGGTTAAGTGACTTGCCCAAGGTCACACAGCTAGTACATGTGTCAAGTGTCTGAGGCTGAATTTGAAATCAGGTGCTCCTGACTCCAGGGCCTGTGCTCTACTCACTGTGCCACCTAGCTACCCCTTGTGTGTCCTATATTCTAACATTATATGTTCTAAGGCCCCTTCCCAATGTAGCATTGTAGGATCAAAGGGCACTTCAAGCACTAATATTCTGTTATTTTGAGTGAGAGAATGAATAAGAAGCCGTCTCTCAAGCTAGTTTTAATCTAACCTATCTACTTGAGAGTCCTCAATTACCTGGATAATGTAAGCCAAAGGGGTTGTGTCAAAGCTATAGTTATGCTAAAAACAAAAAAACTAAAAGAAAAGAAATACCCCACAAAAACTGAGCCTAATAATGACCCCCAAAGAATAATAATAATAATAATATAATAATAAAAGAAAAATAAATATGTAGTCACACCTGTCCTTCAAATTAATTGATAATATAATTAAAATGACTATTGGGAGTATCAATGATAAAGTTGTAGTTATTGAGTCATTTTTCAGTCATAGCCAACTCTTTGTGACCTCTTTGGGAGTTTTCTTGGCAAAGATCTTGGAGTGATTTGCCATTTCCTTCTTGAGTTCACTTTATAGATGAGGAAACCGTAGTAAACAAGATTAAGTGGCTTGACAGGGTCGCATGGCTAGTAAGTATCTGAAGTCAGATTTGAACTCAGGTCCTCCTGACTCCAAGACCAGCGCTCTATCCACTATACCACCTAACTGCCCCCTAATGATAAGTAAGGGGGGTATACATTTTATCATCTTAAGAGAAGAGCATAAAAGATATCATGGCAAGGAAGGTGTTGGCCTCAGATTAAGAGAGACTTTGGTTCAAGTCCTACTTCTGACACATCCCAGCTGTATGACCCTGGATAATTCACACTGTAAACCAAGGGTGCTCTATCTGTTGTTAGAGACAACTTCAGATGCTAACAGACATAATTGTGTGTAGATGCAAATCAAATACCTGATTTTGGGGAGCAGGATTGACAGCCCTCAAAAGAAAACAGAGTTGTAGGTGAGGCTTCATGGAGAAAAGCCTTTTGCAATTAGAACAATTGATGGTGTCCCATAGAACTACTCAAACTTGGAGGTAAGGAAGGGAATGTCAGAAACTCTGAGGGTGATAAAAACGAAGGCCTCCATTGTGATTAGCAGAAAACAGTCAAAACATTTGTTTTCTCCATTTAAATCTCTTGTTCTGTGTCTGCTTAAGTCTTTATTACATAAGACCCATCCACAGATCTTTTGCCTTTATGTGTGTTTTCACCCAAAGGGATTGCTCTCATTGCTTTGTGCCACTCTCTCCCCATGGGACTGAACACTGCTGAAAAGCAACCCCAGCCTTTCCTCTCTCTCAGGTAAAAATTCCTCACGCACAAAAGTCAAGTTTTGTTATGTGGTTGATAAACCTTGGAATTAGGAAGACTTGAGTTCAAATTCTCCAGAGATACTTAATAGTTAAGTAACCTTAGGCAAATCTTTAACTTCCTCATGCCTTGGGTTTTTTATCCCTATAAAATGGGAATAATAATAAGACCTTCTTTAGAGGATGGTAGCTGTGAAGATCAGATTGAACAAGTTACTATCTTTAAAGATCTTTGTGAACCTTAAAGTAGTATAATTGTGATCTTCTTTCATCCCTGAAGCTAATTCGGGGCATTAAAGGTTTCTAACATCCCTAGGCCCAGGATCAGGAGGGTTCATTTTTGCCCTACCCACTCCAGCCCAATCTGGGGAGAAGGCATTTTTAACATCATTTAAAAAATTTTAATAGTATTTTTCCCAATTATATGTAAAGACAATTTTTAGCCTTCATTTTAAAAATTTTTTGAGTTCCAAATGATCTCCCTCCCTCCCTCATCACCCCCTCCCTAAGATAATAAGCAACTTGATTATATCTGGTTATATCTGGTTATTGATTATATTTGTTCAATCATGTAGAACATTTCCGTATTAATCATGTTGTGAAAGAAGAAATAGGCCAAGAGAAAAGAACCACAAAGAAAAAGAAAGAAAGTAAAAATAATATGCTTTCATCTGCATTCAGATTCCATCAGTTCTTTCTCTGGAAGTGGATAGCATTTTTCATCATGAGTCCTTTGGAATTGTATTAAATTATTGTATTTCTGAGAAGAGCTAAGTCATTCATAGTTGATCATCACACAATGTTGCTGTTACTGTATACAATGTTCTCCTGATTCTGCTCCCTTCACTTTGCATCAGTTCATGCAAATCTGTCCAGGTTTTTCTGAAATCCACATGCTCATCATTTCTTTCTTTTTTTAAATATTTTTTATTTACTTATTTAATATTTTTAGTTTTCAGCATTGATTTTCACAAGTTTGAATTACAAATTTTCTCCCCATTTCTACCTCCCCTCCACTCCAAGATGGCGTATATTCTGATTGCCCCATTCCCCAGTCAGCCCTCCCTTCTGTCACTCCACTCCCCCCCCAACCATCCCCTTTTCCCTTACTTTCTTGTAGGGCAAGATAGATTTCTATGCCACATTACCTGTAAATATTATTTCCTAGTTGCATGCAAAAACTTTTTTTTAACATCTGCTTTTAAAACTTTCAGTTTCAAATTCTCTCCCATCTTCCCTCCCCACTCACCATCCCTAAGAAGGTAAGCAATTCAACATAGGCCACATGTGTATCATTATGTAAAACCCTTCCGCAATACTTGTATTGTGAAAGACTAACTATATTTTGCTCCTTCCTATCCTATCCCCCTTTATTCAGTTTTCTTCCTTGACCCTGTCCCTTTTCGAAAGTGTTTGCTTTTGATTATCTCCTCCCCCTATCTTCCCTCCCTTCTATCATCCCCCCTTTTTTATCTTCTTCCTCCTTCTTTCCTGTGGGGTAAGATACCCAATTGAGTGTGTATGTTATTTCCCTCCTCAGGTCAAATCTGATGAGAGTAAGATTCACTCATTCCCCCTCACTTGCCCCCTCTTCCCTTCCAACAGAACTGCTTTTTCTTACCACTTTTATGTGAGATAATTTGCCCCATTCTATATCTCCCTTTCTCCCTCTCTCAATATATTCCTCTCTCATCCATCAATTTGATTTTACTTTTTTAGATATCATCCCTTCTTATTCAACTCACCCTAAGCCCTCTGTCTATATGCATGTATATGTGTATATCTATATATGTGTGTGTGTGTGTGTGTATATATATGTGTGTGTATATATATATATATATATATATATATATGTGTATATATATATATATATATATTCCCTTCAGCTACCCTAATACTGAGATCTCATGAATTATACACATCATCTTTCCATGTAGGAATATAAACAAAACAGTTTAACTTTAGTAAGTCCCTCATGATTTCTCTTTCTTGTTTACCTTTTCATGTTTCTCTTGATTCTTGTGTTTGAAAGTCAGATTTTCTATTCAGCTCTGGTCTTGTCACTGAGAAAGCTTGAAAGTCCTCTATTTTATTGAAAGTCCATATTTTGCCTGGGAGCGTGATGCTCAGTTTTGCTGGGTAGGTGATTCTTGGTTTTAATCCTAGTTCCATTGACCTCTGGAATATCGTATTCCAAGCCCTTTGATCCCTTAATGTAGAAGCTGCTAGATGTTGTGTTATCCTGATTGTGTTTCCACAGTACTCATATTGTTTCTTTCTGGCTGCTTGCAGTATTTTCTCCTTGATCTGGGAGCTCTGGAATTTGGCAGCAGTGTTCCTAGGAGTTTTATTTTTGGGATCTTTTTCAGGAGGCAATTAGTAGATTCTTTCAATTTCTATTTTGCCCTCTGGCTGTAGAATATCAGGGCAGTTCTCCTTGATAATTTCTTGAAAGATGATATCTAGGCTCTTTTTTTGATCATGGCTTTCAGGTAGTCCAATAATTTTTAAATTATCTCTCCTAGATCTATTTTCCAGGTCAGTGGTTTTTCCAATGAGATATTTCACATTGTCTTCCATTTTTTCATTCCTTTGGTTCTGTTTTATAATATCTTGATTTCTCATCAAGTCACTAGCTTCCACTTGCTCCAATCTAATTTTTAAGGTAGTATTTTCTTCAGTGGTCTTTTGGGCCCCTCCTTTTTCATTTGTTTAATTCTGCCTTTCAAGGCATTCTTCTCCTCATTGGCTTTTTGGAGCTCTTCTGCCATTTGAGTTAGTCTATTTTTTAAGGTGTTGTTTTCTTCAGTATTTTTTTGTGTCTCCTTTAGCAAGTCATTGACTTGTTTTTCGTGGTTCTCTCAGCTCACTCTCATTTCTCTTCCCAATTTTTCCTCTACTTCTCTAACTTGCTTTTCCAAATCCTTTTTGAGCTCTTCCATGGCCTGAGGCCAATTCATGTTTTTCTTAGAGGCTTTTGATGTAGGCTCTTTGACTTTGTTGGCTTCTTCTGGCTGTATGTTTTGGTCTTCTTTGTTATCAAAAAAAAGATTCTGAAGTCTGAGTCTGAATCTGAGTCTGTTTTTGCTACCTGGCCATGTTCCCAGCCAACTACTTGACCCTTGAGTTTTTTGTTGGGTATGATTTTTTGTACAATAGAAAGTACTTTGCCCCAAGATTGAGGGGCTGCACTGTTGTTTTCAGAGCTATTTCTACACAGCAAGCTCTGCCACACCAGTGCTCCTCCTCCCCCAAGAATCGCCAACCTGGACTGGACTCAGATCTAAGCAGGCTCTGCACTCCTGCTTGGATCTGCCACTTAACTCCTCCCACCAGGTGGGCCTGGGGCCAGAAGCAACTGCAGCTGGGGTTCTGTAGCTGCACCTTCTCTGCTGCCCCAGGGACGGTGGCTGAACCATGAACTCCTTTTGCTCTGTCTCCCACAGTTTTTCCCACTAACCTTCTCTGTTGTCTTTGGTGTTTGTGGGTTGGGAAGTCTGGTAACTGCCACAGCTCACTGATTCAGGGCACTTAGGGCCTGTTCCACCCAGCTCTTGGTCTGGTTGGTCCGGGCACAGCCCACACTGGGCTCTGCTCCACTCTGCTCCCAGCTCCGTGCAACAGACCTTACCCAGCAACCATCTAGGCTATATTGGACTGGAGTCCTGCTTCCCTCTGCTATTCCGTGGGTTCTGCAGTTCTAGAATTTGTTCAGAGCCATTTATTATTAGTGTTTAGAGGGTCCTGAGGGAGAGCCCTAGGCAAGTCCCTGCTTTCCAGCCACCATCTTGGCTCCACCTTCCATGTTTTTGCTCATCATTCATTATAGCACAATAGTATTCCATTAAAACTATATACCACAACTTATTCAGTTATTCCCCAATTGAGAAACATCACCTCAACTTCTAACTCTTTGCCACCCCAGAAAGAGCTGCTATAAATATTTTTAAACATGTAGGTCCTTTTCCCTTTTTTGTGATCTCTTTGGGATACCGACCAGGTAGTGGAATTGTTGGATCAAAGGGTATGCACAGTTTGATTGCCCTTTGTGCATAGTTCCAAATTACTCTCCAGAATAGTTGAATCATTTCACAACTCCACCAACAGTGCATTAGTGTCCTAATTTTCCCTTATCTTCTCCAACACTTATCATTTTCCTCACAGTTGTTTTAATTTGCATTTCTCTATTCAATAGTGATTTATAGCATTTCTTCTTATGACTTTGATTTCTTCATCTGAAAACTGTGGAAAGGTACTTTCTATATCTCCTATTGAAATGGTGTGCTACCTACAACAATGGACCCTATGTCAAGAATACTGAAAACACGAGCCCAAGATGGCACAAAATATAATCATACCCTAAGGATTTGTGATATTTTTCTGACCCTTCCTGACCATTTAGGGTATATAAGACTAGCACCTCTGGTGTGACGGCTTGCTGAGCCCTTTTCAGGGCTTCTTAACCACCTTTGGTATCTACCTGGCACCCAACTCTCAGCTGTGAAGACTGTGACTCCAAGAAGCTATAGCATGTACAGTGGCTACACACCAGTAAACCATCTCATCAGACAGGCTAAACCAGGTTGAGGGTAACTGATGGACCACAAACTTTTCAGTGAGTTAGGGGGGTATCTATGACAAGCATGTGATGATTTCCCCCAGCAGAATGAATGGATGAGAACAATTTGTTCCAACAGCTATGAAGGTGGCTGAAGCAGGTGCTGTAGAGTGCTTAGAGTTTGATCAGATGTCGAAGACACCAAGGCTATCTATTGCATCCTGAGCCACCATCAGTCATCTTGACTTTTGTCTTGCCACTGGGCTTTAGTGTCTCTAGAAGAGATACTGAAGCTGACAATGTTGTAAAATTCTACTCCCTTTAAATCCAGTCCATGCCTGAGTTAAGACATCACCTTGTGCTGTCATTGGTCCTCCTTGAAAACAAAGGACAGAAAAACAACAACTACCTTTCCACAGGCTTCATTTTCCCATTGATAGTCCCTGAAGCAGGTAAAATGGCTTAGGGTTCCTTATCAACAGCTCAGGGGGTGACTGAGCAGGATTTAACAGGGTCAGACCTGTGCTTTAGTAATATCAATTTGGTTGGTATGTGGAGACGTAATGGGAAAGGTTGAAATCAGGAAGACCAAGTAGGAGGCTCTGGCAGTAATCTAGGTAAAAGTGGATTGATTAGACCCTATTATAACTTCTAGATATACAAGTATAAAAGTGAAAACATCTTTGTTCTACAAAAGCTAATATTTTGTTAGGGAAAGGGGAGTATGACATTCACAGATGAGTAAATGTGAGATATACGCTAAATACACAATGATCGGAGGAGGATGATGAAGAGAACAGAAAGGCCCCTGGAAGGAAGAGGTACTTGAGCTGAGCCTTGAGAGGAGACAGGGGTTCCAAGAAGTGGAGATATAAAGGACAAGTATTCTAGGTGTGAAGGGCAGCTGAGCAATGACACAGTGACAAAAGATGGCATGCTGTGTGCAGGGAATAGAACAGCCAAGTTTGGCTACAGCATAGAGTGTGCGAGGGGGAATAATGTGTAATCAATCAGAAAAACTTCTTGAGCAGGGAAGGGACATGGACAAATCAAACTCTCGTTTTGGGAGCTGTGTGGAAGATGGATTGGAGACATACACAGTGGATGGGGTTGCCAATTAAGAACTTAGTGCAGTAGTCCAGGAGAGAGAGAATGAGGGCAAACTATGGTAGCAGGGGTATGAGTAATAATAGTTGGTGAGGATCAGTTGGAAAGACTTTAAAGAAGAGATTTAAAGTTTTGCTCTGGGTTTTTTTTTTTTTTAAGAGAAGTCACTTATTAAGTTTTCACATTTCTGCCTCTATCTTTCAGGATTATAAAATAAAAACCTCTACATTCTTTTCTTATTAAATAAATTTATTTCTTTATTTTTAACATTTATTTTTTAAAATTTTAAGTTCTGAATTCTCTCCCTACTTTTTTTCTTGAAAAACAAAAATATAAACAAAAAGTCTTGACAGTGAGTAATGAAAACTTCCCCAGACACAAAATCCAATTTTTTTTAAAAAAAAGCTTTTGGTCTGTCAGCTTGTCTCCAACACAAAATAATCCTTAGTAAACAATGTTTCTAAAGCAAGCATGTCCTCCTCCCTCCCACTACTTACCCACCCCTCAACCTTAAAAAATAACTAAGAGGTGTGCTTACTTACCACTTGGAATTTTTTCTTTTAAAAAGCTTATACACATAAATCAGTCACCCTCTTTTAAAAAAAAATCTTAAAATGAGGAAACAAAAAAATAGACTTTTTAAAAATTCATTTTCATTTTATTTCTAGTTCTGAATTCTCTCCCTGGCATTTTCCCTTCCCCTCTCCCATTCAGAAAGCAAGAAAACCAAAACCCATTACCAATATGTGTAGTCAAGCTAAACAAATCCCCAAATTAGCCACGTCCATGTTTCAATCTTCACTCCGACTCTTTATCTGGAGGTGGAGAGTAAAAATAAAGCTTTTCTAAAGCTTTCTTTCCCTTCTCCCTCTCACCCAACAATTTCTACAAGCATTTAGCATTTCATGTTCCTATTTTAGCTTTCCTGAAAATGGACTGAAAGCCAACTAGGACAGGAAAGATGACTGTACTGCTCTCAGGGTGTATGATACTGTTGATGCAAGTACTGTTGGTGGTGAAAGACACATGGGCAACAGGTTAGAATTCCCACTTAGCCTATGAGATACAGCAAAATGGCAGCATTCCACCTACCACCAATACATTCAATCACCTCATAAATATTTATTGAGCACCTTCTATGTACAGGGTATTCCTAAAGTCTTGATACATAGGCAAAAATGCATATTTTCAAGAAATGAAATGAATGAAATTTTCAACATTTTATTTAATCAGAATGTTAACAAATAGCATCTTCAATATGATTTCCATCATTTGTGATGCAAAGGTTGATGCACTCTGCAAGATTCATGTGAACTCAATGCAATAACTCCATATTGCTGTCAATTTTAGCACGTTCACTCTCTATTCGTTCAATCAAGTGTGTTGCATCTGTGATTTTCATTGAGTACACCTTCTCCTTTAGCATATCCCAGCAAAAGAAGTCAAGGGGGCTAAGAATATTCCAAACATTTCAAAATATACATTTTTGCCTATGTGTCCAGACTGTAGGGACACCCTGTGTAAGAACACTGTGCCTACTCCTAGGGGAGTTAAAATCAATGAGTATGGTCCATGCCCCCATGGAGTAGTGTTTCTAGATGGGGATAAGAAGAATTAGGTCTTCTGATAACATAATAAAGCATTTATTAAGTGCTTAGTGTTTGCAAAGCACTGTTCTAAGTGCTAGGGATACGAACAGAAAAGTAAGACAGTCCTTGTTCTTAGAGTTTGCATTCTAGTGGAAAGAAAACACAAATAGAGTGCTCCAGCTACAAATCAGATGGGAAAGTCTTCTGGTCTTTTGGTACAGTGGCAAAGTAAATATTAATGTAGCCTCTCTAAAAGCATGTTCCCTGGTAAAATGCCAGTTTCTGATGTTGAGCCATTTGACTATGCCAAGCACTTCGGTGGCAAGAACTTTTTTTGGGTCTTCAGCAGCTGTGCATGTAATACCTGTAAGAGCAGTTATGCAGCTGCATCTCCCCAAGGGTCCCTTCCCAGGACCAAGACTGAAGGCACTGGGCTAGACGCATTGCTGTTCCCAAGGCTCTTGGGCTCAGTGCGCTGAACTGTCTCCATCAGGGTTTGAGGGAAGATAGTGGTCAAGGTGATAGTAGTAGGTTGACTTGCCTGACAAATGCTACCTCCCTTCTCTCTCTCAGGGTGTCTTACTGCTTTGGTTCACCTGGACTGCGTTAGTTGATGGCAGGGATGGCTGTTTCCCCTACCCCATTTTCCATAACAGTTGTTTCCTCAGGTGATAGCTGAGAGGGCTGGAATACCCCATTTTCCATAACAGTTGTTTCCTCAGACGATAGCTGAGAGGGCTGGAATAGAAACAGAAGCTGTAGTCTGGGGAGTGCTGCCACTCCCAGGAGTCTTGTGCCTTTCTGCCTGTTGGTTGCAGTTGGCCATACTGCTGGTAATGAAGAAAGTGGGCCTTCTCCCCACAATTATTTGTCAATTAAACAATAAACATTTATTAAGTGCCCATTATGTGCCAGGCTAGATGGGAAGCAGGTACAATTGTTTAGGGAACACTGCTATTCCCAAGACTCTTGGTCTCAGGATGCTGGGATATCTCCATATCTCCATCAGGGTTTGAGGAGACGTGGTGGTCTAGGTTGTGGTAATGAATATTTTACTTTCCTGACATGTACTGCCTCCTGTCTCTCCCACAAGTTTTCTCTGCTTCAGCTAGACTGGCTGCCCTACCATGTTCTTATTCTTTACTATATGACATTTTTGTCAATTCACCCCTGATATGAGTAGCCCTTTGTCCACTTCTTAGGATCTGGTCAAAGGATCTTGCTTTTCTTCTCCACCAGGAATCTGACCTGACTTTCCGATTGGCCAGCGGTCTCGTTATTTGGCAGCCAATGTGGGAGCACAGACAGCCTGAGGTCTCTGCCTTTACAGCTCTGGTGAAACCTATCCGGAACATCATTACAGGTAACTAATTTAGAGTCCCAATAAGGCAGAGTGAAAATAAGATACTCTGAGGAATCTTTGCTTCTTTGCTTCTTTCTCATGTAAGCATGAGGATATTAGGATGATTTTCTCTTAATGAAGAGGCCCTCAAAAAGGCAGTTCTTTCTGATAGATGACTTTTGCAATCTTATGCAGAATCTATCAATCAATAAAATATTTATTAAGCACACTTAGTAGTGATACAAAGCTTAGCAAATGTGTTTGCAGGAAGAAAGTAATGGTAAATTTTGATCAATAGTGGTCATACATTGTTTTGTCTTATTTTATAACCGGTAAGCTAGCATTTCTCTTTGTGTTTCTTCACAAGTAAAATGAAGCCCTTCCTGATTATTCACCATTTGATTCAAGCCAACAAGTAGCTATTATTTGCAAGGCACTCATGTTAGCCCTTACCCTGAGATGATGGTATGACTGTAGCTTATCTCAAATGCGGGGTGAGCTTTCTAGTGTTAATAGTCTCTTCTTGTTAGAAAACTAAGCTGCTGAATCATTGATAAGACAAAATTCTACAGTAGCAAACAATGGAAATTCTAAAATAAGTTTTAAAAGTGGACATTTGGATGACCTCAGAACATTTGTTCGTGAAAATATCTTTGTTATTTCTTCAGAGATGTTTTTACATAACATGTCATATTCATTTGTTTTACTGTTGAAATGAAATTACATAAGTGCTATCTAAGTCCCTACTTCAACCCTTCTGTGGAATTCTTTTCATCCTTATAGCCAAGAGAAGTTCTCCAATCAACAGTCAGAGCCAGGCCTGTGAGTCACCCAATCAGGGCACAGGACATTCAGAGGTAGGTTTATTATTAAAATTTTGATGATTTTCAACTGAATCCTTCTCTGAAGCCCCTTCCTAGCATCAAAGTGACCGGGATTCCTCCAAGACTATACCAGCAGAACACAAATGGGGAAGGTCCTAACCAAGCTAGAAAGGCTTCAAGTACAAGCTTAGAAACAGCCTAGATTCCCATCATCCAAGGCCTAGTCTACTCAAGTTTAGAAAGGCTTATCATCTCTTCATCTGTAAGCGATTAAGTTTTGATCCATAGAAACTTATGAAGATCACTTGCTAGGGGAAGAAGGTTGAGTTGGTAAGTTGGTAGATCTAGAACTGAAAAGGATTCAAAGCTCCCTGGTTCATTCCCAAATTTTGGCAGAAATTTTGAGAGGAAACATGGTATAATGGTTAGAAGACCTGAGTCCGAATCCTGCCTCAAATACCATTGTCACTTAAAGCCTCTATGCCTCAGTTTCTTCATCTTTAAAATGAAGGTCTTAGACTTGATGGTCTCTAAGTTTCTTTCTGACTCTAAATCTCTGATCCTTTGACTTCAGAGATTATCTTGAGGTCAAGGAGCTTAAGTGATTTGCCTCAATTCATATAGGTAGTAAATGTCAAGTAAGATTTGAACCCAAGTTTTCTGATTCCAGAGCCTTTGGCAGAGGGAACGCTTACACTAAGGACATTATATTTTCTTGAATTATTGAAGTAATGATGATGATGAGAATAAAAGTAATACCGTGAATATCCCTAGAAGTTCTCTTAAAATGCTTCATTATCTTCTTTATCTACTCACTCAATCAGTTTTAATTAAGTACCTGCTATGTACTTAACATTGTGCTAGATGCTGTGAGGGGATACAGAAAAATAGTATAAGGTGGTCTAATCTATCTCCCAGGAGTTTACAGTCTTCTTGGGGACTCAGGATCTAACCAGTATGTACTAGCTATAGCCAACAGGTAAATTAAGATGTTGTCTGAATTTCTATTTATAAAAGGAAAAAATGAGATTAATATATATTTAGGGAGGCATCATGGAGGGAACGAGAAGTGGGTTGGGCCCTGGAGAGTGAGGAGATTTTGTGTAAATGGAATAGAGATGGAAGAATATTTTAGACAAGAGGGAAAAAGTGATCCAGGGACAGTGAAGACAGCCTAAGTAGGGTGGAAGCTATGATTTGGGGAATTGTGAATAGTATGTTTGGATTAGATATAATGGGGCAAAGTTGTAAAAGGCCTTGAAAGCTATTTAAGGAGGATTTGTGGCCGAAAAGGCTACCTGAACTGGAGTCAGACCACTGAACTCCCACATTCTGAGTCCAGAAAAGTCCTGAAGTTCACGTAAGATCAAGTAATGATTTTTTAAAAAAAACTAATGATAAAGTATAGTAGATGATTTCTTCCATCTCTGAACTGTACAAAAATTAGTCAGAATCCAAGAAGCAATAGAAAGGAGGTTCACCACTAAACAAGTCCCCCATAAATGTATGTAGCCTACAAGGCTCTGTGTCTGGAGACAGTGTGGTGGGGGTACCTTAGACATCTCAAATAATGCCATTGGATATTGGTCAATATTGCATGACAGTCCTCAGATGAGGACAGCCCAGACCCAGGGTATCTGAGGTCCCTAACACTCTCCTAAGATGTCAAAGAGGGCCCTGAATATCCACCTCTGACCCTCAAAGATCTGGGAGAAAAATGCAACCCAGGAAGTGATGGTCTGTGCAGGAACCCAAGCAACCCAGGAAGATGAAGTAGGACTGACCACCCATCCAAGAGTACAGCAGGGGGCAGGGCCAGTTCCTGGCACAAAACTCCAATTGAGGAACTAAAGCTGGAGAAATGAATAAATCAAAGAACATACCCATCAATACAAAAATACAGATCACCCAAAATATGGAGTAACTCTGTAACAGCTGCAAGTAGACTCAAAAGCAAGGCTGTGCTGGAACCAGCTCAAACTGGTTTGCAAAAGCAGGTTGTTAAATGTTCAGTAGGAGTGTTTGCATCTTAGAAATTGACAAATGCTATATGTCAGTTTGATTTATTGTTTTGTTGACTGTCTAGACTTAAGAAAGAGATGGAGAAAAGATTAATATAATGCAGAGTTAAATGTTAAAACGTGTTATATGAAAATTGGTGGTAGGGAGGGTTGGGTGAAGAGCTGGTTAAATATTTACCAGGACACTCCCATGAGGTAAAGATGCATTTTCCACAAGGACTAAGAATATCTAGAAGAAATGAAGAAAAGGAATTTTTTAAAACATGAAATAAAAGCTCTGGAAGAAAGAATTAGAAAAGGAATTAATAGCTAAGAAAAGAAACTGGTAAATCTTATCTAAGAAGTAGAATCCCTGAAATTTAGAATAGACCAAACAAAAGAATGGCTCTGTGCAACAGCAAGAAATACTAAAATGAAATCCAAAGATAGAAATAATAGAAGAAAATGGAAGCTATCTTATCTCAAACACAACAGACTTAGAAAACAGGCTAAAGAGAGATAACTTAAGAATTATTGGACTTTGTGAAAGCCATAATTTAAAAAACAACCTAGATGCTATATTACAATAAATAAGAAATGAAAACCATCTTAATCATTTAGAAGAAGGCAAAATGGAGATAGGAAAAAGCCTGGTAGTCACTCCTTCTGAAGGAAGTTCAAAAGGAAAATCCCAGGGATTGTCATGGTCAAAATTCAAAGCTCTCCTATCGAAGGAAAATACCACAAGTATCCTGAAGGAAGCAGTTCTGAATACCAATGAACTAGAGTCAGTAATCATTATTGTCAGTGACTCTTATCTCCAAAGCCCATGAGATTGAACTCTTATGTTGTTGAAATAACCTTATCTGTGAGGAGATTGATGCATGTGCGATTAACCATGATGGTAAAGGTTAAATATCCAACCAGAAAGATGGATTGGGTCTTACCTTTGATGAATGACTCAACAGAGGGAACCTTGTCTTTCAAATTTAATGTGCAGCTCCTGCTTTTGTAAGGATTGCTCCAATGCATCCTGTATCTATTTTCAATGGCTTTTCTTTATATAATTCACCTGATCTTTGTTTGATTAATTGTTTGGGGATTGCTCTTGTCTTCCAAGTACTGTATCATCTTGGCATATACTTGGAAAAGTTCCAACAGAAGACCTTTGGACATTGCATTTATGCCAGAATGTTTTTAAAAATTTTTTTTGTAATGTATTGATCAGATTTGCTGATTTTTCTCTACCTCTTTTTCTTCTTTATTTTAAATAAGCTTGTCTTATAAAGGAAGTTATCTAGGAGGGGGAAGGTGAGGAATACACAGGGGATATTTGTGTAAAATTGTCTAATTGTTTTAAAAAATTGTATAAAATGAGATAGCCACAAGATTTTATTTTAAAAGGATTTTTGTTTAAAAAACATCAAATTAAATCTTATTTTTAAAAAAGGAAAAAAAAAAACCCTGGGACAAGCACAATCACTTGCTGAATATCCAGCCTGTCTTATAATATGCAACAGATGGGTAATCTGAAGAACTGGATGTTCTAAATTTGTACATGTACTGCAATGATCAACTAAGAAAATACTTAGCAAATATAAAGAGTCCGTGTATGTTAAATACTAGATAATGCTAGAAGATAAACATGGAAATAATTAATTTCTGTTGGTTTCTCCAACCCCCAAGGGTCTGCAGGTAGTGGGTGAATCATTCCAGTCAGATTCCATCTCGCCCAGGGCCACCATTTCTGGCTGCCATCGAGGAAATTCCTTTGATGGAAGTGTGTCCTCACAAGCATCCCTAGACAGAGGCCCTGCACATTCTAGGTAAGGAATTTTGATGCTGAAAATTAAATATATATATAAAATATGTATATATTTGTATATATATAAATATACATACACACCCCTATGCATATATATGCATCTGTGTACACATATGTATGCATGTATATATATACATGATACACATGTATGTATATGTAAAAACATGTGTATATAATATTTATATGTAAAATAATATATATGCCACCCAAAATATAAATGGATAGACAGGATATGTATAGTGTGTATGTGTGTGTATACATCACAAACATTGAATATTTTGATACTTCTTTTGGCTCAACTTACAAAAAATTGTGTACTGCATATTTTTTCTTTTCCTAGTAAATAAAATCAGTAATTACATGTGAATTAGCTGACTGAAAAGAGTAAATCCCTCAAAATTTCACAACTCTGCTCCTTAGATTCCATATTTACATATAATAAAATCTCATTTATTTAGGTGAATTGGGAGAAATGTCTGATTTAGTGAAAAGTTCCACTTGAAGAATATTCTTAAAGAAATACAGTTCTATTATTTTCAGTTAAATAAACAGGCTTCACATGAGGCTTAAAAAATGTTGCCTAGTACAATAACTAAAAATGAGTTTATTATACCAATTAGACACAAATAGGTACTTTTAAACTGCTTGAGACTGTTCTTTTATAAAATTTAAATATTTTCTCTATGATCTTGTTTATGAAACTAATTTGCTTAGCTAATATAGTCATTTTCTTCAGTGAACATTTATCAAGCTCCTGTCTGAATTAGTAGATTCTGGAATTAGTATTATTTTATGGTTCAATTTAATTAAACTGATATTAATTACCTTCTATGTACAGAGCCCTTTGCTAGTGTTGGAAAAACAAAGATGAAAAATGACACAGTCCTACTTTCAAATAATTTACAGTCTTTTATGAGAAAGGGCATGTAGACAAATGATAATATAGATTAGAACATGATGACTGAATAGGAGAGGTCAGAGGCATGCCATTGCACCTCAGAGAATCTCCTTGTGCTATATTTCAAAATAACAATGGGCAGAGAACTCCTAATAGTCAATGAATTTGTCCCATGCATCTCTGCCTCACTTAAATCCAATTCACTCTCTAGTGAAGCCATCATCCTGGTGATGCCATTGGTCCTCTTCGAAAATGAAGGATGAATATCGTTCCAGTAATATGTGTACAGTAACTGGAATAATTTTGTGAAGATTAGCATGTCCCCAGTGTGAGGATGACTAGAGCCTTCCTTTCTAAAATTATTGTATGATATATCTACCTTGTCTATATCTCATAGGTATGTAGTGGTTTACATTTTTCTCTACCATTAGAGTGCCTTTCTTGAGGGCAAAGGCTGTTTTTGCTTTTCTTTTTATCCCCAGTGACTGGCTCATGGAAAGAGATGAATATGTGTCTGATGGTTGTTGTGTACAAATGCCCGCATGACAAAATGATAACAGCATAACTAACATTTATATAACACCTACTATGTGCCAAGTATTGTACTAAGCACCTTACAAGTATCATCTAGTTTGATTCTCACAGCAGTCCTGGGAAGTAGGTCCTATTATTATTCATTTCAGAGATGAGAGAACTGAGGCAAAAAAAAAAAAAAGGTTAAGTGATTTGTCCAGGGTCACACAGCTAATAAGTATCTGAGACCAGATTTGAACTCAGGTCTTCCTGACCCCAGGTCTAGCACTCTATCTACTGTGCCATCTCTACCTGTTTGATCTACCAAATGTACTAACTTCTATTTTAATTACTTGGGTGCATATCTTTTCTCTCTATGAGACTGTACATTCCCTGAGGGCAGAGACTGTTTCTATCTCCAGTACCATAATGCCCAACCACATAAATCACACTCTCACAGCTTGGGCAGTTCTTGTCCATATCTTAACATAAATATGTAATAGAGGAGCTACCCACTGAGCCCGAGCCCTTCCTCTGGTTCTTTTACTGGTTCATGAATATGAAAATAGTACTAGGGCTGGCTATATGTCAACCTTTGGTCATGCTCCATGTTTACTTCATCGACTTTTTTGCAATACATCATCAAGACATTCTTCTTGCTACTTCTCCCACTCAAGTCATTTTGGGTGAAGCAAGTGGATCACAATGTGTCCTTCCATTGACCTTTGGGGTTATTTATAAAATTTTTATTTTTTCAAGATGATGGTGTTCCAAGTAGCCATATGGAATCACTAAGACTGAGTATTAAGTACCTGTTGAGGTACTGTGCTAAGTGCTTCACAAATAATATCCCATTTGATCCTTACAACACCCCAGTGAGGTAGGTGCTATCATTAGCACCCATTTTATAGATGAGGGAACTGAAGCAAACAGAGATTGAGTTTGCATTTAAATTTGAACTCAAGTCTTCCTGACCCCGGGCTCTGCACTCTATCCACTGTCCCAACAACAATTGATAACAACAGGCTAGCTGCCTGTTAAACAGATAGGCCATCCAGCAGAGAGCAATTTGGGATCATTGAAAGCATTACACAATTTGCTCAATGCTATCACAGAATCAACTCTAGGAACTGGAAAAGACCTCGGGGCCACCTCATTCAACCTGTACCTGAACAAGAATCTCTGCTGTAGTATACCCTGTAAATTGTCATTCAACTCTCCCTTGAAAACCTCCAATGAGAGGAGAACCCGCTATCTCCTAAGGCTGTGTCAAGTCAATTTTAGATAGCCCAGATTATTAGGAAGCTTTTTCTAACATCAAATCTAAAGTCTTTTTCTCACACCATCCACCAGTTGCTGCTATTTCTTCCCTTTGAAGCTACACAAATAAAGCATCCCCTTTCCCACATGATAATCCTTCAGATACTTGCAGGCAAACTATTAAGTCCCCTCCCCCTCCCCCCAATCTTCTCTCCAGTTGAAACATTTCCCAGTTTCTCCAACCAATTCTAATTTGTGTTATGTCAAGAACCTTGATAATACTTTCCCCATTGTTTCCTCTCAGTGAACCATTTCAGCTGTACTTGGTCCTTTTCTCTTAACTATTTTGCCCCTTATCTTTTTTTTTTAATTTGCCCCTTATCTTATCATCAATCTTGCCTTCCCAAGTTTTAGTCCAGGATTACACTTCCCCATCCACCATCATTGCTTCTATTCATATGCTGCTGAATGAAGCTGGAGAAAATCACAAAGCTATGCTAAATGTATCTACTATAGACTCATATTATAGAATCTCAACTACATCCATTTTCAGCTTCCTAATTTTCCCACTCACGACAGCAGCTCTTCCAAATATTTTCATCTCTCCTCAAGCCTCTCAGCTGAGGGCCTTGCCTTATATTTCACTGGAAAAAAATCTGAGCCATTCACCAAGAATTCTCTCTTCTCTGCCCCTGATCATTTCACATTACCCATATGCCTTCCTTCACTTTCTGCCTTCACTTATTTCTTACATGAAGAGGTGACTTTTCTCCTTGCTAAAGCTAACCCTTCTACATACACAAGTGATACTATTCCATGCTATCTTCTCTAGCAGATTGACATTTATCTTCACTCTGTCCCTGTCTACTGGCTACTTCCCCACTGCCTACAAACATGCCCGTGCCTCCTCCAATCTCAAAAAAAAAAAAACCTTCCTTGATCCATCCATCCCCACTAGCTGTTGTCCCATATCTCCTCCTCTTGTGGCTTAACTCCTAGATAAGACCATCTACAAGCTATGCTTCCACTTGCTTTCCAATCATCATTCAACCTCATGATTTCAACCAAAGTATGAAGGATCATTTCTTTTTTTTCTTTTTTTTTTATTTGCTAACTTATTTATTTTTGGTTTTCAACATTTACCTTTGTAAGTTTTAAATTTTCCCCCACCTCTCTCCCCAAGATATCCTGCAATCCGGTACAGGTTCTACACTTACATTCCTATTAAACATATTTTCACATCAGTCATGTTGTATAGAAGAATTATAATGAATGGAAGAAACCATGAGAAAGAAAAAAAAACAAAAGAAACGAAAAAATGGTATGGCTAGGTCACCTTCCCTAGCATTCTCTTTCATTAATTCCCTTGATATTTTGGACATTTTGTTCTTCCAGATGAATTTTGATATTATTTTTTTCTAACTCTATAAAATAATTTTTGGTAGTTTGATTGGTATGGCATTGAATAAGTAAATTAACTTAGGTAGAATTGTCATTTTTATTGTATTAGTTCGGCCTGACCATGATCAACTGGTGTTTTTCCATTTATTTAGATCTGACTTTATTTGTGTGAAAAGTGTTTTGTAATTGTGTTCATATAGTTCCTGGGTTTTTTTTGGCTGGTAGACTCCCAAATATTTTATAATGTCTACAGTAACTTTAAATGGAATTTCACTTTCTATCTCTTGCTGTTGGGGTTTTTTTTAGAAATATATAGAAATGAAAAAAAAAACCAAAAAAAACAAAAAAAAGAAATATATAGAAATGCAGATTATTTTTGTGGGTTTACTTTATACCCTGCAACTTGGCTAAAGTTGTTTATTTATTCAAGTAGTTTTTTACTTGATTCTCTAAGTATATCATCACATCATTTGCAAAGAATAACTTAGTTTCTTCTTTGACTATTCTAATTCCTTCAATTTCTTTTTCTTCTCTTATTGCTAAAGCTAACATTTTTAGTACCATATTGAGTAATGGGGATGATAATGGACCTCCTTGCTTCACCCCCAATCTTATTAGAAATGCATCTAATTTATTGCATTACACGTAATGCTTGCTGATGGTTTTAGAAAGATGCTACCTATCATTTTAAGGAAAGTTCCATTTATTGCTATGCTCTCTAGTGCTTTTTGTTTTGTTTTTGGCAGGGCAGTTGGGGTTAAGTGACTTGCCCAAGGTCACACAGCTAGCTAGGTGTCTGAGGCCACCTAGCTGCCCCAGTGTTATTTTTTTTAATAGGAATGGGCGTTGTATTTTGTCAAAAGCTTTTTCTGCATCTATTGAGATAATCATATGGTTTCTGTTAGTTTGTTGTTGATTAATCAATTATGCTGATAGTTTTCCTAATATTGAACCAACTCTGCATTTGTTGTATAAATTCTACTGATCAAAGTGTATTATTCTCATAAGTTGCCATAATCTTTTTGCTAATATTTAATTTAAAATTTTTGCATCTATATTCATCAGGGAATTTGATCTATAATTTTCCTTCTCTGTTTTGGCTCTTCATGGTTTAGGTATCAGTAACACATTTGTATCATAAAAAGAAATTGTAGGACTCCTTCTTCACCAATTTTCCTAAATAGTCTATATAGTATTGGAATTAATTGTTCTTTAAATGTTTGATAGAATTCACTTGTAAATCCATCTGGTCCTGGAGATTTTTTCCTAGGGAGTTCAATGATGGCTTGTTCAATTTCTTTTTCTGAGATGGGATTATTTAAGGGATTTATGGGATCCTCTTCTGTTAATCTAGGAAATTTATATCATCATCATCAAATTTATGGGCACAAAATTGGGCAAAATAATTCCTAATTATTGTTTTAATTTCCTTTTCATTTTTGATGCTGGTAATTTGGTTTTCTTATTTTTTTTAATCAAATTAACCAAAGGTTTATCAATTTTATTGGTCTTTTCATAAAACCAGCTCTTAGTTTTATTTATTAGTTCAATAGTTTTCTTAATTTCAATTTTATTAATCTCTCCTTTGGTTTTTAGTATTTCTAATTTGGTATTTAATTGGAGATTTTTAATTTTTTCTTTTTCAATCTTTATCAGTTGCTTGCCTACTTCATTGATCTCCTCTTTGTCTATTTTATTCATGTAAGCATTCAAAGATGTAAAACTTCCCCTAAGAATGGCTTTCACTGCATCCCATAAGTTTTGGTATATTATCCCATTATTGTCATTCTCTTGAATGAAGTTATTGATTATTTCTATGATTTGTTGTTTGACCCACTCATTCTTTAGGATTAGATTATTTAGTTTCCAATTAATTTTTAGTCTATCTTTCCATGGCTCTTTATTACATATAATTCTTATTGCATTTAATATTTCTGCCTTTCTGCACTGGATTGTGAGGTTTTTATGCCCTAGTACATGGTCAATTTTTGTATATATCCCATGTACCTCTGAGAAAAAAGTATATTCCTTTCTATCCCCATTCAATTTCCTCCAGATGTCCACCATATCTACCTTTTCTAAAATTCTGTTCACTGTCTTCACTTCTTTCTTGTTTACTTCTAGGTTAGATTTATCAAGTTCAGTGAGGGGGAGGTTGAAGTCCTCACTAGTTTGGTTTTGCTGTCTATTTCTTCCTGTAACTCCATTAACTTCTCTAAGAATTTGGATGCTATACCACTTGGTACATATATCTTTAGTAATGATATTACTTCATTGTCTCTGGTGCCTTTTAGCAAGATATAGTTTCCTTCCTTATTGCTTTTGATTAGATCTATTTTTGCTTTTGCTTTGTCTGAGATCAGGATTGCTACCCCTCCTTTTTTTTTTACTTCAAATGAAGAACAATATATTCTACTCCAACCTTTTACCTTTACCCTGTGTGTTTCCCCCTGTTTCAAAGGTGTTTCTTGTAAACAGGATATTGCAGGATTATGGTTTTTAATCCGTTCTGCTATCCACTTCCTTTTTATAGGAGAGTTCATTCCATTCACATCCACAGTTATGATTACTATCTGTGTCTTTCTCTCAATCCTATCCCCCCCCCATTTATGCTTTTATTTCTCCCTTCTCACTTATCCTCCTCAAAAGAGTTTTGCTTTTGACCACTGCCTCCCTCAATCTTCCCTCCCTTCTATCAGCCCCCCTCCCTTTTCTTTCCCCTTTCCCCTTTCCCCTCCTACTGCCTGTAAGGCAAGTTAGATTTCTATACCTAACTGAGTATGTTATTCCCTCCTTGTACTGAATCCTATGAGAGTAAAGTTCTAACAATGCTCATCTCTCTCCCTTCTTTCCCTCTACCATAATATTTTTGTGCCTCTTCATGTGATATAATTTACCCTTTTCTACCTCCTCCTTTCCTCTTTTCCCAGTAAAATCCCTTTGCATGCCTTAATTGGGTTTTTTATCATTATATAAATATAATGCTTTTGTACCTCCTTTTCTATTTGGCCAATTTTTTAAAGGAGTTATTTTCTCCAGTTAGGTTTTGTACCTCTTTATCCATTTGGCCAATTTTACCTTTTAAGGAGTTTTCTTTAGTGATTTTTTTTCCATTTTGTCAATTGTATTTTTAAAAGAATTCATCAATTTTTCTTCTACCTCTTTAATTTGACTTTTAAAATCCTTCTTGAGCTCTTCCAAAAATGTTTTCTGGACTTGAGCCAATTCATATTCCCTTTTGAGCTTTTAGATGTGGGTATAGTATCAATGGTGTCCTCTTTTGAATTCATATTTTGATCTTCCCTGACCCCATAATAAGAATCTATGGTCTATACTTTCCTAATTTGCTTTTTGCTCATTGTGATTGCTTTTTCCTGGCTTTTAAAGTAGATCTCTGCTTCTGGGGCACAGGGGGCTCTGTCTCACACTTCTGCTGGGGGCTAGGGGCTTGGTTACTGGCTTTGTGTGCTGTGGCCTCTGGATCTAGCAACTGGAAGATATATAAAGCTGCAGCTTACCTGGTACTGAGCTACAGCTGGCTGGTGTGTGCTGAGGCCAGGCAAAGTCTTCCTGTGTTTCCCTGGGGTCACACTGAAGCTCACAGCCTCTGGAGGTCTCCTACTCCCCTAGGGCTGCACTAGAACATGGGTAAGCTCATCTGCTGGTGGACTTCTGTCTCTGCTGGTGTCTGCCTATTCCCCTGGCTGTGCAAAGGCATGCTTGGGGTCCTGGTATTGGCACTTGATGGCTCCACCGCCCTGGGGCTCAGGATTTCTGCTGGTCTGCTAAGGTGGGGCTTGCTGCTGGCCTCCTGTCCTATAATGGTTCACTTCAGCCACAGCAAGAGGGACTTTTCCTGTTAATCCCCATAGCCTCTCAAGCCAAAAGACTGTCTTCTTTCTCCTGTGTCCACTATTCCAGGGATTTTCCTGGGGCAATATTCTCTGGGTTTTTCAAGGTCAACAAGGGAGGGTGAGGGTAACTTACTATTTACTCTGCCATCTTGGCTCTTGGTCTTTTATAACTTCACTGGCTTCCGCTTGCCTAATTCTAATTTTCAAGGAGTCATTTTCTTCCTCAAGATTCTAGATCTTTTCTAATTGGTTGACTTTCTTTTCATAATATTCTTGTTTTTCTTGGGTTGTCATTTTTTTTTTTTTTAGTTTTTCCTCAATCTCTCTCATTTGATTTTTAAGTCTTTTTTTTTTAAGTTCTTGAATTCTTTTGGGGCAGGTGACCATTTGACATTATACTTTGGGGTAGAAGAGGGTTTCTTTGCCTCAGTATCCTCCTCTGAAGATGAATCCTGGTCTTCTCTATTACCATAATAACTGTCTATGGTCGGATTCTTTCTCCTTTGCCTGTGCATTATTTTTTTGTAATAGTTTAGTTTTTGTAATCACCTCTAGTCCTAGGGTATGAAGGATGGTGCCTCTGGCATCAGATCCTCCTTCATTTCTCCCCTCTGACCTTGAACCCAGACCAAGACCTCCAGCCTCTGGTAAGTGCCCACAGTCAGTGGGCATCCCTGCCTGACTGCTTCTGCGCTCACCGGGCATGTATTGGTTCCTTCTCACTCCTACCATGTCTCAGTAGCTCAGCTGGGTCTCCCATTCCTTGTCAGAAGAGTGATCTTCCCCAGCTTAGAAGTCCAACTGTCTTCACTGTCCCCAGGGGTAAAAGTTCCTGTAGCTGAGACTGAGGCAGCCTCCTAACCCAGCTAACCCCAGGGCTTGCCACTTGTTGTTTAAGTAGTCTCTAACTTGGAGGTGTTTACTCTTCGTAGGAAACCTTATCCTGGGATTTTTCTTCAGATCTCCCATTGTCCTAGGAGGATCACTGTTCTGCCCCTACTCTTATTTATTTTTATTGCTCTATATTCACGCTGAGGTGCTATTTTATCTCTTTTGTGGAGGAAAATCTTAAGAGCTTCGAATTTCCTGACCTACCCCACCATCTTTCCAGAATCTTCTTCTCAACCACTCTATTCCTTAACCAATAGCAAATTGTTTTGATAATTACTGCTTTTTAGTATAGTTTGAGGTGGGTACTTCTAGGCAAACTTACTTTACTTTTTTTCCCCATTGATCCTCTCAGTATTCTTGAACTTCTGTTTTTTCCAGATGAATTTTATTATTTTCTTTCCAGCTTTATGAAATAATTCTTCAATAGTTTGATTGGTACGGCATTGCATAAGTAAATTAATTTAGGTGGTATAGTTATTTTTATCATATTGGCTTGGCCTACCCATGAGCAATTAATATTGTTTATATCTGTCTCTATTCATGTGAAAAGTATTGCTTAGCAAGTAGTCTCCCAAGTATTTTATATTGTCTGAAGTTATTTTACATATAATTTCTTTTTCTATTTCTTCCTACTGGGTTTTACTGGTAATGTATAGAAATGCTGATGATTTGTGTGGGTTTTTCTATATCTTGTACATTTGCTAAATTTGTTAATTATTTTGAATAGTTTTTTAGTTGACTATGAGTTTCTCTAGGTATGCCATCATATCATCTGCAAAAAGTGAGAATTTTTTTTTCTCATTGCCTATGAGAAATTCCTCCAATTTGCTACAGCTAGTATTTCTAGTGCAGTTTTCAACAGTAGTGGTGATAATGGACATTTCTGTTATGGCATTGATCTTGTTAGAAATACTCCCAGTTTATCCCCAATACAAATGATGCATGCTTGCTCTTGGTTTAAGAGAGATGGTACTTATCATTTTAAGAAAAGCTCCATTTATTCCTATGCTTTCTAATGTTTTTAATAGGAATGGTTATTAAATTTTGTCAAAAACTTTTTTCTGCATCTATTAATATAATCATGTTATTTTGTTGTTGTTTATGTTATGATATGGTCAATTGTGATAATAGTTTTCCTAATACTGAACCAACCATGCATTTCTGCTATAAATCCCACCTGGTCATAGGGTATGATCCTTTCATTAGGGAGATTGACCTGTAGTATTATTTCCCTATTTTTGTTCTCTCTGGCTTAAGTATAAAACCATATTTTTATCATAGAAGGAATGTGGTAGGATTCCTTTACCTATTTTTGCAGATTATATTATATTGGCATTAATCATTCTTTAAATGTTTGTTAGACTTCACTTCTAAATCCATCTGGTCCTGGGTTGTTGTTGTTTTTTTTTTCCTTAGGGAGCTCATTTATGGAATGTTCAATTTCGTTTTCCAAGGCAAATGTTATTGAAATGTTCTATTTCCTCTTCTATTAGTCTGGGTAATTTGTATTTTTGTAAATATTCATCAATGTCATTTAGATTATCATTTTTGTTTGCATGCAGTTGAGCAAAATAGCTTTGAATAATTGCTTTAACTTAATTTTCATGTGTTGTGAATTCATTCTTTTCATTTTTGAGACTGATAATTTGCCAATAGTTTAGCTATTTTAATTTTCTTTATATAAAGAATTTTATATTTTATTTTCTTTATATAAAACCAGCCCATGGTTTTATTTACTAGTTCAATGGGTTTTTGTTTCATATTATTTTATTTTACTTTCAATTGTATAAATCTCTCCTTTGATTTTCAGGATTTTTAATTTGGTGATTAATGGAGGACTTTAAATTTGTTCTTTTCCTGGTTTTTTTTAGTTGTATCCAATTTGTTGATCTGCTCTTTCTCTCTTTTGTTGATGTGTTTAGAGATATAAATTTCTCCTTACATAATGTTTTGGCTGCATCCCATGAATTTTAGTATGTTGTCTCATTATTATTATCTTTAATGAAATTATTGACTGTTTCTATAATTTGTTCTTTGACCTACTCATTATTTGCCATTAGATTATTTAGTTTCCAATTAATTTTAATCTATACTTCCACAGCCCTTTATTGAATGTAATTTTTGTTGCATTATGGTCCCCAAAAGGTACATTTGATATTTCTGTTTTTCCAAATTTGTTTGTGACATTTTATGTCCTAATTCATGGTCAGTTTTTGTAAAGAAATGCCATGTACAGGTGAGCAAAAGGTATACTCCTTTATCTTTATTCAATATTCTCCAGAGGTCTATCATAGCTAACTTTTCTAAAATTCTATTCAGCTCCTTAATTTCATTCTTGTTTATTTTATGGCTAGATTTATCCAGTTCTGAGAGGAGAAAATTGAGGTTCTTCACCCTCCCCCACCAATAATTCTTTGTCTATTTCCTCTGACTCATTTAACTTTTCCTTCATGAATTAGTATTAATAAGTATTAATATTATTTCATTATCTACAGTACCTTTTTACAAAATATATTTTTCCTGATTATCTCTTTTAATTAAGTCTGTTTTTGCTTTTACTTTGTCTGAGAACCTGATTTCTACCTCTGCTTTTTTTTTTTACTTCAGCTTAAGTATAATAGATCATGCTCCATCCCCTTATTTCAATTGTGTGCATCTTTCTGTTTCAAGTGTGTCGCTTGTAAACAATACCTTGTTGAACTCTAGTTATTAATATATTCTGCTATCTGCTTCAATTTTATGGGTGAATCCATCCCAATTACATTCGCGGTTATGATTGCTAACTGTGTATTTCTGTCTGTTCTCTTCTAGTTGTCTTTAATTTTTTTTTAGCTTGTCCTTTACTCAAAAATCTGTTTAGCTTTTGATTGTGGCCTCCCTTAATTTACCCCCTCTCTTACCACCTCCCTTCTCTTAGTTCCTTCCTCTCCCACTTCCCTGTTGAGGTAAGATGAATTTCTATACTGAAGTACATGAGTGTATATATATTATTCCCTCTTTGAACCAATTTAGATGAGAGTGAGATTCAAGCATTGCCTGATCCCCATTCCCACTTTTTCCTCCATTGTGAAAGGCCTTCCTTATATGCCTCTTTTATGTGAGATAATTTTTCCCATTCTTCCTCTCTCTTCCCCCTTCTCCTGGTGCATTCCCTTTTCTCCCTCTTCCATTCTTTTTTTGATATAATACCAATATAATTGACTCACACTCATGTCTTCTGTCTATATAGACTCCTAACTCTTAATTCTTAGGAGTTTCATATATCATCCCCCCACATAAGAATGTAAACTGTTTAACCTTATTAAGTCCCTTATGATTTCTCACTTATGTTTACTTTTCTATGCCTTTCTCAAGTCTTGTGTTTGGATGTCAAATTTTCTATTCAGCTCTGGTTTTTTTTTTAAAATCAGGAATGCCTGGAAGTCCTCTATTTCATTAAATTTCCACTTTTTCCCTTGAAGGATCATACTCAGTTTTTCTAGATAGTTTATTCTTGGTTATAATCCTAGCTCCTTTGCCTTCTGGAATGATATATTCCAAGTCCTCTACTCCTTTATAGAGGTAAATGCTAAGTGTTGTGTAATTCTGACTATGGCTCAGTGGTACTTGAATAACTTCTCTATGGCTGCTTGCTCTATTTTTTTTTCTTGACCTGGAGATCTGGAATTTATATAATATTACGTAATATTCATGGAAGTTTTCATTTTGGGATCTCTTTCAGGAGGTAATTGGTGGATTCTTTCAATTTCTATTTTAGCCTCTGGATCTAAGATATCAGAGCAGTTTTCCTTGATAATTTCTTAAAATGTGATAAGTAGGCTTTTTCTTTGATTCTGGCTTTCAGGTAGTCCAGTATTCTTAAATGATCTCTCCTGGATCTGTTTTCCAAGTGAGTTGTTTTTCCAATGAAATAATTTACATTTTCTTCTTTTTTTTAGACTTTTGACTTTGTTTGTTTCTTGATGCTTCATCAGCTTCCACTCAACCAACTCAATTTTAAGGAGTTATTTTTTTCAGTGAGGTTTTGTATCTCTTTTACAACCTGTTGATTCTCCTTTCATAATTTTCCTGCATTGCTCTCAGTTATTTTCCCCAATTATTCCTCTTCTACCCTTATTTGATTCTCAAAATCATGTTTTTTTCTCTTTTTAAAAGTCTCTTTAGTGCTTGTAGGAATTCTTGCTGGGTTTGTGTCCAATTTATATTTTTCTTGTAGATATTTTCAATGTCATTATCTTCTTTTGAGTTTTTATCTTGAGCTTCCCTGTCTCCATAGAAGCTTTTTATAGTCAGGTTCCTTTTTTTTATTGTTTGTGAGAGAAATGATTATTAATAACCAATGATTTGGGGAGATTAAGATTTCCCCCTTTTTTGTTTTATTCTCATATCAAGACCTTAGTCTCTGAAGTTTGAGCTAACCTTCCTCTTTATCCAGACCCCACCTAGGTGGGGCAGCCATTGTGTTCCACTCAGGTGGCGATAAATTCTTTGAATAGATTGCCCAAGGCTTGGGGGTACTTAAGAAGCAAACAATATCATCAAAGATGAGATCCAGCCCCTCATTGTAATATTTATGCTCTCATTAATTGTTAACCAATCAGAGTTGATTGTAACCCTCAAGAACACCCCTCTTCCGAAAGGGCATATAAGCCATGATCCATCCCATCCCTGCCATGATTGTCTTTGGTCTGAGAGAGATAACCAAGTGACTATCCTTTTGTTAAGATGCTGGCATTATTAATAAAATGACTAAATTACCCCTAAATTATGTCTCTCAAACCTTTTTAATTGCCACATTTGCTCATTTTTCCAGCTTATTTCTTGTCTTTGGATTTTATGTTAGAGTTGAATTCTACTCACCTCAGGGAGATGGTGGGGATGACTAACCTGACCTTCTGTGGCTAGGTCTAGGAGTATGTAGGTTTTTGGTGCTTCAGAGGTGATGTGCTCTGGGGACAATTCTAGTCATTATTCTCCTAGTCTATACTCTGGTCTTTCCCAAGCTAGGACTTTGGCTCCCTCCTGACTATAGACCATAGCCACTCCTTGTTGCCCTTGAACTGTGACCTTGAACTGAGTAATGGGAGAAGCAGCTGCCAAATGGCTCCCAATCCTGCTCCCAGTGCTAGCACAGAGGTCTTTCTGACCAGGAGTTTAGTCCCCTTACCACTCTTGGTGCCATGACTGCCAGGGCTACTGCCAGCCACAGAGGGTGCTGCTCCTGCCTTTGGGCCCCACAGGCTGTGCTGCTTCCTCCTTCCCTGCTCCCAGCCAGCCCCTGCCCCAAAGTTCATTGGCAGACCTTTTAATCCTCTTGAATTGTCCTAGGTTAGAAAAATGAATTACTGTGACTTTTATTTGGTTATCCTGCTCAGAATTTGATTTGAGGCATTTTTTAAAAGTTGTTAAGAGAATTGAGTCAGGAGAGGTCAGCAGAAATGTTCGATTCCCTCCACCATCTTGGCTCCACCTCCACTAAATGTTAAATGATTGAGTGATAGATTGCTAAATCATTTAGCTTATGGTTTACCAATACTCCTGAGCCTGTTTCAAAGGAGTTTTGTTTTTGTTTTTGCTTAGGCAGTCCCTATTCATTTTACCCCCACATATTTCCATGACTCTAACTGTATTCATCTGAATTTTCCCCTATGGAATTTCATCCTATTTTTGTGAAGAGTTTCTATAATTAACAAGGTCACTTTGACTTCTATTCCTGCTTCCCAAGGTCTTAGCAATTTCTCATAAATCAATGTCATCAACAAGCCTAGTGATTATTTTTTCCATTCAATCTTATGTCATTGCTAAAGAATGTAATATGTATATCAAAAAAATGAACGCTAATACATAATTTCTAAAACCATAAGTTACAGGGTAGTTGCTGATTGGCTTTGATAGAATGAGTTTTCTCATGAGGAATACCCTCCATAAATCTAGACCTAATAATAATTTCTAACTTTACTTTTACATTCAAAATAAAGCAAAATGGCATTCCATCCAATTTGCACTGTTAAAATCCTGTCTTCTTTCTCCTTTGTGGGGAACAAAGATATTATCATCATTTTACATGTAATAGTCTTCTGTACTAGTTTATTAAGTCACTAGATAGTAATAGTACTAATAATACTAATCATTGAAGTAAAAGTAGTAACGAGGATTTTTCCACTATTCCACAGTTTATTGTTAGAAAAAATAAGTAATCTGTTTTTTTTAATTATTTCTGCCTCCATCCTTGAAAAACAAAGTAATTTATCACATGTTACTCTCTGCTTTTTCTATTGGTGATCTTATCAATTCTCATGGAATCAATCTTCATCTCCATACAGATGACTCCCAGATCTAGAAATTCAGCCCTCATTTCTCTCCTAAGCTCCAATCCCACATCAACAGCTGACTCCTGGACATACTAATTTGGATATTCCAAACTCAACACATCCAAAAAGGACTCCTTATTTTTTCCATCAAACCTTGTTCTTCTTTAACTTCCATACATCTGTCAAAGGCACCAGTAGACTTCCACTTATGAGTTTCAACCTCAGAGTAGTCCTCTATGCTTCCCTCACCATCCTCCCCTCCACATCCGTTCACTTGCCAAGTCTTTCCAATTCTACCTTCACAACATCTCTCTCTTTAGAAAGATGTATTTATTTAATTTCTGGAATGAAACAAGCATTTTTATAACATAGTATAACAAAAATATGATTGCACATGAAATTACAAATCTATTATGTACAATTTGCTATTCCTTTTAACTATATAATAAAGTTATCATGTAAGTTTCTTTTTTATCTCCCTTTTTTTTCTTCCCTCTCCCCCTCCCTGCCCTAGAGATGGCTACCATTAGACATAATATGCAAATTCATTCTATACATACTCCTATTTATCAGTTATTTCTCTGAACGCAGACAATGTCTTCCTTCATATGTCATTTATTGTTAATTTCTCTCCATTAACATAAGCACCACTTTGTTTCAGGACCTCCTTATCTCTTCCCTGGACTATGGCAGTAGCCTCCCACCTGATCTCTCAGTGTACAATCTGCCTCCCTTTATCTCCTATCCACACAGTTATCAGATCACTGTTCTAAATGCTCAGTTCTGACCATGTCATTCTTCTGCTTAAGAAGCTTCAGTGGCTCCCTAATGCTATAGACAAAAAATACAAATTCTTCTGCTTGGCATTGGTAACACTTCATGATCACTGCAGCCTATTTTTCCATACTCATTTTTCTACTTCATATCATGCACTCTACCTTCCAGCTAATCCAGACTATTTGCTCTTTCCCTACCACACTATTTCCAGTTCCACCTCCATGCCTTTGCAGAATCCCCCATCCCTGGAGTGCTCTCCATCCCCATATCCACTTCCTGAAGCCCCCAGCTACCTCCACAACAGCCCAAGTGCTATATCCCATGAGAGGCTTTTACTGATTTCCCCAGGTAGTGTTTTCTGATTCTATCCCCTGAAATTATTTTCAATTTACTTGGAATATATTTTGTATTCACTTACCTGTATATCTGTTATCTGCCCCTGCTGGAACAGTGGATAGAGGACCAGGCCTGGAATAAGGAAGACCTGAGTTCAAATCCAGCCCCAGACACTCACTAGCTGTGTGACACTGGGCAAGTCATTTAACCTCTCTTGCTTCAGTTTCCTAATTTGTAAAATGAGGAAAATATTATTACCTACTTCCCCAGGTCATTGTGAGAATCAAATGAGAAAACCACTTAGCACAGTGACTGGCACATAGTAAGCAATGCATAAACGTGAGCTGTTATCATTACTGAAGACAGACCTGTTTCATTTTTCTCTTTCTAGCTCTAGAGTCCGGTGTAGCCACTGGCATAGAGCAAGCCAGATCATTGTTAAATTAAATTGAATTGAATTTCATGGCAAAATTTTCAAAGCCATAAAATTTAAAAGCTTACATTTCCACATAGAAAGACCTCTCAACTGAAGATTGAGAAAGCTTGAATAGAATGTATCTATCTATATATCTATCTCTATGCATATATATGTATACGTCTGTATATATGTATGTATGTATATATATATGAAATTTGCTTTTTATTTTTAACACAATTAAATTTGTATTTCTCTCAATTGCTTCCCTACAAAGGGCAAAGAAAGTCAGCAGAGAGGTCTTTGTGAAGAAAATGGCATTTTCTGTGCTCTGGCCTTCACACACACACACACACACACACACACACACACACACACACACACACACCACTGGTGAATTAGAATTGAGTCAGTGGCCCTTTAGAGAAAATGAACTATGGAGTCTTTCCACTAAGCTTCATTAGCTCGTTGCCATGGAGCTGACAAAGCCTACAGGCTTTTCTGAAGGAGAGTTAATGTCCCTACATTGATGGAGCCCGTTTATTAATCACAGGAAAGAACAGAGGAGAACTTTAATAACTGAGGAATGTGTATGTCTTGGCAACAGAAGCTGTTTACTCCTACCAACCTAATCCAATCACAGCATCTCTTTCATCTTAACCTTGAGTGAACCAAACTATTCCCTGAGCTCCACACTCATTTAACTATGGTGCAAGTCCTTTAAATTAATAAGAAGTTTCATTCTTAATTATTAAAAGCATAGGTTTTAATTTCTGGTTCATTACAGAACACCTCATGGGCTCACGGCTGATTCTCATGGTTCAGGACTTACATCAATTTCCTTCTTGTTTTCAGGAAGGTGGTCTCTTAGTCCCAGAGTGAACATTTTGTAATCCAACAGTCGGGCTTTGTGAAATCTATTAAATGGGGACCCAATGACAGACAAATATTTAGCCATTAAATTTCCTTTTAAAAAAATCTTCTCTATATCTTTGACATTTAGAAAATTGAGTCTCTTCTTTTCTCCTCTTTTCTTGTCAATTCACTTTGACTCTCTCCTAAGAAAAGTGTACAAAAAGTTTTATTAATCATACATGGTTTGGCTTTACTTTCTCAGTATATATGATGTGGCCCCTAATAAGAAATCCATATGTGAAAACCTGAATTTATAAAATAGATAAAACAGAGTAATAACCAAGTTAAACAAAGATATTTCACTTTATAAAAGTATTTTATACTGCAAGAGTCTCCTTTATCACACCAAAAAGTTCCTTTAAATCATAGGTCCCTGGTCGATCTCAAATATGCATTCATTTATATTCAACCTTCCAACAAAACATATATTTCTTAAAGCAAAGGACAAAAAAACCCAACAAAAACAAACAAACAAACAAAAAAGGGCAGCTAGGTGGTGCAGTGAGTAGAGCACCAGCCCTGGAGTCAGGAGGGCCTGAGCTCAAATCCAGCCTCAGACACTTGACACCCTTACTAGCTGTGTGACCTTGGGCAAGTCACTTAACCCCAATTGCTCTGCCCTCCCCCCTCCAAAAACAAACAAAGCAAAGGACAATGGTTTTAGAACTCAAAGGATGGTTAATTTTTTGCAGAATTGATTTTTCTTTTTTATTCTTTGTTATGCAGAATGGCTCTCTGGGTTGGGGGGAGGATATATTTAAAAATAATGGTGATGCAAAAACAAAATAGACCAATTTTTAAATTTAAAAAAAGTAAAAGGACACTCTTCTCCCAAATGCTCAGAACATTTTCTTTTATTGTCTATATCTACATGAAACAGCAAGCAGTAGTCACATGTTTTACTGGATTATATAATTAGAAGTTGATAACTCTAAGTTTGCACTGACCCGTTAGTAAGCATTCAGTTCTACTCGCAGTTGTCAAATTAATTAAGTTGGTGGACAAAGCAATTAAGGTAGTTCTTCTGAGACAGATGGTAACTAATTTAGGCCAATAGAGTACCTAGGTGGGGCAGCAAGGCGCACAGTGGATAGAGCGCTGGGCCTGAAGTCAAAAAGACTTATTTTCCTGAGTTCAAATCCCAACTCAGACACTTGCTAGCTGTGTGACCCTAGGCAAGTCACTTTACAGAGAGGACAAGACTGAAGCTGACCTAAGTCACTTGCCCTGTGTCACAGAGTTAACCAGATAGTATTTGAACTTAGGTCTTGGCGACTCCATGGCCAGAGCTTGATCCACTCTTCCTCCTATCAGTAAAGTATAACTATGATTTGACCTTCTACACAAAAAGAATAGTATAAATAGAAGTCAGGCTGGTTACATATGTAGTAATTATTGGTCTTCTGGAATTGATGCACATGACTTTTAGATTACTTTAAGGTAATATAGAAACTATTATTTTTAGTGAAAAAAAATTTCTTGTATTTGCCATCCAAATACATTTACTGTGATTTTTGTATGTAATCTTAATTCTAATGAACAAGCATTTCTTAAGTGCCTGTCAAACAGTATCCTAGGTGAAGATACAAAGACAAAACTCAATAGTCTCTACCCTCAAGGGATTAGATTTTCCTGGGAGGGATATCACATGTACGAAGTATAATACAAGGCAAGAGAGAATGGAGGCCAAGAAGATATCTAGGCAAAAAAAAAAATAGAAGTATTTGGAAAAGTTGAAAACATTTCACAAGAATTGGTTTCATTCTCCCCTCCCCCATTGCAATGGCTATTAATATTATTAAGCATTTAATGTGGAGAGAGAGAGATGTTCTGACTGCTAATGGCTGCTAATGGCCGCCCTCATGATTATTGGAACTGAACAGACTGACTTAGCTGCACTGTGAGTTTGTTTTGGGGAAGACCCCAGCAGGGAGTCAGAGAGGTTTTGGGATGGTGAGGCTCCATGTTGTGATATTGTGTATTGAATGTTTTACTACTGTGATAGACTGGATAAATGGCTTGTGGGATATGGTTCTCTGGTATCTGAATAAATGGTTCATTCCTTCTAAAAAAAAAACATTCAATGTGATTATCCTATAATTCAAAACAATTTCCTATCTATTTTGAGGGACTCATTAACTATTTCCAGCCCCTGGATGAATAGGTAATGAATTGTTACTTCAGTGTACATATTGTAATGCATTGTTGCTGCAGTGTACATAATTCTAACAGTATCCATATCATTTCTTAGGAGTGTGTAAGAGAGAGGGGTATTTGCCATTTGGTACTTTTTGTCATTTTTTCAATTGTGGTCTGATTCTTCATGACCCTATTTGGGGTTTTCTTGGCAAAGATACTGGAGTGCTTTGCCATTTCCTTCTCCAGCTCATTTTACAGATGAGAAAACTGAGGCAAGCAGGGTCATGTAACTTGCCCAGGGTCACACAGCTAGGAAGTATCTGAGGCCAGATTTGAACTTAGGAAGATGAGTCTTCCTGATTCCAGACTCAGAACTCTAACCACTGCGCCACCTAGCTGCCCAGTTCAGTGTACCTCTCTGATATCTCATTTCCTTCCCATTTTTTTTGTTTCTACTACAACCAGGTTTTCTGTCAGGTGCTCATCACTTCTCACCTGTTACAATAGCCTGCTGACTAATCTTTCTAATCATTTCTCCAACCTATCCTTCACAGCACTGCCAATGCAATGTTCCTAATACAGCAGTTTAATCATCTCTCTCCTCTTCTCTTAAAACCTTTAATGACTGCCTTTTGCCTAACACTGGTATTCAAGGCTATCTCCAGTCTCTCTCCAGCCTTCCTTTCCAGCTCTATCCCACATTATTCTTCTATGTTTATTCTACCTTACTTGCTGTATTTGTTTATCCTGCTCATGTCTCCACATCTTTATTATTGCCGTCTCCCATGCCTATGATGGATTTCCCCACTTAAATTTTCTTAGAGCACTTTACAGTTCTCTGTTGCTCAAAGAATAATAGCAGGCATTTATACAGACATTTAAGTTTTGAAAAGCACTCATCACATTCGACTATCGTTTTTCTTCATGTTTTTGTGTCTGTTGTATTAAAATACCTAGAAGGTCTCTGGTCCTGTAGGATAGATCATCATTGGAAGATTTATGGAAAGATTTGGGTAAAATTAACAAAGGAGGAAAAAAACCATGGATAGACTGGAGTCTACATGGATGAAGGGAATATTTACATTTGTAAAATCATGGATCTATTGTAAATATTAAATTATAAATCCTTAAAGACAGGGACTAATTTCATTTTTGTTTCATCAGTACAATATACATAGTAAGTACCAAATAAATTCTTGTTGAATTTAATTGAAAAACAAACCAAGACACAGGATGTCTAAGAGAACTTACATTAAATGTGTGGAAGGCATGACATTACTTCATCTAGTGCTGAGGGGTGATCTTGAGATTGATTTGATTCAGCTATAGCCAAAATGTTCCATGTGTACAGAATACCAGATGTCAGGGAAATTTTAAAAATTCAGCCTAGTATCCAGGCTTTTTTATCTACTGGATAGTAAATGTTTGGATGTTTAGAATCACCCTAATGTGAGGTGATTGATATTTAAATTTCTATCCAAATATTTGTTATTATATAGATATAGTCTTGACCTTGTGAAATATTCCCTGGAGATGAAAAAGGGAGAGAGAGAGAGAGAGAGAGAGAGAGAGAGAGAGAGAGAGAGAGAGAAAGAGAGAGAGAGGGTTACCTTGTTATTATGAAGTGAGGTAGCATGTTATAGGGGTTAGAGAGCTTTGAAGCCAAGAGGACCTGGGTTCAAGTCCTATACTGGGTTCAAGACATATACTGTCTGTGTGACTCTGGGAAAGGACTTAACCTGTCCATACTCCATGTAATACTCTCATACTCTAAACTACAAAGAAGGTGCCAGCCCACCTGCATGGATAAAGGAAGTATTCTAACCTGGGAGTTCCTTATACCAATGAAATCATAGGTCTAGTTTCTATCCCTGATTTATAATGTGTGCTATTAATTTGCTATATTTCACCTAAAAATCGTCTTTTAAATATGAGAAATTAGATTAGTTGCCTAATGTTCTCTTCCTTTGAAGGACTCATAGCTCCTAGAGGCCATCTTGATCCCAAGAAAGGTTTAAGTCTCCAAGCCAAAGTTGTGGGACTGGGCCTCCCCACTTCTATATTCCCTCCTTAGACTCCTTCCCTCTTGTGACTTCTCCCCTTCAAGTTTCCAGATTCTAATCCAATCTAATCTATATAGAAATTGGTGTAGGGGCAGAAATTGAGGTGAGAGTTCAGGAACTTTGGGTATTTTTATTTGCCCCATTTCTAAGCACAAAATGTACTTGGCTCTTGAAAAAATAACTTTTGGCCCATACCCTTAGCAAAGACAAGAGTCTTTGATCTAGAGCCATGAGTCAATGAATTTAGGGGTAGATGATGTCAGCGTGACATAAAAAAGGATTACCGAAGTATCAACAACCAGCATCTTCAATCGAGTCAAGGGAATTGTAGTCTGGGACACCCTAGAGTGCTGGAGTGCCTGGGAAGGGCAGAGGGGGCAGGATTTAAATATGCTTCCATAAGGAGGGAGTATTTTGGAAGGCTCAGCCTTGAGAATCTGTTACGTAAGTTGTTTTGCATAACAACCAAAAGTCTACACAGAAGGCTGGGGAGGCTCAGAAAGTGGTGACATCTGGACAGAATAGTGGGTTCCAAATGCAGCAATGGGGGTTTCCAAAGAGATGAAAAGACCATCTCCAGCTAGTTTGAACCCTCAGATAGCCCTTCTAATGGCTGAATTTGCCAAGGAAAACCCATCATAAACATGTTGTCTGGCTGAAAGACCTAATGTCAAAGAATTAAGAAAATCTGAGTAGAGTTTATAATGTCTTAATTAGATGGAATAGGATGAGCACATACAGAGAAACAATTAAATCTAGAATGTGACTTTCCACAAGTATTTCCTGGGTAAACCAGAAATCTATCCCATTGCAAAATGGAGATGGTTCCAAATTTATCATACAAGTTACATTTGATATTTGTTCGGGTCCTATGAGGCATATGGTTAAGTTGGACTTTGCTAACTTAAGATTAGTAATGGTAATTGGTAATTAGTAATGATCAATCACCCTTTGTCTTGGAACCCCTAGCTTCTGTTAAGATTGAATTCAAGAGGTATTACCTGATTCTCCCAGCTACTAATCCCCTACTCTCTGAAAAATCATTTTATATTTATTTTAATATGTCTTGATTTACTTGTGATTAAGTTGTATCCTCCTAGGACAGCGGTTGTTAACCCAGGGATTTTGAACCTTTTTAAAAAAAAATCTTGATATAATTGGCTTCCTTTATAATCCCATGTCTTTTATTATATTCATTTAAAAATACTCTGAGATTTCCATAGGCTTCACCATATTGCCAAAGGGTCCATGATACAAAAAATAAATAAATGAATAAATAAATGAATGAGTGGGTAGGTAAATGAATGAACAAATGAAATTAGAACCCCCTGTCCTAGGAAAATGCAAGCTCCTTCTGGACAGCGGTTATTTGTCCTTGTATCCCAGGCACCTAGCTCAGTACATGACACATGATAAGTTTTTCCTAAATATCTTTTGAATGATTGCTGATTGTTTGATTTGGTTTGGAACAGAGCTTCTCTGGTGATACCTCCTTGCCAAAGGTCCCGCTACGCCACCTACTTTGATGTGGCGGTACTGCGCTGCCTGCTCCAGCCCCATTGGTCAGAGGAAGGCACTCAGTGGTCCCTGATGTATTACCTGCAGAGATTAAGGCACATGTTAGAAGAGAAGCCGGAAAAGTCCCCAGAGCCAGAGATTCTGCACCTGCCGAGACCCCGCAGCAGTTCCATGGTGGCAGCAACTCCCTCGCTCGTGAACACTCACAAGACCCAAGTAAGAAAAATTCTTTCTCCTTCATTACACTTTGGAGCACTGGCTTTACAAATTACAACTATTTGTTTTCTTCTGGTTTTCTGCAAATGACTATTGTTTGTTTGAGGGTGTATTACTATTGGAGGATTGCCCTGAAACTTTTATTCTTCCTCTGGCTTTTGCCCTAGACTTTTGGCCTTTTTACCATATACGCATACATACATACGTACATACATACATACATACATATATATGTATATATGTATGTATGTGTGAACACATAACTATTAAATTCACTAACATACATTTAAGGCTCTATTGATCCAGAATGGAATGCTCTTCTAAAGAAAATAATATGGTTAACTGAGTTAACTATATATATCACAATTAAATAGGCAACTTTCAAAGCATTTGAAAACAATAAAAATAATGATAATGATCATATTTATGAGCCTGTTAATATTTACAAGCCAGTTTCCTCACAACAGTTCCATGAGGTATCAGCAAAACTTAATGATGCCATTTTAAGAATGAGAAAATGTACACTAAGAAAGTTTAAAGTGACTTGCCCAGGGTCACATAAATAATGAATCTTATACTTGCACTGAACGACAGCAACTTGAGTTTTTGTAGTGCTTCTTGGTCATCACTAAGAAACATTAACGATCATTATATGGGTCTGTAGACATAGATAATCTGAGAAACTTTGTTGAATGTCTACCCTTACCCAATGACAGATCCTAAAATTTGTTAAAATGAATCCACTAGATTATTTACTTATCTTTTACTATAAAATTACAAAGTACAGAGAAGTCTGACGTAGTGTGAGGGGGCTCATGGGAATATAGTTTTAGAGCTGGAAGGAACCTTAGAAAACATCTAATCCTTCCTTCTCATTGTACAGATGAAAATCTATCTGAACTTCCTAATATTTCAAATTACAGATAATTGAAAGTAGCATATTGAAAAAATACTAGCAGTGGATATAAGTTACAGAGTTCCGAAGGCAAAGCTTGAAAGAGTAATTACATAGAAGAGCAGTCTGAATTAGCCAAAATACGTACTTTCACCTGCTGGAAAATAATTTTAGCCAAAGTAGGTAGCTACTTGGATGAATCATTGTGGTGAAAAGTCTTCATTGCACCTAAATGTCTTAGTCTTCCATTTTAATACAACCAGGAAATGAGACTTCCAGGCTTCTAGAATATATAGCATTACAGTCTGATTGGCCCCCGGAAACCAGGACACAAAGTTAACAATGCATGAAATAAGGTCTCCTTACAGTGACAAAATGCAATAGTTATGAAATGTCAAAGTTTAAAGTTCAGTACTTAACAGGCCATTTGAAAGCAAATAACCCAATAACTAACCACAAATAAGACCTCAAGAAGAACTGTATCATCTTAATATTGCTTACAGGAGGTATCCATTAGTTTGATTTTGCTACATCTGCCTTTATTGTTTTTCAAGGATCTCACTATGAAATGTAATGAGGAGGAAAAATCTCTGAGTGCAGAGGCCTTTTCCAAAATGTCCTTGACCAACTTGCGCAGATCTGCTGTTCCAGATCTCTCTTCAGACTTGGGCATGAACATTTTTAAGAAGGTGAGTAAAGCTACCAAAGATATCTAATGTATTGGTGATGAAAAAAAAATTTTTAAATAAAATAAAACCTTATGGGTACCTGATGGGAGGCAATATTGTCCAGTGGAAAGAGTACAGATGTCCCTATAGAGAATGATAATTCTAATTTTGTTGAGTACCATTATTTGTATGAGAAGACGGCAAGCCAATTACATAGGTTTAGCCTGCATTTGGTTGAGTCTTTTTCTACCAATGGAGCTAATAGTGTGTTTTCATGGTAGCCATTTCTTGTATCTCATCCAATTCCCCTTGTGACTGTCACATATTTTCAAATTGACTGCTTTAGTATAGAACAAAGATGACTGGCCTTCACGGTACTAAACCCGTTACCTTAGCTTTATTGCTATTGTGTTCTACTCAACTGGGTTAACAGACCACAAGTATAAATGAATGGAAAAAATCTACCTGTGCCTATCCTTGTTCATTATTTTTAGGCAGTAGGCAGCATTCCAGGAAAAGGACAGACAATGAGTCACTGGTGTCCAAAATAGAGCAAGGGAAGACACATGCTAGTCAATTCTTCAATGAAAAATATATGTCTTCTTCCCTTGCACTATTTTGGATAGCATCAATGGTTTGTTCTGGGTCTGTCCCTTTCCTGGAATACCACCTGTCTATCTCTGTCTGTGTGTATTTTGTAGTTTAAAAGCCGCAAAGAAGACCGAGAACGAGAACGCAAAGGTTCCATCCCGTTTCACCACACGGGCAAGAGAAGACAGCGTCGAATGGGGGTACCTTTCCTGCTCCATGAAGATCACCTGGATGTGTCCCCCACACGCAGCACCTTCTCATTTGGGAGCTTCTCTGGGCTTGGAGAAGATAGACGTGGCATTGAGAAAGGAGGCTGGCAAACCACCATATTAGGTGACTGCAAGGCTTAAGTGTTTTTTTCTTGATGTTCCAACCTATAACTGCAAGAATGTAGAGATTCAAGGTCTTTGTTGAGAAGCTAGGCTAAAGATCTTGAACTGAAGTACAAGTCCCAAGTATAAAATAATGCCACATTTTCATAACCAAAACAGAGCACAGGCAATTGTCTGGGATTTTTCTTTGAGAAATCTAGATAACTGAAAATTGTCAAGTCACTTGGTTCTGGAGACCTAGTATTAAAGTGTTCCAAAAGCCCAAGAGGCATTGTGTATCTAAAGTTAGGCCAATAACACTGATATATAGAAATACCTTTTTAAAAAAATATAATAATGGAAACAATAAAGGAATGGAAGGATAGAGAGGTTACTTGAGGCTTCAGAATTAGGAAAACTTGGGTTCATGCCCAGCTCCTAACATGATATATTGACTATGTACCCTTGGGCAAATAACATGCCTCTTTTGTACCATGGGGAAACTCTCAGAAACTATAAATTGAAGATTTACTGATCTACATAGGCTGAGGGAGTTTCCTCACCAGGAATTCCCCCACCTGTGAAATCGCTAGTCCAAATTTAAAAAAAAAAGTAGTAACCTCAGTTGAAATTAAGGACTAAGGCTTATTGTAGAACAGGTAGTTGCTGAAATCTACATTAGACTGGATTTGCCCTGTCCTCAGGTAGCTTCGTATAGAAGACTGAATCCTAAATGTTAAAGACAGTAAGATTCTCTATGGTTCAGTGAAGCTCCATCCCCCTTCTCACTACTCCTACCTCCTCCCACATCTCCTTTCAGAGATAAAGCATAATGAAGAAGTTAAACAGAATCTTCTACAATTTTTAAAACCCTATTTTTGTTCATTTACCTTAGGCAAGTTCACCAGACGGGGAAGCTCTGATGCAGCCACTGAAATGGAAAGTCTGAGTGCCAGGCACTCCCACTCCCATCACACACTGGTCAGTGATTTACCAGATCACTCAAACAGCCATGGAGAAAATACCGTCAAAGAAGGTATGTCCTATACAGAAAAGGAGAGCTAAAGAAAGTAGGAATTGAGGGGAGTTTGGGGTTCCTTTTCTATTTCTTTATTGTTCATATGTAAACACCTTCGGTGAAAATGCCTTCTTCTGTTCTATGTTTAGGTATATCTCATAAGCATTCATCCTAAAGGGATTCTTACCCTGAATCTCCCTAGCAGTAGCTCCTTAATAGCACCTGGCAAAACTAGAGGCACATGGAGCCAGTGAGAATAGAACTAAGACACAGAGACTAATATTTCCACCTGGAGCAAAAACTCCTGGGGAGAGGTAGAGTAAGAGGTGGTAGATAGTCAGAGCAAATGTATGGTCATACTGTGACAGGGAGCAGATAAGAGCACCATGGGGATAGTACCCTGGGGAGGGATATCCCAGGAAGCAATTGGGTGAAGAACCCCTGGGTAATAATTGGGGTGGCAACAGGGAGGAAGCATGATACCTAGAGGTTGGCACATTGGGGCAAATGCCCTATTTGACCCATGCACTTTTCAACTTTGTTCTCTAGGACACTAAAATGGAAATACAAGGGTTTTTACCTTAAAGTGAAAGCACACAAAGCAGGGCTGGCTGCTAAGGAGAATGCAGAGTGTATATCATGGCACACTCCCATGCTACAGGCACCTCTGACCTCTTTTACCCTTTTCTTATTTGCTAAGTGATTCAATAGTGGCTTAATACCTTCCATCAAGACATTTGTTTCCAATCACTCTCAACTTTTAAAAAGTCCTTCAACTTTAAAAAGTCTTTCTTTAGTGTTAACTGAGTCATGTTGGTAATAACTGTGATTTAGAAGGACAAAATGGATGTGATCAGAATGAAATATTTTAGCTCAAACAGATAAAATTTGGATACATGTATTCAGCTAGTGATCTAGCAGTGGATAAAACTGATCAGTTGTGATAAGGGAAACCAATTAATATGAGAGAATCCCAAAGTGTCAGAGTTGGAAGAGACCTCACAAGTCATCTGGAGTAGATATAAATGTTCCTAAGTGAAAAAGAAGCCCCTCTAGAAATCCCTACCAAGTGTCCATCTGGCTTTTACCTGAAGCCCTTCAGGAAGGTGGTGCCCACTTCCTCCTGAAACATTTTGTTCCACTTGGGCACAGTTACTAAATTTGGTTATTTTTCCCCCTTACCTTGAGCCTCTTTACGACTCACACATTGCACCTAATTCATGACCTCTAGGGTCAAGTAGAACAAATCTACTTCCTACATTATGGTCCTTTAAATACTCAGACAACCATCATATACCATCTAAGTATTCTTAGGGGGAGAGGGGTAATAGTAAAATGACTTATAATTATGATTCAATCTTGATTTATTATTTAATTTGAAATTTATGCCAATTTTATGTTATAATTTTATAATATTTCTTCAATATATTCATATTATATTTATAATATATAATTTAATAAATCAACATTAATACCTCCTCTGTACTAGACACTGTCCTAGGTAATGTGAAAAATGCAAATCAATACACAAGCATTTATCAAGTGCCAGACACTTTACTAGGTATTAGAGATGCAAAATCAAAAGTGAGACAATCCCTATCCACAAGGAACTTATACTCTATTAAGAAATAATAAATATAAAGAAAAACAATGCACAGTCTCTGCCTTGATAGAGTCTAAGAATGAACATGTCATCTGTACAAATAAATATAATATAAGGTAGGATGTAAAAGTGTAATGAAAACCTCAAACTGTATTCTCTGGGAGTTCAAAGCAGGAAACTTCAATGGGGAATCACAGAAATAGGATTTAGGACTGGAAGAGAGGGGTTCCATGCAGGAAATAGCCTTCAATCTGGGCTCTCAAAGGCAGGTAGGAATTAGATGCAAAAGGAGGTGTGCATGATTGAGAGAAAGATGATGGCATGTAAACAAAGATCCCAAAATGAAAAAAGGTGGGATGTGCTCCAGTACTGTTGAGTAGTCTATCATAAAGTATGAAAGTAGAGAGAGATAAGCCTAGAAAGTTAGGCTGAGTCTAATGTGGTAACAAATTTTGTACGCTCCCTGGCAATGCTCAGCAACATAAAAGCAGGAGTGAAGATAATGGGTAGAGTTGGGGACTCTCAAGGTGGTTAGGGTAGAAAGAGAAGAAATCCAGAGTGTTAGAGATATGTGGATTATTTCAATATAATTGGTTCCTTGAGTATTCTTGTATATTTTATTTTATGGATTCAAAAACATTATTATCAGAAGACCACAGATTTCACCAGACTGCTAAAGGGATCCATGACACAAAAAAATTAGGGACCTCTGCTTTGTGTATTGGCATATTTCATAATTGGTGATATCTTTGTGACTTCTGTGGTAGTTTAGGCCAGTTTCAATATTGCAGCAAGAAATCAGGAATCTGTGAAGCTAGAACTATGATCACCATCATATTTAATAACTCTGGGTAAGAAATAATGTTGTGGTCTCAGAAAGGATGCTAAGACATTGTTCTCCTTTTCCCAGTACGATCCCAGATCTCCACCATCACAGTGGCAACCTTCAACACTACCCTGGCATCATTCAACGTGGGCTATGCAGACTTTTTCAGTGAGCACATGAGGAAGTTATGCAACCAAGTGCCTATCCCAGAGATGCCCCATGAACCTCTGGCATGTGCCAATCTACCCCGAAGCCTAACTGACTCCTGCATCAATTACAGCTATTTAGAGGATACTGAACATATTGATGGGACCAACAATTTTGTCCACAAGAATGGCATGCTGGATCTTTCGGTAAGGAGCAAAAGACAAAGGTTTCTCATGTTATAAAATGACAAATGAGTATTTCATTATGCTACAATGGTTCATTATGTTATAAAGTGAGCAAATAAGAATGATTCTTGTTGTCATTGTTATGTTAGCTACCAGAAATAAAGGGAGAAGTATTAATTTCAAGGAAAATCAAACTTTAAAAGAATAAATCTGCATATGTAATTCTTTTTACAAAACTATCTCCTAGCATGTAGAGTATTTATACTACAGAAAACTTTAAGTATATGTGATTTCATCAGTGTACAGAGAGGACTGGCCTTCAAGGAAGAAAGACTTGGATTCAAGTCCCTCCTTTGACACATACTAAGACACGTGGTAGCTATGTGACTAGTCATGTCACCTGGCAAGTGCATGGTGTCTGGTACATAGTAAGCACTTAATAAATGCTTACTGACTGACCAACAGATCTAACATCTCAGAGTCCCAGACAACTCTCTAAGACTTGAATTTATATAAGGATTGTCAATCTGTACTAGTGGAGGGAGTTTCTGTATTAGGAAGTCCACACACAATCTAGAACTATAGTTAGAGATAGATAGAATTTTACATATAGTTATATATAGATATATTCATGTGTTTGTGTGTATAGGGTGTTCCAAATTCTTACTATAGTTTTAAGCTATTGAAACTCAAAACTGCACTAAGATTTTTAGGACACTAGATGGATAGATAGAAATTGATTGTATATGTATTTCATATATATATATATGTGTGTGTGTATGTATATAATATGTATGTATGTGTGTGTATGTATATAATATGTATGTGTATATAGGTGTATACATGCATATGTGTGTATGTATATGTATGTATGTGTACATATACACACACTTCCATATTATGTATAATAGTTTATAGAGAGCTGGCCTCCAAAACTGGAAGATCTGGGTTCAAATCCTTCCATGTGACTACAAGCTAGATATTTAACCTCTCAGTGGACTAGACAACTGTCTCTGACTATAAACTGCAGAGAAACTGATCTGTATTAGTGAAAGGAGTTTTCTGACCTGTTCTCTCTGCCAACAAAGTCACAGATATAGTCTCCCCCACCCCCAAAAGAGACATAGAGATGTAAATTATATATGTATATTATACATGTGTTTTGTCTATATAGCTGTGCCTGTATCTATGTCTATCTATATTTATGTCTATCCATATCAATCTATAACTATCAATATCTATATCCATATCTCTCTATATGTATTTTTGTTGTTCAGTCATGCAGTTGTGTCTGACCCTTCATGATCTCATGTTGGTGGGGGTTTTTTGGTAAAGAGAGTGGAGTGGCTTGCCATTTCCTTCTCCAGTGGATTAAGACAAAGAGAGGTTAAATGACTTGCCCAAGGTCACATAGCTAGTAAGTTTCTGAGGCTGGATTTGAACTCAGGTCCTCTTGAGTCCAGGCCCAGTACTCTAATCACTGAGCCACGTAGGTGGCATACTTGGTAGTTATAGGCATAGGTGGAGATATGAGCATGCATACATATATGTATTATGTATGTATGTATATATGCATGTGCATATATGTATGTGTATATATATATGTACACATACACATATTTCCACCTATAAGTACATATATATTTATCTCTATCTATTCTGACTTTGATGACTAAATGCAGAGAAAGACTTAAGAACTAGTTTCTACTTAGATAGAGAACTTGGTAAGTCTACTGATACTCTGTCCCAGAATGCCCATAAGAAAAAGAAAAATAAAAATATCCTTTGTACCTTCCAGACATTTTGGTAAAGCTTAGCAGAATAGTATCGATAATACATTTGGTGTTCTTTAGAAGTGATGTTTTGTTGACTAATGAAATGCTTTTAAAACACAACACCATAAAAAGACCCCAGGAGTGGCACTATTCAATATCAACCCTGTCCAACACTGCTTGGACAATGGTACAAATTCATAAACCATGAAGAAGTCTTAACTCAGAACTGTGTTAAGGGAAATTAACAAAATTCGTCCACCTCAGACTGTGAGCTCCTTGAGAGTAGGGACTGTTTTTTTCTTTTAATGTTATTTGTATCCTCAGTCCTTAGCACAATGCTCGGAACATAGTAGGAACTTAATAAAGGCCGATTGACTATTTTACCAAATTGGAATAATTTGGGTGATTCAGTAATTTTGTAAGGGGTTTGCTTGTTTTCTTCTCAGGTGATTCTGAAGGCTGTTTATCTCGTCCTAAACCATGACATCAGCTCTCGCATCTGTGATGTGGCACTGAACATTGTCGAGTGCTTGCTCCAGCTTGGTGTGGTCCCCTGTGTAGAAAAGAACAGAAAGAAAAGTGAGAACAAGGAAAATGAGACTTCAGAAAAGAGGCCTAGTGAAGGAACCTTTCAGCTCAAAGGACCTTCTGGAAGCACAACCTGTGGATTTGGGGGTCCCTTGGTTAGTGGAACTGGAGATGGAGGTGGAGAAGAAGGTGGAGGTGGTGATGGAGGAGTTGCTGGAGGTGATGGAGGAGGAGGAGGAGGAGGAAGTGGAGGTGGAGGAGGAGGAGGAGGAGGAGGAGGTGGTGGAGGAGGAGGAGGAGGTGGCCCTTATGAAAAAAATGATAAGAACCAAGAGAAGGTATGGTTGAATTCCCTTACAAGTTGTATTCAGATATAATCTCTCATTTATGTTCACTGCTTGTTGGCAAAAAGTCTATTGAATTAGACCAATAACTACTGACTATTGGGGGGGCTTGGTAATTGGGTCTGGACATGTTATTTCATCAATTGAATTCAATAATCATTTGTTAAGTGCCTTCTATATGCCAGGCACCATGCTAAGAGCTAGAGATACAAAGTCAAAAAATGAAAACAGTCCCTATCCTTCAAGGAACATTCTACTAAAGATATTCCAGATGTGGAAACTCCCTCTACTGATGTATTTTGGGAACTCTTCTGTAATTTATAGTCCTTCAGAATTGCCTGGGACATGAAGTTTAAGGGCCTGCTCTCACCCTGGCCACTAGCTAATAAATACATGGTCTATGGAGAAAACAAGCCTTTGGTTTCCCAAAGATACCTCAGTAAATTATTTAGATGAAATTCTGAATTCTAAATTTTAAAAGTATTGCCAACCAGACAGTGTCAGTAACAGAATGCCTTTCTATTACTTTGCATGAGAATGTTGTCATAAATCACATGCTCTTATTTTTCTGGACAGCTAAATCCCTGTGAGTTATTATTTTTCCTTCAGCGTATTCTGGACTGTGGTTATTTCAAACAAACCCAAAACTGCATCAATTTGCCCTTTCTTACTGCTTGTTTTTTCCAATTCATGGCACATTTTAGGAGCCATTGACAACCATTGTCTTAAGAAATTCTCTCTGGGCAAAGGGGAAGAGCATTCATCTACTCTTCTCTGTCCTTGGTTGCTGCTCCATTCTGTTATCAAACTCAGTGTGTTCCTCTAGCCTTAGGGATAAAAGCCTTGTTCGATGCTATTAAACCTAATTCCCATGCCTTGAAGACACCATTCCTAACTCTAATTCATGCATTAGTTTTCTTTTTCTATTTGGGTTTTAATTTAATAGCCAAAGGATACAACTTTCACATTCCTTCTGCCAATTCTGACTCACAAGTCTGTTCAGGAGTAGAAATCAACTATGCAAAGTTCAGAATTTACATAATATTTATTGCTGATACATACTATGATCTATGATCTAAAATAGTGATTTTCTCTCTTTTTGCATCTGAATAGATATCAAAGTGCTCCTTATGACTAAATTTTCTTCTTTTTTCTTCCTTCATCCCATATTCCTCCTGAGTCAGCCTTTAGATTCTGATTACTTCCTCTACTACTTCCTGACTGCCAATCACTGTGTCCCTTGGATTCTCATTTTTCATTCTTATCTTTCTTTTTGTGTATCCCTCCTCTTTGGTATTTCATTCTTTCCCTACCTTTGACATCATCTTCTACCCCCGAAGAGTCCTAAAGTCTATCCCTTCCCGTCCAATTTCCCAAACTTCCTAGAGGAACCTTCAAGGATGACCCAGACTTTACTTTGGGCAACAGTGATTTGAACTTCAATACAGGTTGGAATGGATTCAGTTTGAGAAGCCCATTGGTGTTAACAATTAACTTCACATCTAGTAGTAACATAGGGTTAAAAAGAAAAACTCAGGTTTTAGAGATCCAAATTTATAAATTCTTTACAAATAGTTCTGATTTCTTTTATCTTCCATGTGCTATATATCTCTTCTGTATATCCATAGTCTTTTAGAAAGCAGTGAGGGCTGTGCCCCAAGAGGGAGAGTCTGGCCCTAGAAATGGTACCAGGTTGCTAAACATGTTCGAAAGAGGCTGGAAAGAAAAAGGACAAAACACTTGTCACTTGTGGGTCTTTCGTGTTTGACTAGTTTGACTAGGTTGCTGAATATTTTTCTAGGCATAAGTTAGATGTTATTTCCTTTTAAGATGATTGTGCAGTTTAACAAAAAAGCCAAGCTAGTAGTTTCTGGAATAGCATTGTGGTCAGCTATCTGAAATAAGAGGATCTCTTCATGAATGCCTCCCCTAAAATAATCAGCTTATGGCCCAAGAAATATTTGGTTTTGACTACTTTAATTATAGAAGTTGGTTTTTTCCCTCAGCATATTATTTTCATTAGAACTTGAAAGATGATATAATTAGGCAGGCTGGTAACATCGGGTAAATTCTCTGGTGATTAAAGAAAAAGAGGAGAAAGGCAGGATGTCAGATTTTTCCCTATGTTTTCATTAACTTGCTCCAGGATTTGGAAAAGTCATATAACCAACTTTTATATAGACTCCTTTCCCTATCTTTACATAAACAGATTTTTCTGTCCATTTCTATGGACATGACCGTGACTCCGGATTGCATGTGGAGAAAAGAAGAAATGAGAATTTGTTTAATATTTAGAAAGTACATCAAAATTTACCGATGAAATCAATCAACAAGCATTTATTAAATGCTTACTATATGCTTGGCACTGTGCCAAATGCTAGGGCTACAAAGCCACAAATGTAACATTCACTGGCCTCAAGTAGTTTATATTCTATCAAAAAAATCAATCAATAAATAATACATATAAATCACTTTTCAAAATGGCCCCAGGGCACTCACCCAAAGCTAGTGATGTCTGTTAGCATGAATAGAAGCAAATGCTGCCCTCATTTTATGTCTTAATATTGTGCCTCTACAGATAGGGTGGCCTTTCAAATGGTTTGGGAGTTAGTATGTTTTTATAATTTATTCTTAAAAGAAATAAACATGTGAGGAATATGTTCCATTCTCTCTTTAATACATTACTAAGCACTCTCCTGAGTATAGAGGGGAGTTGAAAACACTTAATATTCTCTTTTCCCTTCCCACTAAGTTTGCATCCCAACGGAGAACTAATTCCCTGCACTGTCAATAACTGGGCCCAAAAGGAATTACTCTATTTGCATTGATAGCTTAATCAATCAATGGATCAGCATTTTTGAGCACCTACAGTATGACAGGCACTGTACTAGGCACCTGTGATGCAAAGAAAACAATGAACTAATCTCTACTCATAAGGTGCTTATATTTTAAGTCTGCACACAGTAGAACAAATTGGCAAGTCAATATCCTATAGGTAGGAGATACCATTCTTTCCCATAGTAAGGCACAAAAATGCCTAGTTTATCAATGTTTACCCCAAAGGGATAAATAAACTTATATAAGTGAGAATTTAAGAGTTCTTTACCAATATCTGAACTATTTTGGTTCTTCTATATGTGATCACAAAGCTCATTCTTCTAACCAGATGACCCTGAAATATTAGTGTTATATTTGCCCAGGGTCACTGAGCTAATAAGTCTCTGAGGCCAGATTTGATTCAGGAAGATGAGTCTTCCTGATTCCAAGCCCAGCACTCTGTCACTGAGCCACATAGCTGCCTAAATCAGGAGCAATAGGTTATGCTGCTTTTAAAGCAGCTTTATTTAGGAAGCCCCTTTGCTGGTAATTCACATCACAAATACCTCACCCCCACCCCTGCCCGTTTGGCTGGGAACTTTGGAGTTGGGGCCACATGTATACAGGCACCTTGGTACCATTTCCCTGAGTTCCAAGGAGAGAACCAACCTGAATTGAAGGTTCAACATCTCATTCTGCTTCTGAATGTGCATTTTGTGAAAATTTAAAGATACTGACCACATAAAAATTGAGGTTCTTGGCCTGAAGTCTGTGGACTCTTTTTTATATTTTGATAACTATATTGAAATATAATTGGTTTCATTTGAAATTCTAATATTTTGTTTTATGTATTTGAAACAATTATTATGAGAAAGGTTCCAAAGGCTTCACCAGACTGCCAAAGGTTGGGGAGGGGAGTCCATGATACAAAAAAAAAAAAAAGATTAAGAACCTCTGCTCTGAGATCACTGGGGAGAGTCTGTTGCTGAACTGAAATTAAGATAAAAAAAATTGAGATGAGTTCTCAAAACTTAACTTTCCCCAACTCATGCTGACATGCACAAGTGTCTTCCAGGGAATTATCCTCTTCAAGAAGAACTTATTTGCTTTCCTCACTGATTGCCATCACAATCATACCCAGGTATTCTTCATGGCCACTAAGGACATGAAGACTCATAGAAAGATATACCAAATATGAAGAAGAGTTTGCTTTGTTTTGTTTTTAAAAAACACAACATATATACCAGCTAACTTTGGAAAAGGCAGCCATCATGGATCTCAACAGTTGACTAGCATTCTTTAGGTTGTGAGTGTTTGCTTGTAGCGCACACACACACACACACACACACACACACAATGGGCTTCACATATGTTAGTTGATTCAAGGTAATTGGCCCAAGGACATTAATGGGAGTGTAAACCATTGTCATTTTTTTTCTCTCTCTCATGGGTACCAGGATGAAAGCACACCTGTAAGCACCCATAGGCTTGCTCTAACTATGCTCATCAAAATTGTAAAATCTTTGGGTTGTGCCTATGGTTGTGGAGAAGGACACCGAGGGCTCTCTGGGGATCGTCTGAGACACCAGGTATTCCGAGAGAATGTAAGAGAATTAAAGTAGATTCCATCTCCCTTCCCTATCCCCCTCCATCTTAGAAATGAATCCCTTACAATGAAGCACCATAGTTTCCTATTCAGTTGAATGCTTTGCAGCAATAATATATATAATAGAATGTCCTGGAAAATAAATGATCTTAGTTATGTCAGGGCATTACAAAACCCAGACTTAGGAAAGTTTAATTGAGAAAAAAATGCTTTTGCCACTTGCCTAGCACAGTCCAGCTGACTCCAAATTGGTGAAAAGATTTATAATTGGAATATGTGAACAGTGGCTTGAAATAAACATTGTAAGACTGGATAAATTTAATCAATTTCAAATGTCTTAAGCCAAGTGTTTTTTTTAATCACCTGGCTGAATATAGTAGTCATATGTTTTAACTCTATTGGGCAGAGAGGGTGGGTGGATTAAATATTTAGCGGTTGTTTTATTTAAAATATTGTTGTAATATTGATAGGAAATGCCATTTAGTAGAAAAAAGTGGACAAATAGTTCCAGTAGGCAGTGTTAGGTCCCATGGTTCTGTTCCAGAACTGAACTGAATCTTTACTTCAAGATTTGAGACCTATAACAAACTTGAAACTCTACAGTTTGGGTCTGGTGGGCATAATTCTAGAAAAAAAAATGTTGACATGTCCTGACTCATTTGCATATTAATCTTCTATATCAGAGGTTCCCAAAATTTCTAGTATGAGTACTCTTTTTTAACATCAGAAATCTTCTGGGACCTTACATAATAGTAGCTGGACAATTAGTGTCATCCATTGACTGGGAAAGTACATGATGGCAGAAAGCTACTCTGTATTCAATAATTCTTTAAAATGAATTTTTATCTTATTAATCACAACAGCATCCATGTACATATGTAAAATAACATCTATATCTGAAAAGTATTGTCTAGTCTACAAAATGATGCTGCTTGGTGCATATTTGGATTTGCAAGTGACCCCTTATAGCAAGTCCAAGGTCCCCCAGGTGCCTGTGGTCCACAGACTGGGAACCCCTGCTCTAGGTCCTTTTTTTAAACTTTCACTTTCAGACCAAAATAAACTCTGAAAAACAAAGCAAGTGTGTGCTGAAATAGCTCTCACCTGTTGTTTTAAGTTGAAACATGATTGATTACTTGCTTTCTTTCTCACGACCTTTGATTTAAAAATAGAGGAAATAGACAAACCTAAATCCAGGAGATCACTCCACAAATCTGGTCACAATTTCAGGAACTTGCCAAACCCAATGCCAGCTCAATTTTGTTAATATTAGATCTTATCATGGAACATTCACCCAACATTATTAGCATGCTGTTTCTTTGATTAATTTAAGGTCAAGCCTGTTTCTTTCTCTTGTTATATTGTAAAATGACTTTTTATTTATTTGTACTCATTTTAACATTTTCAGCTTTACAGTAGAGTGTCAACTCTGAGTCCTGGACACTTTAACTGGTCTTAGATTCTGATGTATATTATTATTAGCAGTAATTATAATTATTAAGCAATTATATAATTATAAGTATAGTATAAGTAATTATAATTGATTGGTAATAATAATGATAAACTTGAAGACCAGTACTTTGCATCTTTGCAGGTCTATTTTTTTAACCTTTATTTTGCTTTGCAATTTGAGTGACCATGTTTTGGGCTTAAGAAACCATCTCACTATGGAAAGGGTCAGTTACATAAGAAAGAATATTGGAGTTAAAGGAGGAATGTTAATGAGTGATTGTTCTAGTTGGAGTTGTGTTAAGAACTCCTTTGCAACAAACCATTTGACCTAAGTTTCTAGACTCTAGGGAGTATACAACAGTATCAACACAAAAAGGAGGGATCATTATCATTACTGACACCACCCAGATCTTTTCATGGAAAATGAGGCCGTGTTAGAGAGGTAGCTTGGTATAATGGATAGAAGGCTGGCCTTGGAGTCAGGAATACCTGAATTCTATTGTTCTCCCAGGCAACTCTAAGACTATAAAAAGGTTACTACCAAATTGTCCATCTATATTGATGGTAGAAGTTGCTCTACCAGGAGTCCCCCATATTGGCAAAATTCTAGGTCCTAATGTGGGTACAAAGAGAGAAAAAGGTCAGAAATTCAGAGGAGCAGATAGAGTACTTAACAGAGTATTAATAACTCCGTCTGCAAATGGCTGATGCATTAACTCATGGCCAACTTCTATATTAATAACAGTAAAAAGATTTGCATATACATTTTAAGTAAATATAGTAATAATGAACTGGCTGGCTAGACAAGTAGATTTTCCCAGAGTTAACCCTAATTTGTTAAAAAAAAATCATTAGTTTTTTTGAAACTCGGCATTTCCAAGTTTTTTAATTTGGGGACTTCTCTAGTGTTTTAGACTTCAGAATCTAAAAATCTTTTCACACTCCCCATCAGTCCTGTCTACCTCCAGCAAATGTGTTCGAATGAAACTGAGAACTATTGTTATTCAATATTGAAAAAGCTATTGGATAAGAAAATAATATAGCAGCTTCTAAAGTAGTCTAATTACTATTGTCCTAAGTGACTCAATGTGCTAAACTCTTCAGAATTTCTTAAAACTCTCTTTTAAAAGGAACAAAGTACCCAGTTTGAAGACTTTATTTTTTTTAGGCTTTACCATAATCTCCCTAACATTGTTTAGAAGTTCTAATGACCTTTGAATGGTTAGATTTGACATTGTGCTTTATCATATAGTTAACATTTTAATTTATTTATTTAACTAAACATTCTTTTTAAATTTTGTGTTCCAAATTCTTTCCCTTCATTTCACACCTTCCCCACTCACTGAGAAGGCAAGAAATATGATATCAATTATACATGTGAAGTGATGTAAAACATATTTCCATATTTACCATAGTTCCCAAAAAAGTAAGAAAAAGAAAGTGAGAAAATTATACTTCAATTTTCTCTCAGAGTTCATCATTTCTCTCTCTGGAGGTGGATAGCATTTTTTGCATCATGAGTCCCTTGGAATTGTCTTGAATCATTATATTAATCAGAGTTTCCAAGTTTTTCACAATTGCTCGCAATGATCTTCTGGTTCTTCTCACTTCACTTTGCATCAGGTCATATAATTTTTACCATGTTCTGAAACCATACCCACCTTGCCATTTCTTCTAACACAACTGTACTCCATCACAATCATGTGCCACAACTTGTTCAGTCATTCCCCAATTGATGAATATCCCCTCAATTTCCAATTCTTTGCTACTACAAGAAGAGCAGCTAGAAATATTTTTGTACATAGAGGTCCTTTTCCTTTTGCTTTGGTTTCTTTGGGGTACAGGCCTATTAGTGGTATTGGTAAGTCAAAGAGTATTCACAATTTTATAGCCCTTTGGTCATAGTCCCAAATTGTTCTCCAGAATGGTTGGACCAGTTCACTACTCCACCAACAATGCATATAGTGTACCTATTTTTCCCTGATATCCTTCAGCATTTGTCATTTCTGATAGGTGTGAGGTGGTACCTCAGAGTTGTTTTAATTTGCGTTTCTCTATTAGTGATGTAGAACATTTTTTTTCAAATGACTATAAGATAGCTTTGATTTCTTCTGAAAACTGCCTGTTTATATTCTTTGACCATTTATCAATTGGGAAATTGCTCGTATTTTTATAAATTTGACTCATTCTTTACTCAGTGTATTTTATTATTTGATAAATAAAGTGTTTATCAGAGAAAATTGCCATAAAAATTTTTGATATTACTTCATTGTCTATGGTACCTCTTTGCATGATGTGGTTTCCCTGATTATCTCTTTTAATTATGTCTGTTTTTGCTTTTGTTTTGTCTTAGATTGTGATTGCTACTCTTGATTTTTTTTTTTACTTCAGCAGAAGCGTATTAGATTCTGCTCCAGCCATTTATTTTAAATCTGTGCTTGTCTTTTTGTTTCAAGTGTGTCAAGCATATAGTTGGATTCTGGTTTCTAATCCATTCTGCTGTCTATTTCCTTTATATGGGTCAGCTCATCCCATTCACATTCACAGTGATGATAACTTAACTAACTGTGTATTTCCCTCCATCCTTCTTTGGTTTCTCTCTCTCTCTCTCTCTCTCTCTCTCTCTCTCTCTCTCTCTCTCTCTCTTTATCTCTCATCTATCCTTCCTCAAAAGTCTATTTTGCTTTTGATCACAGCCTTCCTTAATCCACCCTCCCTTTTATCATGCCTCACCTTTGTCTTATCCCTTTCCCCTCCTATTTTCCTATTAAACAAGTTACATTTCTATACACAACTGTGACTTAAGGCTACAGCAAGAAACTTCCTAATAATTCTAAATGTTAGTCTTTTCCTAGGCAATTTAAAAGATGCCCAGGTTTCAGTATTGAAGAGGTTGGTTTTTAGCATTCACACTCAATGAAGTCTTTAATATGTCCCATTGCCCTGGATCTGCCTTCTATAATCGGACATCTTCGTGTTGGTCCCTAACTTTCTAGGGCCCAGGGTTGCTACTGTAACATCCCTCTTCAAGTCTTCCCTTTTCTGTTGGTTCCCTATGTTGTTTTCTCTACACTCCCTCATTATCATTATCATTATCATTATCCTTATCATTATCAATTCCCATTTGCCTGTAATAAAATTTGTAGTTTACTGGTCTTATATTTATCCCTCAGAGCCAGGATCATTGCATTTCCTAAGATGTTAACTAAGCAAACAGAGAGACTAATATGCTAATGGTGGGGCTTAAAGGCTCTTCTGTCACTCCGAGATGATTTATGTACATTGAATCTTAGGAATAAGGGCTAGTAAGAACCTTAGAGACTAGTACAACCCCATCATTTTGATGGTCATTTTCTGAAGATAATACTCATGCTTTTCATGAATTTCTCTGCTAAGAATTTCTAATTCAGGCATGAATGCTTGGTTACTAGTTAACTCCTTGAGAGCAGGGGCTATGTCAGATCTATATTTAAGATCATTGAAAGGAATCTTCAAAGTCATCTAGTCCAAACAACTCATTTTACAGTTGAGAAAACTGAAATCCAGAGTAGTAAAATGGCTTACCCAAGATCACACAAGTGAAAAAGGATAGATTCAGGATTTGAACTTCTGTCCTCTGACCCTCAGATCCAGCACACTTTCTACCATACTATCCTTAGCACCCACTAGAGGACCTGGAACATAGGAATTGCTTAAATGTTTGTTGGGATTGAATGGAATAGACAGACAGCATTAGCCAAAACAAAATGAATTTGTACCCCTACTTTCAGCAGGCTTCCAGGTGATTCAGGGTGGGCAGAAGGGAATGATAAAGGTCACTTAAGTAGATGCTCTTGACTTTTTTACTTTTCTTGCTTCATTGCAGGCCCAGAACTGCCTCACTAAGCTTTACAAGCTAGATAAAATGCAGTTTCGACAAACCATGAGGGACTATGTGAACAAGGACTCCCTCAATAACGTAGTGGATTTCTTGCATGCTTTGCTAGGATTCTGTATGGAACCAGTCACTGACAGTAAGTATGGCTGCCACCGTAAGCACTAGGAGAGACCACGATGAGGTAGGCAATGTACATTTGGGGGTCTTCCCAAGTTCCTTTAGGTAAACTTAGTTAGAAATATATCATCAGGTATTTCCAGTACTAGTGAAGTGGGGAAAAGAAGGGTATTATCTTTCAGGACATACTCTGGGAAAGATGCTATGGAAAATGTTCTTCCGCAAAATATATCTAGATTAATGGTCTGTAAACTGTGATGGGTGAACTAGCAGTGGTCTGGCAGGTCTTTATTCTTGTAGGTCTTTAATCTTGGTCCCTCAACCACTATTCAGCCTCTCAGGTGGTTGGTCTCTCTTCCACATTCCTTATCTTTCTGGTGCAAGGGAACTGAGTCAAGTACTAAAGGACTCTAAGAAATAAAAGAGGAAATATAGGCAGATGCACATACAGGTATATAGCTAAATAACATGTGTTATATATAATGTAAATATATATGAAATTACACACACGCATGTATCTAAATGCAATAAATGAAACAGAATTGAGACTTCAACTTGAAGATCTCCTTTAATTGTTTCTCCATTGCAGTGTTGGCCAGAATAAATAAATTATACTAAAACTATGTGGATATAGTGCTCTAAGCTGTTTCATACGTACATGACCATAGGTAAACTCCCATGGAGAACAGTAGATCAAATCCCAGCTCTGTCACGTACAACCCGTGTGAGCTTGGGCATACAGAGCCTCAGTTTTCTCATCTGTTAAATGAAAATATGGGATTAGATGGCCCTTGAGGTCCTTTCTAGCACTAAATATTTGGTTCTTCTATGACTGTTCAAGTAGGTGCTTACTGTATACAAACTTCATCTGGAATAGACAAACATTTCAAATATATTTTTGATGCAGATTCAGCTATGTACTCACATACACATACACATCTGTTTTTCATGCTGTTTTTATAGTTTACGTAAAACAATGCTTATAGTGGGATCTATCCAAGGTGCTATAAAGAAGCTATTTGATGTACATAAATGCAAGCTTTCTTTTCATGTCCCTGGTTACAGTATTTCCCTTACCACTAGGGTGCCTCTTTTCCATCTAACCCTCAATGGTAGAAGAAAGACTTTGTTAAATGTGTTTACACCATGGACATCACACCAAATAGAAAAGCAATCATGCATTTGCCAAATATGTACCAATGGGAAAATTATTGATTGCAAAATAATGTAAATTTATATCACTGCAGGAAGATAAAATGGCACTTGCTACAAAATAATTTGTATTCAGCAATGTACTAGGTATGATTTCTAATAATCCTGAGGTCCATAGTACACAATTAGCAAGCTGGTTCCTAACATGGAAAAGGAAGCAATAAGTTTTCCTTTTAGGGAGATGGATTAACTAAAGTTTATTTCAAAAGTTAGTTACAAATGATTAGTTGATGGTGGACCTCAATTGATTAAAGCTAGGGCCTCAGCTTTTGGTCATTCCCCATTCTTTGCAGCCTATAGTCAAGTCAAGTCAATGAGTATTTATTAAGCACTCACTATATACCAGCACTACTCTAGGTGCTGAAGATACAAAGCAAAGCAAAAAAAAAATGTCTTTGCCCTGAAGGCATTTACATTCTAATGAATATGCATTATTAATAGGTATTTAAATGCTAGATTGAGATTTTGATGACCTGTTAAAAACAGGTTGAAGCCATTTCCTACTGACATGCTTCCCTTTCTACACCCTTGGGCATTCAATGGGAGTTTGGGGGTGCAGCTAAAGAGGAAAGGTTGTGGAGGTCCACAGCTCACTGATACTTCATGGATCCCCAGATATGAGGAGAGGGTATCTAGGAGTTGCTAGCACATCCCTCCTCTAATATCCTTTGGGCTTTTATGGCTAAAAACCACTAAAGATGAAATGTTAGTATATACCACTACACTTCCTTCCCTGGTGTCCTCTGTGGTTTATTTCCACAAAGGTTCTCACCTTTCTTTTCCTCTCTCATCACATCCTTGTTCAGACCCACATCATCTCTCTCTGTGTTATTGTAATTGCTTCATATCTTGTCTCTGTGTCACAGTCTCTTCCCGAACCCCTCCAAATGCATCCTTCTTCAATAATCATGCTAATTTTCTAAGGCACAAGACTGACTATTACTCTTATGTTCAAAAATTGGTTTTCTGTTTGGTAACTCCTAATGCCTGTAAGGTAGAATACAATTTCCTTAGTCCCATCCTTAAGGAAGGCCCTTTTGTGACCTGTTTCCTTCTTATTTTTCTAGCATAATTTCACATTAGTCTACACTACCACTACTACTACTACTGCTGCTGCTACTGCTACTACCACAACCATTGCCATTTCTACTAGTACTACTACCTAGCATTTTATAGCACTTTAAGGTGTATAAAGACGTTTACATGTTATCTCATTTGATCCTGTTCATAGTTTCATCCTGTCCTTTCCCGATCAATTAATAATAATAATAACTAGTGTATATATAGTGCTTTAAAGCTGATAAAGTGCTTACAAATATTTCATCACTTTATCAGGACAACAGCCCTAGGAGACAGGTGCTATTATTATCCTCCCTTTCCAGATAAAGAAACCCAGACAGATTGAAATTAAGTGACTTGTTTAGGGTTACCAGCTAGTTCATATAGGAATCAGAATTTGAACTCAGGTCCTCTTTGACTCCAGGTCCAGCCCTCCATCCAATTTAAAACCTAGCTATCTCCATTCTATTCACCAAGCATTATTATGTAAATATAAACCACTCTTTCTCCCTCAGAGCTTAAATTTAGTCCAGGGAGATTTCGCATACATATCTGAGCACATACAGCCGCCGCCCTCATTCGCTGCAATAGTAAAAACATCTCTCACTTCGATCATTAAAACTGCATCCTAATCAATCTCTTTTTGTCCCTTTTTTCCAATTTATTCTCCACACAGTTCCCAAAGTGATAATCTCAAAGCACAGGATTGATTGTCATTTCTCTACTCAATAAACTCCAGTAGTTTCTTATTACCATGAGGGTTAGAAACAAATACCTTCTCGGCTTTTAAAAATCTTTATAGCCTGGCTCCAACCTATTTAGTCTCATTATGTATTATTATATAGCCTTATTATACATTACTTCCTTTCATATACCCTATTGTCTAGTCAAATTAGCCTTGTTCCCACTGATCCTCCAATTATCCTGTATTAGATTCCCTCCTTACCTTTAATCCTTTAATTCCTTTTTACCTTCAATTCCTCTTATTTAAAGGGCCTGGTTCCTGTGTCACCTTCTCCACCAACATGTTCCCCTTTCTCAGTTAAAAGTCATCTCTCCCTTCTCTAAGTTACATGCATTGTATCTGCAGCATGCGACAGTCCCTTGTGAATACATTCACATCAAAGACCTGTGTCTTCATAGGTGTAGGAACTCCCAGTGTGAGAAATGTCACCATTAACTGCTGATGGCTTAGCCTCTAACTTCCTGCCTTTAAAAGTAGTTTGAGGCCCAGAAAACATGAGTTTCCCACAGCCACACCACTACTGATTGTTAGAGGCAAGATCTGAACATAACCACACACTATCCACTATCCCATGCTTCTTCTGTGTACATACTTTACCTTTTGCTTAGTTGGTGCCTAATATTTAATTTTTGGATTAGATTGATTTCCATGTCAGACCTCTCTTGCTCTTTTGCCTTCTAGACTCATTTCACATTTCCTGTCAGCATTTCCTTCCTACTCCTTCAACAGCAATTTCGGTAAGGAGTTTAGCAACCCCTCACTAAATAGATTGGTGAACTCTATAATATACCATTTCAAACAGAAGAGATCATTGTTAAAAATAATTCTACATCTGAAAGTCTTTATTTCCCAAAAAAGATTAGGATTACAGGATCATATATTTAGTGCAGAAGGAAACCTTAGAGATCATCTAATTCAACCCCTTCGTTTTACAAACGAGTAAACTGAAGCCCAGGGCCTTCTTCTAGTTCACACAGCTAGTACACTACAAAGCTCAGATTTGAACCCTGCTTCTCTGGCTGACCTAGCATTATTTCCATTTTCACCCTTAGATGCCATCAAAAGATTCTATAAACAAGATAAAATAGTTGTCTAAGAGAAGAGGCTGTAAAGGGAGTGCTGTTTATTTGTTTCAAAGTCCGCAGGGTATTATTATGACTTTTGTTTCATTATATGTCTCCTTTTGCTAGTGAATTGTTCACAAGATCCCATTGTTCCACTGGGCAAATTGCCTTTAAATTGTACCTTTGCTTTCCAGATAAGGCTGGGTTTGGGAATAACTTCACCACAGTGGACAACAAATCCACAGCCCAGAATGTGGAAGGTATTATTGTCAGTGCTATGTTTAAATCCCTCATCACCCGCTGTGCATCTACTACGCATGAACTACACAGCCCTGAAAACCTGGTGAGGATCTCTCTGCAGAAGGGTATGCCATCTCAGATGCATGAGAGGGCTTAAAACCAGAACAACAAAGAAGAGAAAGGACAGAGGGAGGTTTGGGGGGAAATGGTAGCCTGGAGAGAAGTCTTCTGTTTTGTCACTGTCCTTTCAGCACCAGCAGCCAGCACTGGGGAACCTTAAGAGCACACTTACCCTCTCTTTATTCCACTTTCCCAAATGAAGAACTGCTGAGATGGGAAAGAGGAAAGTAGAGGAGGAGGTATTAACCACTCATCTTATGAGGTCCTCTGATCATTCGTGAGGTGTTTGCAGTGGACTTTGAGCTCCATCAAAAAAGGCTTCTAAAGTAGGTATGGATTTACTCAAAATTGTTAAGCCCAGCCCTGGCTTGAGTGTGGGAAGTTTTGAGTGAACTCCATCCTGAAAATGAATTTACAAATAACCAGGAAGCTGCAATGAAATAGTGTATAGGAGGCTGCCCCTAACCCTATAATTATAAACCTGATAATTTTAGGAAGATCTTGGAAAACAGAATGCCCTCTTAATAGATAGAGGTGCAAAATGACCCATTTCAGACAAGACAAGTATGTGAATTCATTTTGCTTGATTATACGTATTTGCTACACAAGAAGGTTTTATAGAGGGGGCAGTGATACTGAAACAAATAAGAGAAAGAAAGGGAAGAATGTTAATCATTTAAAAATACATAGAAGAGAGTAGAGAGAAGTTGAGGAAGGGTCACAGACAAGTAGGGCATTGTGGGAACTAACATGTTAAATTTTAAATATATTTGATGAAACAAGCCATACATAATGAAGATTCACAGTTTTGTATGCTGTCCTCTTTTTCTCTTTGAATGGGGAAATGTTCACGTTTTTGGTGTGTTGCATTCATAATAACAAACAAAATTAAAAATAATAAAGAAGCCATGGTTTACAACAAAATCCTAATAATTTTATGAACACTATTCCAAATCATATTTGCTTTTGTAACTGAAGCAAATATGCTATAGAATGGTTGCCATTATATGTTAATTGAAGGCTATAATCTGACATCTACTGTTCCTAATAGCATGACTGGGTATTTAAACTCCCTTCAGGGCCTTAAACAGTCAACTGAGAATGGCCTGCAAGAGTTGATCCTTTAATTGCTTCAGAAGAAATTGTGGCTTGGGATAGTTCAGCCAAAGCTGACTGAAATAGGTGCCTGTAGATCCATGCTGCATTCTAACCAGTTATATATGTGACAGCCTCATATGCACAATCTGCCCATTAGCAGCTAAGTGAATCTGTGGGGAAATGTAGCACAATTCCTGCCCAAATTCAGAAAATCATTTAGAACTCTAAAGATTCAGATTTGAAAAGAGAATAAACAAAGCAGGACTGAGTGAAAGCTATTTTTCCTGACTTGCAAAATCATCAAAGCAAGGTTCTCAGTGACCAAGTGTCTCATAAATATCTTTTAGAGGGTTTGCTTAGCCCCTTCTAGTTCCCTCCCCTCTGCTGATCACAAGCAAGACAATTTCATCACAAATATCCATATTTCAAAGTGTGGTAACACACCAACTGGGCTTTGACTGACCAAAATAATTCTTTAGATACATATAGAACAAATCTGCCTAATTAGATAGCAGCTTGGGCTAGAAAAGGACAAATTTTTATATGTGAGTTATAAGAGTGGCACGTATCCATGAACCTATCCATTGTACCATATCATCTTTGAAATGATGAAGCTTATTGCAGAAGACCTTTCTAGGAGAATTATGCCAATTTTAGCAGAAGTAGAGATGATTTTTAAAAAAAATGCTATTGGACAAAAGTCAAAGACAGGGACCAGAACCCCAAAGGAGTAGCCTCCCTCTATTTCCCCCTATGATCATAATTTAAGGATTGTCAGTAGAAGCCTGGAAATTAGAGAGCTAGGGCTATAGTATTATAATTATTATGTTATATCGGATGATCTTTGTGAAGTCTAAAGTACAATTGACTTTATTTTTAAGTTAATTTTTTTAATTATCAAAAATCTATTATTTCTACCTACCACTCATCTCCCCACTGGGGGGGGGGGTGAAGTTGTAATAAGTATGCATACTTATGAAAAAAACTATTCCTACATTGGCCGTATCCAAAGTATATTTTTTTCATTTTTTTGCCCAAAGTCTGTAACTTCTCTGAAAGGAAGTGTGTAGCAAAGCTTATCATCAGTCCTCCAGAATTGTGCTATTGTGTGGATCAATGTTGTCTTTTCAAAGTTTTGTCTTTTTGTTTTTTTGTTAATATATACATTTTTCTCCTAGTGCTGCTCTTTTCAGTCTTCATTGATTCATACCAGTCTTCTCAGATTTTTCTAAGCTGTCTTTCACTATTTCTTAAAGCACAAATGGCTTTCCATTACATATACTACATGTGTACATGTATGTTGTATATGTGTATGCATGTGTATATAAATGTACATATAAATACATACAAACTTCAAAATTTGTTTAACCATTTACAATTTCCTTAATTGTTCTTTGATATGACAAAAAGAACTATGATAATTATTTTCATACATATGAGTCTTTTTCAAATTTCTTTGATCTTTCAGGTATAGGCGTAGCGACACAACTTTAAGACCTCTAGAGATGTAGGATGAAATTGTTCCTCAAGTTTTCACTTGAAAGATTTCTGTGTGCATTAGCCCAGTGGGAAATCACCCATTTAGTTAATTTCATCACTATTTTAAGCCTTCTTTTTCAGGCTCCATGAGAAAACTGTTGATAAAGTTTCCTCTCCTTCCTGCTAAACCTCATGCTTGTCATTACATAGGGACTCTATTGTGACATCCGGCAGCTGGTTCAATTCATCAAAGAAGCTCATGGAAATGTTTTCAGAAGGGTTGCCTTGAGTGCCTTGCTAGACAGTGCAGAAAAGTTAGCCCCAGGAAAAAGATCAGAGGAGGCAGAGCAGGACTCAAAACCATCAGGGAGCAAAAGGTATGTCCGTCTGCGGGAAGGGAACTCTTTGAATGTTTCTATCAATCTTATGAAAATATACTATTTTGCTCTTTTGCATTTTGTGTTCAGATCCTGATGGTCCCTAAGCATAAGAGTGGTAGACAATTCTCTCACTAATAATGGCAGTGTCTTTGGTAGATAATAGTCTCAGTAAAATAATCAAAACTCTTCAGGTTATCTGTTTTCCCTTTAAAAAGACACATGATTTGCATCAACTCTCCTATACTTCTGATTCCAGTTAATGAAGAAATTAGCTAATGAAGCAAAATTGTATGCATCTTATTAAGTATTTCCTGATATTTATCATTTTGATCTAGGAGTAATAATCAGTGAAGGGTACCCAGTGGTCAGTGATATTTATCATTTTGATCCAGAAGTAATAATCAGTTTAAGACGCACCAGTTTCCATTCTCTGTAATAGGAGAGGGGTTGGATCTGTGGATTGATTGATATAGGGAACTTCCAGGCAAGAAAACTCCCTCTATTCATGAAGGCGAGCACCTTGTCTGTAACTTCTAGCCTTCATTGCCTCAAGCGCTAAGAAGTTAAGGGCTTTGCCCAGGGTTACATGAGCAGTACGTTTCAAAAACAGGACTTGGCCCCAGATCTTGGCTTGGAGATTAGTTCTCCACTAGGTCATAGCTGCCTTTTTAAACACTATTGAAGCAAAGTAGCAGAATATGATTGATAAACAAAGGCAATTTCCTAAATTATTTTTTCTATTAGAAATATCAAACTTAGTTTGATGCATGTTGTGTGAAAAATTCTATACCCTAGTAGATACAAAGAGAAACCTCTAAATTTTTTTCCTGTCTTTTGTTTTTGCATCACGGTCATTTCTGGACATACTATCAATATCACATACTGTCACATCTCACATTCCAACTAAATCTCTATTAAAACTAAATTAAACCCTCCCGCAAGGAAAAATAGTTTGTCTAAAATGCCAAAAACCATATTATGTATGCCATATGCAACCAAAGTAGTCCTCAGCCTCTCTAGCAAGAGAAGAGAGGTAAATTTAGTTATCTAGTCTCTAGGACCAGAATTTGTTTTTCAATTATTCAGTTTTTCTTCCTTTTAATAATCTGGAAATACCTAAATTTGAGGTTCTTCATGTTGTAAGAGTTAATTACTTTGTTTGGAGAATATATTATTTTAATGTCAAAGGGAGAATAGCATAATGGGTAGAGAGCTAGCCCTTGAACCAGGAGACCCTCAGTTCAGGCGTTGCCCCTGAAACATACTGTGTTTTCCTGGGCAAGTCAGTAATATCTTAGTGCTCTCGACCAGTGGTGTCAAAGTCAAAAAGAACTGGGGACTATGAATCTCTACATAAGGATCCCTGTGGGCTGCATATTGACTTAGTTTTAAAATGTAATGTTATCTTCATTTTGTTATATTCTTAGTTATTTTGTTAAATGTTTCCCAATTCCATTTTAATCTGATTCTGGCCTTGGCAGTGTTACAGGCCATATGGGCCACATGTTTGTCATCTCTGCTCTAGATAACTCTCTTGGATTATGAGTCACAGTTTCCTCATCTAAGATTTCTACATAAGAGTGAAATCACAGTTCCAGTGTCTCCCAGAATGCCAGAGGCTGGACTATGTAGTAAATAGAGAGCTGGACTTGGAGCCAGGAAGGGCTAAGTTCAAGATTCCCCCTAACACATTCTGTTTGTATGAGCCTGGGCAGATCACAAAAAGTCTCTGCTCTAGGCAACTCTCTAAGACTTGAGTTGGAGAGAAGGTGTTCATATGCATTGGTAGAGGGAGCTTCCCCAGCCAGGAATTCCTTATTATCAATAAAATAACAGGTCCAGTCCCTTTCCTACATTTAAAAGGGGCAGCCAAGAGCTAAATTCACATTTGTTAATCTCAAGTACACATTATTAAGTGATGGCATTTTCAAGAGGGTTGGAGATTGTGTTTTAGTACTGTGTGTGTTATCAGTATCAAGTATGTTTTTACAAAATGGCTGCCTACTTTATTGAATGGAAATTAGCACATTTTAATTGATGTAATGAACTATTCTCTCAGGTCAGAGGCTGGACTTGACAAAGGCCAAGTATCATCAGCACCTGATGAGTGTCGCAGCTACATGTCTGGCCGTCCCTTGCAAACTCCAGAGCAGTAAGTATCAGAAGACAGGGTCCCAGAGACATATCCCAGTAGTTAATGACTCTTCAGTGAAGGAAAAATTCTACTATAGAATTATTGAATTGTCCGCTGAAATGACTCACATTCATTTGTTTCTTTCTGATTCTTCCACCTTCATCCTAGGCCTTAATCATCTCATAACTAGACTACTTTAAGAGCCTCTTGACTTCTGCCTATATTGTATTCACCCTGTAGTCTAATCTACATGCTATGAACAAATTAATTTTCTCAAGATCCCACTTTGTTTCTAATGTCACTCTTCTGCTCAAAAGTTTCCATTTGTTTCCTATTGCCAATACGATAAAAATCAAACTGTTCAACATGGTGACCAGAAATGCCTCTCAGTCATACACCTCATGACTGTCCAATCTTATTTCTTTTTTGCCTTTTTTATTACTTAATTTTATCTCATTTTAAAATTCTATTCTCTTTCCAACACTCGTACTAATTTGCATAGTCAAACAAACAAATTTCTACGTTATCTATATCCAGAAACAAAGTCTCATTCTGTACCCTGGGTCCATCACACCTTTGTCAGGAGATGGGCAGTAGGCTTCATCATCAGGCCTCAGAAAAGGTTAATAATATTGGTTAGAGCTCATAAGTCTTTTCAAGTTGTTTATCTTCACATTGTTATTGCTATCAAATAATTTTTTTCTCCTGCTTCTGCGCACTTCACTTTGAAACAACTCATACGAGTCTTTTCAGGCTTCTCTGAAACTGCTCCTTTCTTAATTTCTTACTGTACAACAACATTCAATTATATTCGTATGCCATAATTTGTTCAGCCATTCACCCAAATTAATTGGCACCTCCTTGGTTTCCAATTATTTATCACCACAAAAAATGCTGTTATAAATATGGTTGTATATGTAAGACTTTTGCCTTTCTTTGATTATTTAGGTTATGCCTCATAATAGCATTGTTTGGACAAAGAATATGCATAATTTGGTAAATTTATTGGTATAGTTCCAAATTGCTTTCTAGAATTAATGTACCAACTCACAGCTCTACCAACAATGCATTAATGAGTCATTTTCCCTTTTTGTCAACTTTGCCAGTCTGATGAGTGTGAGGTAGAAATTCAGAGTGCTTTAATTTGTAATTCTCTAATTATTAGTAACTTGGAGCAATTTTTTCTTATAGTTATCAATAGTTTGGATTCATTCTTTCAAAAACTGTATGGTCATATTCTTTGATCATTTATCAGTTGGGAAATGTATCTTATAAATTTGAATCAGTCTCATATATATAACTTTCTCAGGGGAATTCATTGAAAACATTTTTTCCCCCAGTTACCTGTTTCCCTTCCAATTTAACTGCATGGAAAAAAGCAAAAGCTTTTAAATTTATGTGTTCAAAATTACCTATTTTGTCTGTTGTGATCCTCTTTTCCTTTTCCTTGTTCATGAATTATTCCCCCATACAGGGATCTGATGATCTGATGTCACCCTTTATGTCTAAGTCATTTATCCATTTATCCCAGAACTTATCTGGGAATATGGTGTGAGATGTTTGGCCTATACCTAGTCTCTGCCAGACTACTTTCCACTTTTCCCACCAGTTTTTGCTAAATAATGAGTTCTTACCCCAGGAACTGAGGACTTTGGGTTTATTGAACATTAGGCTACTATGTTTTTTGCTTCTTTGTGTGCCTAATCTACTCCATCAGTCTTATTTCTCAGCCTGAGAACTTCAATCCAGCCGGCCTACTTACTATATCCCAGACATACTTATACCATCTTTCTTTTTGACTATAATGCCTTGTGTCTGTTGTTCTGCTCACCTGGAATGCCCTTCACCCTTCTTGTTTCCCATCCATATTCTACCCATTCTTCAATATAGAGCTAGTCTGTCACTATTATCCCTTCTCTGAGTACTGTGATCTCCCTTGTTCTTCCCTTTCCCTGAATTCTTATAGCACTTCTTCCTTATCACACATGCATGTGAAAACACTTTACACTGAAATGTTACAAAGATGCCAGTCATTTTTTTAACTGGTCCTGTAATTTCACTGGTGTGGGAAGCCTAGTATTTGATAAGGCCAAAGACCTCTGGAGTAAGAAGTCACTATTTAACAAAAATTGCTAGGAAAACTGGGAAGCAGTTTGGCAGAAACTATGTATAGACCAACATCTTTCACCATATTCCCAAATGGGAATTCTCCAAATGATATTCTCCAAATGGATAATTGACCTGGATGTAAGTGGTGACATAAACAATTAGAAGAATGAGGAAGAAATTATGTTTCAGATATGACAGGGGGACAGTTTATAACAATTAGAAGAATAAGGAAGAAATCACCTTTCAGATATGATGGAGGAACAGTTTATGACTGAAGAAGGAATTTCCTCTAAAAATACAGATTGGCATCTTCTCTGCAACTTGTAGCCTTATAGATTTTTGGGGGGCACTGTAAGGTTAAGCGATTTGCTCAAGATCATGGAGTTAATATGTGGCTGAGTTCAGACTTGCAACCAGGCTTTCCTGATTCCAAGACCAGCTTTTTTTATATGCCTGACTAATGGTGTCAAATAGAAATGGATCCCTATGGGCTGCATATTGTCTTGGAAAAGCACAAATGAACATTATCTATGTTTATTGTATTTTAATTTATTTTGTTAAGTGTTTCCCAATTACATTTTAATCTGTTTTTTTCAGATCAGGGATTTTTGTAGGCCAAGTACCAATTTGGTGCCTCTTCACTACATCATGTATACCTCTCAATATCCTACCAATTATTAACAATGATTATTTTTATGATATGATTTCATAGCATAGCACAAAATCACTTACTGAGATAAAAAATTCCTAAGTTAGTTTATAATTCTTACTTAAATCTATATAATATCCCCACCTAAATTACAAACTAGGTGGTACACATTGAAATCCCTCTTTGTTCAGTAACAAATAATCTTAATAGAATATCACTCTTAAATCTAAGGCATTTGGCCTGAGTTTCCCTTTTCCCCTTCCCTTCCTCTTGTGTTCCACTTCTTTTTGGCAGACATTCACTCATGTCCATAGGACTCTTTCACATTGGAAGCACTGGAGAAGTTTCTGACCCAGTGACTTCTTCCTCTGATTGACTGATCCCTCCAAGGATATCCATACTCAGGCCAACTGTGTCTCCATTCCTCTCCAAAGTGCATTGCTGACTTACCTTCACAGAACTTTCTCTACCATATCCCCATGCTGGGTACCTTTACCCTATCTACATACTTTTCAGTCCCTTTTTATAGATTGTCTTCCAACCAACACAAAATAGATTCTTTGGGGGTAGGGATTATCTAACTTTCTGCCTGTATTTGTATTCCCAGTGCTTAGCACAGAACCTGGCACGTAGTAAGTGCTTAATAAATGCTTCTTGGCTTGACTTAGGATGCAAGAAAAATCGACTTAGCTTTATCTGGAGACAAAGCTCCTCATATAAAAACAGAGCAAATAAGCAAGGTCCAAATAGAGTCAGAAACTCCAGAGGATAGCAATGCCAGTTGACTAGGCATCAGTGATATAGGGGAGAAAGAATGAAGAGGGGATAACTTCACCATCTCCCACAGCACAACAAACAGATACGTCTGGACAAGCAGCAAATTCTATGTGGCAGGACTGCTCGAAAGTGGGTGAATAAACTAGACAGGGCTTCAACCACTCATGACTGCAGTTTGCTCTTCGTTCTTGAAGAGGACCATGACATCAGGAAGATGATGATATGACTTGCGCTTGAATTTGATTTCAACAAGGGAGATCTGTGCAAAGTCACCAGCCTCGTTTTCTCCTCCAGAGCCATCTGGGTTCAGTGGCCAGATATAGATCAGGATGACTAGAGATGACCCAGGATGCAGCAGGACACGTTGGCCTTTGTAAGCTAAGGTCTTTCCGAATTCTCACTTAGAGTGAGGCAATGTCCATTCAGCAAATAGGCCTGTTTAAGAAGTTAGTCAAGGGATGGCCCCTTTAATAAAAAACAAAACAAAACAAAAAACTGGTAGGGGAAAACCCTCAGGGTAGCTGGGCAAAAGAGAAACATTTATTTACATTCACTGTGAGGCTTGAGGGCCCAAAAATTAACCATTAAGTGGTGCTTGGGCAGGGACCTAATGTTGTCCAATCAATGAGAACCTGACCCCACTTGTCATTATTTTCAATGTGGAGTAGCAACACCCTTCCTTGCCTACAGCTGATCACTGAATCCATCCTTCCCCCTCTCCTCTCCTTGTAGATTAAAAGTTCTTGGACTTGCCCAGTGCCTCAAGGCTTCTACCTCACTCCCTTGATATTTCAGTCCTCTCTTCAAACCGGGAAAACTACACTTCCCTTCAACCCCTTGGAAGATAAGGGTTATGCTTCTTTTGTACTGCCTTCTGTGTACTTCTAGGGAATGAAGACTCAAAGACATACTGAATGAGTGAGTCTATTGAATGATGAAGTACCAGTCATGAAATAAAAGTACTACATTATCCTACTTTTGAATAAACATAGCTTCCCTTCTTTCCCTGAATTCTGAGCCTTTTCCACTTGGGCCCCATGCCCAATGCCCCTTAATCAGTTTCTCTACTTCTCACACTGGCAAAGCTTAAAGATATCAAATCAGTGTTCCCATGATGTGACAGATGTGGTAAGTGCTTAAAAATTAGAAAAACTCATCAATAGTCCTTTCAAGTTATACTGGAAAACCTATTTGTTATTTAACTGCAGGTGGCTCTGATGGCATGTCCTATAAACATGCACCTCTTTTGATTTGTAATCATCTTTTATAGTCATGATCATGTATTTCAGCAATGTCTTAAATCAGCAGCTAGTTTTAGTTGAAACAGAGCAGATATCGTATGTAGCCTTTCTTTTGAGGAAAGGGAGACTAAGGCATATAATAACAAAGAAGGTCCCAGGCAAATCCAAGAAAAGGAGTTGTACTCAGACTCATAGAAACTCAGAGGTAGAACAGAGACCATTTAGTCAGATCCCTACATGAATGAGAATTTCCAACAAATGTTATCCAGTCTGCACTTAATATATTAAGTAGGGGAGGGCCTGAGAGGGAGGGAATATAGCCCCTAGGGGAATACTATGATAGTGATGAGTCCTAGGGGTGGGAGATTGACAGCCAGGACACAGTAGATTTCCTCCACCCATGGCGACAACATGAGACAAGAGACTGGTTGGTGATTCTTTGCTTCCTCCTTGAATTGTGTCCACAACTGACCCCACCCATGTCCCCTAGGTCTCTCCTGTTGACCCTGTAAGACAAAGCTTCAGTGGTCCACATTATTTACAGCTCTGCACATACGTACTTACTTTTTTTTTTCTTTTTTCCTTTCCCTTTGTTCTTTTTAATTTTCTTTCTTTCTCTAAAGGTCACATTGACTGAGTAATACTCAAACTAATCGTGGTTTTTAAGTTCTCATTTCTCTGGAACTCGTTATTGATATAAACCCATTAGACAAAGCTAATGTACCACCCCCTCTCAGGCAAAGTTGATAAATGATCCCACTGGATCCTTTTTTCCCCTTCAGAGAGTTTACTCATACCCTGATCAGAATGTCATGAATTCTCAGTAGGTGAGAAACTGCACGAAACATGAATATTTTATGTGACCCTACAGAGGAATTCACTTCTAGCAAGTAGCATAGGTTCATTTTAGAATAGAAAAATACAACTGCAGGTTAACAAATAAGAATTCAAAGGTCATGAATCACTTGTAAGCTTTGGGGAGATGAAATTGGATTCTGTATATGTTTCTCCATAAAACCTGCAGGAAAAAAAATGAATATCTTACACAGTACCTAGGAAAGATTCCAAATCTGCCTCCAAGGTCTACAAGCAAATTTAGAATTATTGTTTAAAATCCCCTAAACACAGACCATATTACTTGTTTCTGGTTCATGATGATTTCCAAAACCTAAACTTAAGTGTCTTGGATTTCATTTGTCGGTAGTTGGAAGTTTCAGTCCCTAAGCTTGGCAATAACTATTACTAGAATGAGAATTATATAGTTACTGGTGTTTTAGAATGAATTGTCTCTGCTATCATGACTCACAGGCACTAAAACACTTGTCGAATGAGGCACTTACATATTTTTTAAAGAGTAAAAGCAAATAAATGAAGGCACATCCATTTGACAATGTAACAATATGTCTTTGGGAGGAATCAATAAAATCTTGTACTGGTAAATATTTAACAACCAGGTCTCAGGGGAGGTGGGGCTTTGAAATAGTGTATGCAATATGTACACTTTTCAGTTTAATCTGCATAATTTTTTATCCTTCACTTTCTTAAGTCTAGACTATAATCAACAGAATAATTTCTGAGATATAAATGCTCATCCTGGAAATTTAATAATCATCTCTCAGGAAACAGTTTGAGTGACTTAACACCCCTGAGCCAATATCAGAGCAAGCCTTCTGAGAGAGGCACAGTGTTATAGTGGAAAGGGTGCTAGACTTACAGTCAGGAAGACTTTAGTTTAAATCCCACCTTAAACTCTAACCAACTCTATGACCCATAGCAAGTCACTTAACTTGTCTATATCACTGAGGTATACCCAAGTTCTAAGATCTCTTCTGGTTCTAAGATCTTCACTTTTCCCCACTCTGTGATGCTTCCCTTGTCAATAATAATACAGTTATATAAAATTATATATGAGATAATGCACATTGGCAAGTTTGGGAGAAAGATTAAAATGAAGGTAGCTTTGTGGAAGGTGTAGAAAGTGAGTTCTGCTGCTATTAATCCTAGATTTTGTTTGTTCACAGTGATGAACAGATGCAAGGGGCAAACCTAGGACGCAAAGATTTCTGGCGCAAGATGTTCAAATCTCAGAGTGCGGCAAGTGACACCAGCAGCCAGTCAGAGCAGGACACATCCGAGTGTACTACAGCTCACTCAGGAACAACCACTGATAGGCGGTCACGCTCACGGTCCAGGCGGATTTCACTCCGAAAGAAACTTAAACTCCCCATAGGTAAAAGTAGGTCTATTTATTTATTTGTTTCTTTATTATTTACTTTGTACATAGCATGCTTGCATTGTAAGAGGGAGCAGAAATTCCACCCAATTTAATGGGAGAATATTACTAATTCATCCTATTAATCAAAAAGCATTCACCAAGCATTTACTATGTCCTAGGTATGGCCAGTGGGCATAACCGTATTATTTAAAGCCCAGTCCGGCACATTGTCATCCAAAGTATATAGACTGAAGAATTTCTCCCCTTTCATATCTTATCATGTTGAGGTGCTTGCCCTATTTTAAGGACATATGCTGGGATTCTTGCTTGACTGAGATTGGAGGGAATATTGAGCCATGTTAATAGACTGTCTCTTAAATAGGAAACTGGCTAAAGAGATCATCTCTCTCGGGCCTAGCGGATGGCGTGGAAGATCTCTTGGACATTAGCTCAGTAGACCGTCTGTCTTTCATCAGGCAAAGCTCGAAGGTAAACTAACCATCACGTTGTGAAATTTAAATGAGCTAATAAAACTTTCAATGCTGGGAATATCATAGGAATGATAGATTTAGAGCCAGAAGGGACCTCTTTTTACAGATGAGGAAACTGAGTCAGAGAGGTTAACATGACTAGTCACATAACTAGTGAGTGTGAAAAAGCAAGATTTGAACCTGGGTCTGCCTGACTTCAATTCCAGCCCACTATTCACCCCAGGAGTTCACTGAGGGGTGATTAAAGAGGCCTTTAAAGTGAACAAATTTGGAAAAGTTCAAAGAAAAGCAATGATGAATGAATGATTGAAAGTGACAACGGATGAGTAGTAGTAGTCTGTAGGTATACACTTTAGAGGCAGCTAGTTGGCATGGCAGATGGAGGTCTGGGCTTAGAATCAAGAAGATGCTAGTTCAAATCCTGTCTCAGATATTTCCTAGCTGAAACAAGTCACTTAACTTCATCCAATCTCAGTTTTCTAGTCTGTAAAATGAGAGGCTTGTAGGCTCTAGCCTCAAGGTCCCTTCCAGCTCTGTCTATAATTATAATTTGGCAGGTTCTTAATGTTGAAGATAAACAGTTTATGGGAATCTTGGTGTTGTGGAAAGAGAGCACACTATTTACAATTTAGAATAAAAAGCAGTAAAAAGTTCTATTTGATCCATTGTTACAAGCCAAAGCAGGGAAAAACATCACTTGGCACATAGAGAAGGATGTTACCTTCTGAATAGGAGTTATTTCCCACATGGCCTTAGCATATACAGAAGCCACAGTCATGCTGGCCACTCAGGCACTGGCCTTGTAAATAGTTTGTTGTTAGAAGAGAAGAGAAACAGATTTTGTAATTGGCTAGTCTCTCTGACATTCCGTCTCACCTCTTCCACAACTCCTCTGCCTATGCTTGCCCTGGAAGGAAGGAGATCCTGTTCCATTGTGCTTCCTAGTCACCTGTGTAGGCCCAGTAACTTTCCCTCCTTTCCATCTTCTAGCTTTCCATTTACATACTACTATCTAATGCCCTGAAAATTCTCTACCCTGAGGCCAGACTCCTGAGGATGTGATCACCTACCTGAATTTACTCCTTGACAATCAACAAATTCATACCCTGTCATACATAGCTCCCTGAACTGAAAACCTTGACTTATATTTCATGGGGGGGAAAACATTTGAGGACACTTTCTTTCTCTTCTCCTCTCCTCTCACTTTACTCAGATGCCTTTTGCCACTACCATTGTCCCTGTCCCACAGGAAGGGGTGACTCTTCTATTGCCAAAGCTAACGCCTTTATGTGCACAGGTGATCCCATTCCATCCAGTCCTCTCCAGCATATTGCTTCTTCTATCATCCTTCTGTGACTAATCTTTGATCTCTTCCTGCTTACTGGTTGCTTCTCTACCTACAAATACCCCCCCCCCCCCCCGTATCTACCAGCCTCATAAAAACCTTAATTGATCCATCTATCCCAGCTGACTATTGTCCCATATCTCCCTCCTCCAATTTTTTTGGCTAGATTTTTTTTGAAGGGTGAAGGCAGGGCAGTTGGGATTAAATGACTTGCCCAAGGTCACACAGCTAGTAAGTATGTCAAGTGTCTGAGGCCAAATTTGAACTCATGTCCTCCTGACTCCAGGGCCAGTGCTCTACTCACTATACCACCTAGCTGCCCCTTTGGCTAGATTTCTTGAGGCCATCTATAATCAGTGCCTCCATTCCTCTCCTCTCTCTCTTCTTAACTCTTTGCAATCTGTCTTCCAGTCTGATTACTCAAATGATTCTGATCTCTTAATTACCAAATCAAATGACCTTTTCTCAATCTTAGTCCTTTTTGACCTCTCTGCAGCTTTTGGCACTGGCCTCCTTGTTGTTACTCACACTCACAGAACTCCAGAGTTGGGATATGAATTCAGTTCCTTTGATTCCATTCAGTGATCTTTCCACCTCACCATGGGAGTTATTTCCTGACCTTTTCCAATCCATGATATAACTGTGAATTTGCTAGGATACTTCCAAACTGTCATGTGCTAGTTTAATCACCTTGTCAACAGGACCACATATGCCTCTAAAGATGTTTTCATACATACATACATACACACATATACATACACACATACATACATACATACACCAATCATATACTCTCTGCTCCATAATCATTACAACTGCCTTTACTCTCTATCTTCATGGTCAGAAATTGACAGAAGGAAGTGAGGAAACTGAAGATGAAGCAACATACCAAGGACCCCATGATACACCAACATTACATTAAACTGGTAGGGAAAAAGCAAGGTTCCACAGCTGTTAACAAAGGGTGTCATTCAAGTAGTATGTGGGCTTGTTCCTTTTAGAATTAAAGTTTATAATACAAAAATGACTTTATTTCCTACATGAATTATTTACTGGCATTTCCCTTCATTAGTACGTTGGTAAAAGTGGTGTTTTTTCTGTTGCTTCTGTGAAGCTTTCGCTAAAGGAAATACGGGTATATACAAGTATTGGCTCTGGAGCTAAAAAATCGTACTCTTAATCATGGGCAAGCCATTTAATGTCCCTGGACCTTCCTTATGCCCAGGATGAGGTGGGAAAAGCACTGGATATGGAATCAAAGGAACTGAGCTCAAATTCCTACTCTAGAGTTGGGAGATGCAGTGTCTTGCATGAGGAACAGTATGAAGGTCACTGGTTTATAGAGTACATGGGAAGGAGTGAGGTGAAAGAAAGATTAGGAAGGTAGGAAGGGTCCAGGATGTGAAGACCTGGTTCATCTGTAAAATGAAGTAGGACTTGATGACCTTTGCTGTCCCATCCAGCTCTAGATTCAATAAACATTTATTAAGCACCTACTGTGTTCCAGGCACTATGCTAAGCACTAGGTACAGAAAAAGACACAAAAGATAGTCCCTGCCCTCCTGGAGCTTACAATCCAATGGGGAAGACAACATGCAGACAAAGCAAGCTATATACAGAATAAATAAGAAATAGTTAACAGAGGGAAGGTGTTGGAATTAAGAGGTGCTAGAGAAGGCTTTCTGTAGGAGGTGGGACTTTAGTTGAGACTTACAGGAAACTGGGGAGATCAGTAGTCAGAGTGGAGGAGGAAGAGCATTTCAGGCATGGGGGCCAGCCAGAGAGAATGCCCGGAGCTGAGAGATAGAATGTATTGTTCAAGGAACATCCAGGAAGCGAGTGTCACTGAACCAAGAGTATGTGTTGAGGAATAAGCTAGAAGAAGACTAGAGAGGTAGGAAGGGGTTAGGTTATGAAGGGCTTTGAAGGCCAAACAGAGCATTTGCTTTTGCTCCTAGAGTTAATAAGAAGCCACTGTCTCTGGTCCGGAATCCTTTCCTTAACTTGGAGTCCTTTCTTGTTGTTTGTTTCAATCATTTAACATGCATTTAATTAAGTACCTATGTTATAGTAGGCAATATTAGTTCCTGGGGATACGATATTTTGGTTGTGGTTGTTTTTTCTTAATTCCAGACTGAGTAACTATGAGCCAAAAGAAGTCTTCAAACAAACATAAAAGATTTTCAATTGATCGTAATAAAACCACAATCTTCAAATTACTTAATAATGTGTATAAGATTCACTTTAGAGAAGAAAATTAGTTTAGTAGATAGAGAGCTGGCCTGCAAGACCAAAAGAACTTGGTTTCCAGACTTGTCTCTGATATACTGGCTGTGAAACCCCACTTAAACTTTCAGTTCAAACCAAGTCACTCTCTCATATTATGAATTGCCAAACAGTAGCCGCTCTGCATTGGTGGATAGTTTCCTCACTAGTTGCTCTCTACACAGATGAAATCACAGCTCTGGAGAAAATAAAGAAGAGAATAAAGAACTTTAACAAAAGAAAATGGCAACAAAAAGTGATTAATTTCCATTTCCACTCTCATCTCTTTTCATTTTCTTTGTTTTTTTTTAAATGTATTTTGTTGCTGTTATCATTCCTGCCTTGGGATTTTGAAGTATATAAAAAAAAATAAGAACTATCGGGCCAAGGAGAAATATACTTTAATTTTTAGAACAAGAAACATATGATTTCAAGGTTAAGCATAGTGCATTAGTGACAAAATAATTTATGCTGAGCCTTTCTAGGAGAATTATTTTACTCTGTTTGGCTCTCTTTAGTATTTAATGATTCATTTGAAGTGGCTTATATGAAGGAAGACTGTGGTTTTGCCGATGACTTTGCATTGAAGCTCCCTTGAATGATACACTAGGAAAATGATATCACCATTGTTCACTAAATAATTTTCTCAATGTTTCATTGTCAAAAATACAATCCGCTTTCTGGCTATGGCATTTATTTTGCAATATCTTTATCAGAATGTGAGAATATACTACAATGGTTAACCTAGCCTATTGAAGAATCCTGAAGGACCTGAAATAAATGTATGTGCTTAAAAAAATTCATTTCCGAAGGAAGGAGTAGAGTCCCACCAGAACATGCTGCCATCTAATTTAGCTTCATTCCTAAGACCAGTTTTCTGTTTTCTCAGGTTAAGTTTACCAGTGCAGTGAAACTATCTGAAGGAGGGCCAGGAAGCGGGATGGAGAATGGACGAGATGATGAAGAGAATTTCTTCAAAAGACTTGGTAAATGACATGTAGCCCTCAGAAATTCATTTAGGCTTCATCACATTAAAAAAAGCATGGTTAAATTGAACAATCTATCCTCATTTCTCCTTTTGTATTTCTTTCCCTTTCTTTCTGCTTTCCTTTCTCTCCCTTTTTGCCATTTTCTCTCATTTTAAAATACATTTCATATTTCTTTTATATCATTTCTATTAGTTAGTTATCTTCCTTTCCTTTAGCATTTTTCCTCCTGATCTGTTATTAGAATCATAGTACCATAGCATCAGAGAATTGGAATAGATCTTAAAGGTCATTTGATTTAACTTTCCATGTATAGATAAATAGATATCTATTTTTTTTTACTTATGCAAACATACATATGTATTTTTAACAACTTTCCTGGCAAATTTTTATCCAGCCTCTGATTGAATAATTCTAGGGTTAGAAAGCTCATTACTTCACAGTGCAGTCTGTTCCGTGATAATATGGCTGAAATATTCCTCCCTGGAACTTTGACCAGTCCTACCCTTTATTTGTACTCTAAAGCTATAGAGAATAACTGTTGTTTCTTTCTCATGGCAAACCTTCAAATATTAAAATACAATATTATCTATTCCTTTAGTCTTTTTTTGTCTGAACTAAACATTCCTAGATCCATCAATTCTTCTTCATATGACACGATTTCTATTGTTATGGCCGTCCTGATTGCTCTCTGGATCTATTACAAGTTATAAAGTTTTCATGTAAAATATGCCCACAACTGAACATAATATTCAAAATAGAGCCTCATCAGAATACAGTGTGACTACTCTCTCCAATGTTCTCTTTCTATACATGTGCATATATATATATATATATACATGCATATATACATATGTATACTCATACTTGTGCTGGCTTAGGCTGTATATTTTTAGGGCAAAAGGAGAGGGAGGTAAGGAAGGATAGAAAAGGAAAAAAACACTTTTGTAGTAGCTACTATGTACCAGGCATTGTACTAAGCACTTTTTAACAAATGTTATGACATTTGATCAAAATATCATTTCATGATGTTCATATACTATAGTTTGTTCAATCATTCCCCAGCTGATTGATAATCACTTTGGTTCCAGTTTTTTTCCCTACAATTAAAATGACTTCTAGTAATACTTTCATGTATACGGGAGCTTTTTCTGTTTTCTACCTCCTTGGGATTTATGTCCAGTAGTGGAATTGCTCAGTGAAAGAGTATGAATAGGTTAATGACATCTCTTATATCATTTCACATTATTTTACAGAAGTTAGTCTAAATCAGAACCCTACCAAGAACTTACTCATATGCCTAAAGCCCATTCAACACTGATCATTTCCATTTTTAATCTTCTTTTCTAAACTGATGGCACTATGCCTATTGCATAAGATTGTAAGAGCTTTCATAACTGACATCATAATTGAACTTGTATCAATCTTACAGACAACTCAGTCATTTTTAGACAAAGTACTGTCTAGTAACTCTTCCCTTGTATTGTATCTCTGAAGTTGATTTTTTTTAACCTAGGTATACAATTTTACATTTATCCCTACTAATTTTATGTTTTTAGTTTCAGCACAATTATTTTTCAATCTTCATGTTGTCATCCAGTGTGTTAAAATATCCTCTCTGCTTTGTGTCTTCTTTAAGTTTTACATATATATATCTACATCTATATTCCACCTAAGCCTGTATCCAAGTCATTGAGAAAAACATTAAACAGCACAGAACCACACACAGAGAGATGACCAAGGAGTCCTATGGGGTCCTATGAGGACCTCTAGGTCCTCAAGTGTGGCACTTTGATTCAATCCAAACTTGACAGAACAAATCCCTTTAATAAAAGGATTTGTTTTGTAAAACCTGGACTCAGTCAAAAGGCCGCACCCCAGGCCCTAGAAGGCTACATGTGGCCTCCGGGCTGCAGGTTCCCTACTGTCCACGGCATTGCACAGGACAACTTCCAAGTTGACTTCCAATCATTAATGGTTATTCATTTTGCTAGCCATTCAGCCGGTACTGTAGTCACATAAGTGAACTCTTATGTAGTCCACATCTCTCCATATCTTTTTCAAGACTAGCATGATACTTTATCAAAATCTTTGTAGAAATCGAGGTAATCCCTTTATACAGCATTCTCTAGATCTATCAGTCCACTAGCCCTAGTTGAAAAATAAAAAAAGGAAAGAGCAGGAAAGAAACCAGGTTAGCAAAGTATGAGTTTTTTTTATGATGTAATATTATTTTTTTATTTCATTAAATATTTTCCAATTACATGTGAAAAAAATTTAATAATCCTTTTTTAAAAATTTTGAGCTCCAAAAAAAAAATTTTTGAGCTCCAAATTCTCTCCATGACCTGTTCTTGATGAAGTTATTCTGGCCTCTTATGTTCACTGTATAATTTTCTAGGTGTCCAGTAATCTTCCTTTTAGAAATATTGCTAAAATTTTGCTAGAGATTGAAATCAGTATCAATGACCTGCAGTTTTTCCTTTCCGTTCTCTTTCCCTTTTTGAAAATCAAGACAACACCTGGTCTTATCCGGTTTCGTACTATTTCTATTTGCCACCATCTTTCAAAGAACTTCCTATCAGAAGGAGTTACCTTGAATTCATCAAAGTCATCTAAATGGTCTCTAGCTTCTTTATATCCTTACTTATCTTGGGTATCAGCTGACTATTAGTCATTTTCATTCTGTCTTTTCCAGTTCAAAAAGATTTTCTTTAAGAAAAGCAAAAGAAAAATAAGAATTAAATAACCTTCTTTCTTTGTATTATCTCTCATCCTCATCTCACCCACCCCAAATAATGGTCTTATTTCTTTGATCCTCTTCTTTGCCACACTGGGATAACAACAACCCCTTATTATCATTATTATTATTATTATTATTATTATCATCATCATCATCATATTTAGCCTTCCTGGCCAGCTAAAGCTCATGCTTAACGTTAGTATTCCTAGCACTTTTCTCACAGGATCATGCCATGCTTTTGTATTAATTCCCCCATTATCTGCTCTTACTTTCATCCTCCGTATATGGCTTTTAAAGATCTAAGTTAGTTGGGGAATTTCCTGTGCAGCCACATCAATCTCTTTGAAAAGCTACCATTTTTCCTTGCTATCAAATTAATTCTCTTTGGGTCTTGAGAATTCTACTCTTAAGAGCTTTCCATTCCTCCTAGGTTGACTTCTGTGCTATAATTTTTGTTTTTTAGGATTTTTCCTGTATTCTAGCCTCAGATTATATCATGTGACCCATATTTTAATATATGCTTGCCTTATATATTTTAAAATGAGTTCACATTTTTATTTGCTACCAAATTCACTAAATACCTGTGATCTCAGTCAATAGCTCTGTTTAGAGCAGCACTTAGAACAGTGCCTGCCATATATTAGGTGATTGATATTTATTGATAGATACTTATTAGTTATTAATTTAGATTGGGAAGGAGGAAATGGGAGTAGGAATGAATGAAACAAATTATTTTTGCAGCTCTTTTAAATCTCTGCTCCAATTTTCTCTCTGGCTGGATGCTGTCTACCTCTTCAGGTTGCCATAGTTTTGATGACCATCTGACCTCCAACCAGGAGGGGGCAAAATACAAGAATGTAGTGAATCTGGGAGCAATAAGACAAGGCATGAAGAGATTTCAGTTTCTGTTAAATTGCTGTGAACCAGGTACTATTCCTGATGCCTCGATCCTGGCAGCTGCCCTAGATCTGGTAAGTAATTTTAAGGGTCTAACCAATCCTTTCCTCATTTCCCAAGTGACACAGTCAACTGAGATAAGAACAAATAGCTAACCTCAAAGCTTTCTCTGCATGGCAAAGCAAAGACTGGTCAAAATGGGTATCAAGTGGAAATATTTCATTTTAGGTAAACACTTCCATATGTGATTCAAGTTCAGTTTCCAATTCTTATAGTTGCCTTTTACTTTTGAAACTCTTGAGAATTGTGATATAGTGATAACACTGATATATCCCATGATAATAGTAGATATGAAATTTGAAAACTTGAAGAGAGAGTCTTTCTGGAAATTTTTGCTTTTATTAAAACTAAAGCATATGAAAACTTTGTAACAAACCAGTACCATCTAATATAATTATAACTTTGTACCTTCATAGATAACAGTTCTAGAGGTGGCAGAGGGCTAAGAGTTTATTTCCTCCTCCCATTTTACAGATAAGAAAACTGTGGATGAGAGATGTTAAATAAGGTCCAGATCACACAGATAGTAAATAGCAGAGCCAGTATTTGAATGCTGGTCTTCTAATTCCAAATTCAATGCTATTTTCTACTTCATCAGATTAAATTACTGCTTCAAGTGTTTATTAAAATGGATTAAAAAGTTCTTAGAACTATCTTAGTTTCTGGGTCATATCTTGGAAGTCATCCAATCCTTATAATATAACTCATTCAATTATTTTAGTCTATTTACAACCTCATTGAGCTAAATTTTATGTTAGGCAAAAATCTTTCCATTTGTTCAAAAATAGAATTTCACCCTCCAAAGACCATAAATGTAATCATGTAATGTCTGTAATTGGCATTCAAAAAATGACAGAATCTCAGAATTGGAAAAAACCTCAAATGTCACCTAGTCCGACCCCTAATGTTACAGGAATTCCCCTCTACAACATTGCAAATGGCTACTTGGCCAACCTTCACCTGAACTCTCCTAAGTGAAGTGAAACTCATGCCTCCAGAGATGGCCCACTCTGCTTACATCAAAGCCAAGTCTGCCACCTGGCAACTTCCATTTACTGATCTTAGTAGCTCTTTGTAACGTCTGCCTATTGGTTTCCTTGTGGTGAGTATAACAAGTCCTAATGGCTCTTCCATGTGACAATTCTTCAAATACTCGAAGTCAGCTATGTTCCTCTCCCTAAGATTTCACTAAGCTAAACATTATCAGTTGCTTCCATGGATTTTCCTTGCATGGTTTCCAGTACGTCTGCCATCAAGGTTGCCCTTTTCTGCTCCTCTCCTTCTAAAATGTCATACCTGGAACTGAAGACAGTATTTCAGTACAGTCTGATTGGGGTAGTCCATATTTTAAAGGAAAAAAAATTATCTCTGAAGATATTTAAAATTTCATCATTCTTTCTTGAAAGTATGCTATAGTGAATGAAAAAATCAGAATCATAAGATTAGAAGACCCATTGAAATATCTAGTCTGTCCTTCCACCTCCAGGCTAAACTAAAGTTATACAATCTCAGAGTGATTGCTGTCTGCTCTTTTTAAACTTTCAGATGAGAAAGCCAAGTGCCAAAGACTCATTTTCTAGATGTTGGGGTGACTATGGGTGGGTTCTAACCCTGAAATCAGGCCAGGGATACTGGTAAGGGCACAGAAATGGTGGAACTAAATGGGGGTACAAGACTGGGACTTGGTCACAAGCACTGAGGTAAGAGCCTAATTATAAAACCCAGGATACAAAATTAGAGCAGGAATGGAAACAGGCTTGAGATACCAGGGTTATGCATTTGTGGGTCCTTCTCTTTCCCGTGCCAGCCAATCAGATTGGTCCCAGGGATTAGAATGTAGTTAGACCTATAGATGAGGATTTTGTATCCTCAAACCAGCAAAAGGTTAGGTGACTTATTTATTCCCTGACTGAAGTAAGTAAATCTTTGTTAAATCTTATCTTTTAAGATAGTAGAAGATGACATAGAGCCTTAAAACATGATTCAACTAAGAAGTATGGAGTAACTGAATCCCCTAATCCAAAATACAAGTTTATTGATGGATTCTTGACTAATTATAACCGGATTACTAACTCAATTTTCTTCAGTTACTGTTCGACATCCAAAGCCGAATCAATCAAGTTTGAATTATGAGTAAATATTGGTTTGAGCCTCTGTTTTCATGCAAATGTTTTTCTGAGGCAAAAAGCTTCCAAAGCCCTGTTGTATCTATTGACAAAGGAGGTCCATATATAACACAAATGTTGAGAGTCCATTCCAAGTGGGCTTAATAGCCATGTGCCTGTGGCTCTAAGGAATGTAGATACCAGAATATGTTGTTTGCTAAAATGCAGATATTGTGCAGCTGTTCCCTGGAGCTCAGTCCAAAGGTCTGGATCTGAGTAAACATAAAACCATTCTTTGCATTTGTTTCAAGTCTAAAGTTTCAACACAGTCTTTTAGTTGAAGAAAATAATTCTCATTATTTTATTTTTAAAAACAGCAATGATATTTTGCTTTCTTAGCCATATAATCTGATTGTTTAAAAAATTTTTTAGAAAAAAAAAACATTTCCAATATCCTTAGGAAGAAAAATTCTGTCAAATAACAGTGTTACAGAAACATATGTACAGACTTCTGGAATGTTTATGCTCAAAATTTATGCAAATGAAAAGCTTTTTATTTATTTTAAATGTGTCCCCTAGCATTGTTGCTATGACAACTGACAAAAATTAGGGGTAATCAGCTCCATTTTCAGGTTCAGCCCAGCCTCTCCTGACATTTTTTTCTTGCTGGAAAAGAACTGAATGTAATTCATTTCAAAGACATTTGATGTTTTTGAAAGGACCTTCGTTTATGGCCAAAGCTCTATGTGTATATACAAAATGAAGCAAAGACAATTATACAAAAAGTCAAGTGATAATATTAACAGTAACAGCTCATTTTTAAAATGTTTTAAGGTTGAAAAATCCACTTCATTTCCTGATAGGAAATCTGAGTATTATCCTCATTTTACAAATGAGTAAACTGAGGCTTAAAGAGTACAGTGGCTTCCCAAGTTCATACTCCTAGTAAATGTCAAAACCAACGCTTGAACTCTGATCTTCTGATTCTGATACCAGCACCCTTTTTACTAGACCAGGCTGGAAAAATATGTGATCTGAGGAATAATCACCACCAACGCCCATTCTCTAGAAGTAATCTCTGTCAACTACAATATTTCTTTTGACCACAACTACTCCAGGAGTGGACAGAGAGAGAGAAAGCCTATCAGATACCTGATGCTTCATTCAGGCAAAGGACTCAATATAGGTTAAGTAATAAATATGGAATCACAAATTTGTGCCCTGCAGAAGGCATGGAGTCAATACATAGCCAGAAACATATCTCTTCTTTGCTGTCAGTGCCTTTCCTGTCAGTGATTTAAAGTAGGTTAGCATGCTGTACTCATTAAAACTATAGCCTACTGCATTAAATGTATTATATTATTCTAGTTGGGAGGTCAAAAAGATCCATGTAACTGCCCAAAGGGTGACATACAAGATTGGATTTTACATAATAGAGTCTGTTCACCACTGTGCTCTGGTAATAAAAAGATCAATTAGTGGCCATTTTGGTGTTACAACTTAAATATACTTCCTCGAACTAGGAAAAAAAAGGTTCTGTGTTATAACCTCCAGTCGACAACAATACTTGCCAGAACTTTCTAGGGAAATAAAGTAAGAATCGGATTATTTCACATTTTTCTGCTTTAAAATACTAGTGGAGACCTGGTAATTTTAAAAGATGGTAATTTCAGCCATTTCATTCTGGTTAATTTCTCATTTGGAAAACTAGGATCCAGCTCAAACAATATGAAAAGAATAGTGATTTCCATCTCTGGTTTTGCCATATACTAAAGATCATATAGGAATCCTCAAAAACTTCTCAAAATTAATTTTAATTGACTTCATGTTTGTAAATAGAGTAGGAATTTTTTCACATGAATAACATGGATAACTATCATGCTCATCATACATTTACTGTATATAATTATTACATTTGAAGAGAGCAGGATTTGACTTACTTTAAAATAATAAGCTATTAGAACAGGATTCTACTGTACATTTCATACAGTGCTTTTTTAAAAAGTACTAGAGTGCTGCAAAAAATAACGAATTTCCCAGCAACCTATTCCCAAATAGGTTTAGAATTACTAAAAAAAGAGATAAATCTATAGAAGCAAGATCAATCTTTAAAAAATGCATATGAGCTAGCAAATTCTACTATCTAGTGATAGCTTAAGTGCATATCCTTGTTGTTCCATTAAGGTTTAATACTGGTAACTTCTTGAAAAACTGTTCATTTATTTTATGAGGAAATAAAGCACGTAGAGTAATGATTTGTCTACAGGTTTATAAGAACTGGTCCTTTCCTACTTGGAGTGGGACACTGGCTGCCCTAAAAACAATTTCAGTAGATTCTCCACTCTTTCTCCACTAGCCTTAAGTAATATACATAATTCTTTCTGAGTTTATTATCCACAGCTTATTAGTCATATCTTCAATGTGAAGTCACATCTGCCAATAAAAAAGGAATGTAATATTCTAACTTATTTGCCAAGGAATCTCCCCAGTGACACCATCTGTTAGTCTCCTTATTGTCTTATATCCACATAATATGTGATTGAGATAGAAATTAGAGAGTTCTAGATCCCCAAGAAACTACAAACTACTCCAGATACTTCCAAGATTGAATACATTCAGAAAAAGAAACTGTAGCATTTTCCTTCTTAGCCCAAACTATTAAGGGAAAATATCATGCATTTCTGTAAAAGCCAAAGTCCCAGATCATTTCAGAATCATCTAGGCCTAGGCCCTTGAATTGTATACAGAGCTTTTCCCAGGCAGTTGATGTGGGCTGATGTGGCTTTTGTGGTTCAGCCTGCTCCAATCTGACCATGTCAACATGGCCTCAGAAAATGGAACTGACTGTGCATAGAGTCAGGCCAGAAGATGAACAATTCTCTTCCCATAGAAATGCCTTGTCCAACGATGTTGATGGCCACAAATATGACTAGAATGAGTCTTAACCTTAAATGATATGGATGACCAAGGTCTGTACTCTCTGTTCCTTGAATGGAAAGGGCACTTCCTTCTCTGGAGACATCAATCAGTACTTTTCAACTAAACTTCCTCTTAAGATTCAATGGATTTTTCTTACGGTAAGAAGAAAGTCTTCTTAAACAGCATCTGCAGGGCAACGTGAATATTACCTTCCATTCATCTGCTTGTGATGCAAAATTTAAGATAAAATAATGGAAAAAATTTAGAGGAAAACTTGACATTTGAAGTCATTTGGTTGTAAATGTTAGCCGGTAAAGAGCTGTATTGCGTAGTGATATTTTTAGATGGCTTTGAAATTGAACTACATAACTTTAATGATAGAGGTATTTTTCACTCACTCACTTGTTAAGTTTTTCCTTCGGTGCTACTCTGGGAATTATGAATCATTCATTGTTGGAATACAAGCATTCAGGCGGCATCAATCCAATATAGAGAAGAGGTAAAGGAAGAAATGTTTTCAGAAGATGACTTTCAAAAATATGGCCTACTTTTATTTCAAAATAATAAGCAAAATTCTTCTTTTGGGGAGTGGTAGTAGAGTAGAATTTTTGCTTTGGTGTTTAGTTTTAATTTGCACTGTAGTAACCTGTTCTTTTCAGCTATGCAACATTCTCCTGATTCATTTCTCTCCATTTGTGATGTGTTTCTCTGTGATGTCAATTCATCCCTGTCCATTCTGTCATATCTCCATCTTTCTCTTGCTGCTTCTTCAGATTGCACTGCGTGTTAAGAGGTAAGATTTATCAAAGGAGGTACTTGTGTTTAAGTCCAGGAAGAATCCTCTCTCCAGGGATTTCCGTTTTTCTGCCTGAAAATCAGCACTTTGACACACCTTTTTATGAGGATCTTTTGAAGACATTAGTTCCGTCTCACTCTTGAGTGCCTCATTTCCTCCTCTGCACACCCTGAGTTTTGAATCCATGTAACAGATCATCCGCTGTTCTGCTAGACCACACATCATAGTCCTTACTTTTGCACCTTGATTGACTCTCCATCTTCTGTAAAGTAACATGCACGCTGCAAAGCAAGGGAAAAGGATATCTGTACCAAACATGGCTTCGCTGGGTACGAAGCTCCAGAATGCTGAGCCTTTCACCAGACCCCTGTGGAAATGGAATAATAGTACAACTTTTGGATTGTGTGATTATTCCTTAATCATAGCACCATAGGGTCACAGAGTTAAAGCTGTAGACCTCTAGAGGTCATTTAGCTCAACTCTCTCATTTTACAAATGAGGAAGTGAGGTTCAGGGAGGTAAAGCATCTTGTCTAAGGTCACACAGGCAGTAAATGGCAGAGCTGGGATTTGAACTCAGGTTCCCTGGCTCCAAATCCAGAAATTTTTCTACTATACACACCACCTCACTCTTGAGATAATGTATGTAAAAACTCTTTGCAAATCTTAAAGCATTGTATAAATGTTTTCAAATGTTTCCCAGTTTGTCTGTATACACAATTAAATTAGTCAGCTAAATGTCAAATCTACCCTACTGCAAAATACTTTAGAATCAAGTATTTTGTCATTAAAGGTGTATGGTGGAGCTAAGATAGAAAGTAGTCTCCAATCTACCAGTAAGCTTGGGCAAGAAGTTCCCCTGGATCAGTTAGTTACAATACCTGAATTTTACTTTGTGAAGTTCCTAAAAACTAGGAGCTGGTACTGTTAACAACTTTAATGTAGGGTCTTGAATTTTTTCTGCAGTTGCTGCCATTCTGGAAAGTAATTGGTTTCAAGGATGTTTTTTTTCCTTAATGGGCTGAAGTAATCAGCATCTAATAATCACCTAAGACCCAAAGCTTAGGTCCATTTATTCAGCCCTTAAATTTCTCACCTTTTTACCTTTATTTTGCCATCTGAGGATTAAAAGGAAGTAAAGGCAGAATCACTATTACATGGATTTGGATTGGCGGAGGAGAGCCCTCTCAGTAATTCTAGAAGTCAAAATATCTACCTCATAATATTCTCCTTCTACATTTGTGTGAAACATCTCCTCAGGCTCCTAGTCATCCTACCTTAAACCAGGATCCCCAAGTGTCAGAAGTATGCCATAGTAGAAATAAACGTCACCTCCGTTGCCTTTCAATCTACTGTCTTCTTAACCAGCTTTTTAAGGAAGTTGATTGGTTATATCCAGTTCAAAAATCTCTCAGCCTACTAGTCAAATAAGTATAGGATCTTATGATCATATATCTCAAGCTAAAAGGGACACCAGAAGCTATAAAATCCAATACCTCTTCTTTTCTAGTTCAGAAAACTCAGGCTTAGAAAGATTAAAAGACTTGCCCACGGTCACCGAGGTAGTTATCATATACGGAATTTAAACCATTCCCATTATGCTATCTGCTTCTCCTTTGATATATATGTGTCCATGTCTAATATCTATTTTATAGGTATACTGCCCCCATGAGATCATTGTTTGTTATATGCAATCATCATCACACTCTTAAAATCAGTCCCTGAGAATTGTCTCAAACCTTGTACACGCAATGCAGTTGGTGACAGATTTTTAGAATTGATGTTTGTTTGCTTTATTTGTACATTCTTAGTTAATCCTTTAAAAAATTATGAAAGTAAGTAATGTACAGAAATATACTTTGGTCTCATAAAGAATATTTCTGGGCATTATAAGAAATAGTCAAAGGAAAAGTTTTGAAGAAACCTACTTTCTCAAGTGATCCTCAAGTAGTCATTACACTATCACAAAACAAATCCTAAAAAAATTATTTTCCCCACACCTATCTCCACCTGGAAATGCCCTAGAGTCCTATCCATCATGCTGTTTATAGCAGGGAGTTTACTTAACTCTCTGTTTAGTGAGGACTCAGCACATGTGCTGATTAATGGAGCTGACAGTTCATCACTAGGCTCTAGAGACAAGAAATAGTTTATATGGACCCTTATAGTAACTTGACTCAATTAGGAAGGTAATATATTATAGAATTGTGCTCTGATTCCTCACTCTTCTTGTGGTAAAGAATGGGGGAAGTCACTAGTCCAATCAACCTTGAAAATATTAAGGATTTCTTTTAAGTAGGTGATGCATGGAGGAGATAGAAAGATGGAAACCTACTAATAAGAAGTTGAAAGAGAGGAGAATTGTACAATAGCAATGAAAGCTAAGACAGGAAACAATGGGACACCCAAAAATATAATAGAAAGGGAAGGGAATAAAAGAAAGAGAAAAAAGAAATGCGAGGAGATATCTATAGCATGATATTAAAATGCTGATAAATGACAGAGGGGATGTTAGGAGATATGAGAAAGCAAATGAAGATTTAAAAATTGGATGCTTTAAGAACAAAACAGTCTTACATGAGAAGGGAAAGGTTGGAACGATGGTCAAAAATGAATGGTATATTCAGTTATTGAGAGGGAAAGAAGGAAGGAAGGGAGGAAAGGAGAGAGAGAGAGGAAGGGAGGGAGGGACTGAGGAAAGAAAAAAATCCTCTAAACTATCCATCCTAAAACTGTGTGTATATATATGTATATATATATGTATATAATAGTCTTGAAATTAAAGAGCTATGCTTGTTTATTTGGTTATTTTTTAATGTATTCTAATTCTACCTATAGCCTAGGAAATATTTCATATGAAAATGTTTCCTAAAGGTAATACAAATCAATCATAATTGAATCCAGTGGATAGGGGGAGAGATAAAAAACAACATGTTGGACCTGGGGTTTTGTTTCAAAGCATTACCAAAAAATATATTAAGTCCCTTCTACTCTATAATCCAAAAATACCACCCACATTTACCCATCTTCTCTTGGATCTTTTGCCTAATTCTTCACGGATCATTGTGACAATATATTGCTAACAACTGAAGTGAGATAATAACTTCCAAATCACTAACATCTCTTTATTGATGATGGCAGCTGACAATATAAAATGTTTTTAAAAGAGATTAAATGATAGTTTGTTAGTACTTACTGTCTTCAATTAATACCTCATTAAAAAAATTACCATGACGTGATCGATAGCCTTATAGGAAGAACTTCAGATCTCATAATCCCTTGAAGGATTATAATGTCTTTGGTTCTAAGATCACAGCAGAGTTGTATGAACCTTGGTATTCTCGGAATCCCATTTGCAGCCTTCTTTCTCTTGCTCATCCCCTTATAAAACATATCTTTTATAAACATATCTCTAAAATATCTTCTACAACAGTTTGCTGTTGGAGAGATTAGAGGAAATAGTTTATTTGTTTCCCCCAAATGCTTTGTCTCTTATGAATCAATTGGACAGTTTCCTGTTTTAACACATTTAAAAATCATGACCTACATCTTTTATATTCTTCATATAGTATAATAAAAACAGAGCAACTCATGCTAAGATTATATGTTCTATTTTCTCACTAGCCAGAAGGTATCTTGTGGTACAAACAGATAGTAATGTTATGATAATGATTATGAGGATGAGGTTGATGGTAGTGTTTATAGCATATATTTCATATGTATTTATGGGCTAATAAAACTTGTAGGAATAATAACAACCATGTTTATATTTATTTTAAACTTTGCAAAGAGCTTTACATACATAATTTCATTCACAATTCACAATAGCCCTGTAGGTACAGGAATTAATCCTCCCATTTTACAGATGAGGAAACTGAGGCTGGGAGAAGTTAAGTGATTAGACCTGGATCACAGAGCTATCAAGCATCAAATGGCAGATCTGGAAGCCAGAATTGTAAAATTCTAAATGCAGTACAGTCTCCATTTCCCCATGTTACTCTTCATGATATCAATGGCCACATCACTCTGCTAAAATAACAAAAACAATAATGATACCTTACATATTTGTAGTGCTCAACAGTTTATAAAGCACTTCAGCATCTCGTTTGACCCTCAAAACTCTGTGAGATAGATTGAGCAGGTATTATTATCCCCATTTCACAGATGATTAAACTAAGTCTCAGGGGCCAAGAAAACCAACTGAACAATTAGCTTTGGTGAAATGCAGCCAAGATCTTCTGTTGAGTGGGACAGTACGAACTTTATTTTTATTGTATTTTATTTATTTTTATTCACACAAGTTGAATCACTGGAGGGAAACTAAATGCTCAAGAATTTTACTGAAATAAGGGCATAAAGTTCTAGAACTAGAGTGTTTGCGTGCTTCATGATAAGGATCATTCTTCCTCCACATATTCAGTGAAACCCAGCACTCTCCCACGTGCCTTGGTTTAACCACATACCTTGGTTTGCATGCCAAAGCATGACACAGCTGCCCCGCTGAATGTACAAAGGTGGGTGGTGGGTGTGGATATAGGTAGAATTGGTGAGTTATTTCTGAAATCAATGAGCTCAAAAGCAAAAACTCACTTGAATTTTTATTCTCCTTGATTCAAATTTCTTAAGCCTGTGGACCTCATGCCACTGCATTAGATTGACACCATTTTGGAAGTCCAATATGAGAGAAATGAAAAATAATGGAGGTATAAGTAGATTAAAAACTATTTGTTCCCTCTGAGGCCCTCACAAAATTACTGGTTCCCAAATGGCGCGTTTATTTCCTACTTGGGCAACTTAATGTTCTTTGCTTTAATCATATCTGATTTTCTTTTTCCTAACAATTTGAATCAGGAAGCTCCAGTGGTGGCCAGGGCAGCATTGTTCCTGGAGTGTGCTCGCTTTGTGCACCGCTGCAACCGTGGCAACTGGCCTGAGTGGATGAAGGGACACCATGTCAACATCACGAAGAAAGGCCTTTCCCGAGGCCGATCACCAATCGTGGGCAACAAGCGGAATCAAAAGTTACAGTGGAATGCGGCCAAGCTCTTCTACCAGTGGGGAGATGTGAGCCACAGTTGTTTCTTCTCTTGTCAAAACTGAGTGAAATTGAGTTAGTAAAGACTTCTCATAGAATGGGACACTGATGATTTTAAATTATTTGCCCTAATCACTGAAATATAAACTCAAAGGAAAAATCAAATGGGGTGGTCTTAGAGTTCATTCTACGAGAGTTGGTATGGTGTTTGTTGCAAAAAGAAGTTAGAAGATTGAAATTAAAATTCCAGGTTACCACTTAACTATATGGTTTATGATATCTTTCTGAGGCTTATTTTCCTCCTCTTTGAAATAGAAATATTAATACCTTTCCTGCCTCTTTCTGACAAGGTTGATGCAAAGATTATAACTGTTAATTCAGAGTTAGAAAGGATTCCTGAGTCCATCTAGTTAATCTCCTAATTTTACAGATAAGGACCAAAGAAAGGAAGTGACTTGTCCAAAGTCACACAGGGAGTAAGTATCAAAGGTAGAATTAAAACTCAAGTTCTTTCCCTCCAGGGCCATTGCTCTCCACTATTCCCCACTTTGTCCCAGCAAAGAGACTGGCCTGCCCCTATGCTATCCTGACAAATCTTTGAAAGCATATACTTTTAAAAATGATTAACTGGAATAAAATACCTAATTTCCCTTAGTAATCCATTCTAGTGTGTCTGTTAATGTCTCACAATATAGAAGGGTCTTCTTTTTGTCTAAGTTTCTCCTGAATCATGCCAAGAAAAGTCAACTATGCATAGTATTTTGAGGCTTATGCTAGCTATGTGTATTTGTGTATATGTGTGTGAATCCATATTTTGCATTAAATGAATTCTTTTTGTATTCTTAAAAACAAGTTATCTAGCACACAAAAGACAATATGATGTCTTTCATAAAATTTTATTTTAAAAAACCTTCTAGTTCTGATATCTTTGGATATAGATCATTGGCTTTTAGAATTAGATGGATCCATATGCTTCTTCTTAACATTTCTTTTTGTAAGTAACTCAATATTCAAAATAGAACAAAGATCAAAAGAAATGTAAATTCCCAGCTAAAAATTGGGCACCTGTCATGATTGTTAAGTCATTTTTGAGTCTTATCTGACTTTTCATGACCGTTCTCCAGCTCGTTTTACAGATGAGAAAACTGAGACAAATAGGGTTAAGTGACTTGTCCAAGGTCACAGAACTAGTAAGTATAAGAGGCCAGATTTGAACTTAGGAAGATGTCTTCCTGACTCCGGGCCTGGCACTCTATCCACTGTTCCACTTAGCTGCCCAGTACTTGTTATAAATTCTGCTTATCTAAACATTTGCTTTCCTTTATATCTGAAGAAAGGCCATTACCTTTCAGTCAACTCCAGGCTGCCCCAACACCTTTGCCTGGTCCTTGGCTCTATTAATTACAACCTGTTCCTTGCTGCTATTTATCAAAATAGATTTAGTTATCTCTGTAAACCTACTACACTGTGAGCTCTAAATGATCTTTCCTGCTCTCCACCAAGGTGATCATTGGCCTGCAATCCAGAGCTCCAAATTCTCTCCTAGGATTGTTATAATGAAAAAGGAAATAGTGGGGTACAATGTTTTAGAAAGTGAAAATCACTGTAAATATGTGGTTACCCTTAAGGATAGGGTCTAGACCTGTGAAATTATTGGCATAAACAACCTGGATAAGAAAACCCTTCTAGTAATGCAAGTAGGCATCTTGTCTGAAATTTATGGCCTTAAAGAGTTGCTAAGAGTACTGAGAAGGCAAATGGTTTGCCTAGGGTCATAAAACCTATGAGTCAGAAGTAACATTTGAACTTAGACCATCCTGGAGCTAAGGCTAGTTCTCTGTCCACTCATCATATTGCCTCTCAGTGGCTACTGTTACGTGCTTAAAATGAACAAATTGTTTCCGAAACTATGTTTAGAAGTCCTCAGGAGATCATGTTCCTTCCTTGCCTTCCCACTAAAGCACTGGTAATGGCCACAAAATGTTTCAGAGAAGCCCAGTAAGCCCTTACCTCCCCCCCATCTGAAAGTCTATTCAGTCATTGTCTTCCCTTGAGAGTTTTAGCAGATGGGAATTGAGCATGGTAGCTAGTTAGTTCCTCCCAGTATGATTAAGTTTGTTACTGAGCACAAGAGAATTTGAAAGCCCATCACCTTGGTGAAGAGAAGCTGAGCTCTTGAGACCAAGAAGTTATGAGACTTCAGATGTTATTATGAAAAGTTCATCACCAGCTGCCTGTTTTTATGGGTTTCCTTTTGCATTTTCCCCTTATTAGTCATGCTTGGCTGGAGCTTATCAGATTTGGAGCTAAAATCGAATTATTTTGCAGGAAATGTTTAAATTGCCCAGTTAGCTCTTTTTTCTTGATAATTGTTGAGTTTGCCACTTAATCTGAAAGGTAAAGACCAGCTCATGCTCTCCCTGGGTACAAAGATTTCAACACTAATTGCATTTTTTATTTAGGGCACTTCAGCCAAATCCATGCCTGCCTTGATTTGGTATTCATCAAAGAAAATATTATTACTTAGGAATTTGCTTAAAATGTTGATGTGGGCAGAATTCAATTGAACTCAACGCAAGAGATATTTATTAAAACACCTACTCTTTTGCTAGGCACTGGGTAGGCAAGATAAGACAGATTCTTCTCTCAAGGATCTGCCAGTCTCTGACACAGATATGACAAAGAAAAGAGCCAGAAGTTCAGAAAAGGCAAAATGCTAGGAGAAATTTGAGGAAAGAAGATTTCATTTTCCTTGGAGGGGAGGGGTGGTAGAGAGAGGAAAGGGGAGAGATAAGTGGGATTAAGGAAGACTTTGTGAAGAGGGTGGCATTTTAGCTGGACCTCGAAGTAAAGAAAAGCTTCAGTAGTTAGACGTGGTATAGGAGAAAGAAAGCTGGGCTTAGCATCAAGAGACACGTGGATTCAGATCCTAGCTTTCTTCTTCGCTAGTTGTAAAAACTAGGATGTCACATAACCTTTTTGGGCATCATGCTTCTTATAAAAATAGAATTTATTGATATATTTTCTATTGGTCTACCTGGATTTCTTCCCATTATCACTCTTCTCCCACTTCCAAAGAGCCATCTTTCATGACCAAAAAAAAAAAATTTTGCTTTGAAAGATATAAGCAAAAAAAAAAGGAAGCGGAAGAAGCAATACCATCGATATGTAGGAAGAAATTGACATTTAATCCAATGATTCACATTCATGGCCTTTCCCCCACCCAGAGATCAGGTATCTTCTCATCTCTTCTTCAGGGCCAAGCTTCTTCGTTGTAATTCCACAATATTCATATTTGATTATTTTGTGGTGGTTTTTCTTTCCATATTTACATTGTTGTAGTCATCCTATGTTGTTTTCCTAGCTTTTCAACTTCACTTTGCAACAATTTCTGGAAGTTTTCTATACTTCCCCCTCTTCATCATACTGATCATTCCTTACTGAATACATTCATCCAACACAATGTATTTGGTCATTCCCCTCATTAATGGCCGTCTATTTTGCTTTCAGTTCTTTGATACCACAGAAGTGCTGTTCTCAACATATTGGCAGAAATGGAGCCTTTTTTTCCAACAACCTTCTTGGGGTATTTACCTAGAATGTTTTTGAATATTGAAAGGTGGTAATATTGGAATAGGGTAGGGAAGAATAACTGGATTTCAGCTCTTGATTTCATTGATGGACCACTTTCCAAGACATCTGAGCCTCTCCAATACTTTGCTCATTATAATCATATCCCTGATTTACTCACAGCACAGTTCATTTCTTTGTAAAGGGCAGGACCATTAAACAGACAATTTGGGCAGCCTTGGTGAATTTGTTGTTGTTGACTCTTTTTTCAGTCATGTCCAACCTTTTGTGACTCCACTTGGGATTTTCTTGGCAAAGATTATAGAGTAGTTTGCCATTTCCTTCTCCAGTAGATCCAGTCAATTCATTTTGTCAGGCAATCAGAGTCGAAGTGACTTGCCCAGGATCACACAGCTAGGAAGTGTCTGAGGCTGGATTTGAACTCAGGTTTTCCTGACTCCAGTCCCAGTTCGCTATCCACTTAGCTATCAACTGCCATCTGGTGAATTTGTTTCTACTTGCAAATTTGGCAGTGGGGGTGGTTGGGTAATTTATGATGGTGCTCTAATAAGATGACAATTTTGAGTTTCTGGAGAGGATGGCATCTGTTGTTTTAAACCTTCATAAAACAAAACTCTGTCCATGTGCATTATTGAACTACTTTAAATAACTCCTATTCCTGATGTAATAGTTGGGCATTATAGCTATGTGTGGGCAGCTAGGTGGCATAGTAGATAGAGCACTGGGCCTGGAGTCAAGAAGACTCATCTTCCTGAGTTCAGATCTGGCCTCAGACACTTACTAGCTGTGTGACCCTGGGCAAGTCACTTAACTGTTTGCCTCCGTCTCTCATCTGTAAAAATGAGCTAGAGAAGCAAATGGCAACCACTCTAGTATCTTTGCCAAGAAAATCCCAAATAGGGTCACAAAGAGTCAGACATGACTGAAAAACTGACTGAACAATAGTGACGTACAAAATTTATTTTGGTTTTGAGTTCATTTTGTTTTTCTTGCTCCTTTGTAACATCACATAAGAAAATATCCTGGATTATACAAAAGCAGCCTAGGGAAAGTGCTCCACTGAGTGGTTTATACACAGATAACTTCCATGGCAGAATGCATGCAAACCTCCCAGGTCATTTCTCCCCCGGTAATACTGCCGTTAAGGGAATCCTCTGAGAGCTTACTTGGTATTTTTTTTGTTTGTAGCAATAGCCTATTCTCTTGGATCTTTGCTATAAATCAAACCATCCATAGACAAAAGAGAATATTCATTAAGTAACCTGTTCTCATGACTGGGGAGCCAGTCTTATGACCAGGAAGATGTGGATTCAAGACTTATCTCTGGGGCAAAGCTGTGGGACCCTGGGCAAGTCACTTAACCCCTTAGTGCTCTGGGCAGTTCTGTAGGCTCCAAGTTGCAGAGAATCTAAGCTGTCTGCATTGACAAAGAATTTCCTCACTTGGCCCTGATTAACCAATGTTATCATAGGTCCAGTGCCTATCCCATCCTTATAGAATTAACAAAGTGCAGGTTGTTTGCGTGGATAAACCTTTGGTCTAACACTTCTTAGAGATGCCATTAATGCTTTCCATTTCTCAGTTTCCATATTTGTAACGTCAAGAAAATGGTACTGCCAAGATATAGCATGGAGGGAATGATTCACTAATATTATATTTGCTCTAACACCAAGGACCCATTCTCAGAAACTTAAATTGTGTGGGCTTTTTTTTTTAATTCTTTCCCTCTCTATGGCAGGCGATTGGAGTCCGACTGAATGAACTGTGCCATGGAGAGAGTGAGAGCCCAGCTAATCTGCTGGGTCTCATTTATGACGAAGAGACAAAGAGGAAACTGAGGAAAGAGGATGAGGAGGAAGACTTTTTAGATGACAGTAAGGAGACTCCCTTTACTACAAGAACCCCTGCTTGTAAGAACCTCTGCTTTAGAAAGAGCACTTAATTCTCTTTTCTCTTTCATATTCTTGCCACTTCCCTGTCTTCCCCACACGCTTCACCCTTTCTTGCTGTGCATGTTTGTCAAGCATGTGGACAGGGGCGCTGAAAAGATAAGGGGCTACAAAACAGGGGCAACGTGCCCCCCACCCCCATTCGCCTTTGGGTATGTCCTTTTGCAATTGCACAAATATTAAAATTGTTTCTATCACCTTCAGAGGGAATATCATTGCTTAAAGTTATGGAAAATTACTGGTGCTTCAGAAACCTCCTCCCTTCTATCTCCCTTGTGATTTTGAGACTGACATGCAGCCAGACAGTGTAGAGAGAGAGATGAAAAAATGAAATATCTTCCAAATCACCAAGGCCACTGAAGTACTGAAATATTTAACTGAATTATGTTGCGGTGTCCAACATCCAATTGAAACCTAAAAAGAAAGAAAAGAAAGAAGCTCACAAATATTAAAAATGTGAATGCCTGTCATCCTGTATTTATAACTAGAAATCAAATTCAGTTCTCTTCCCATAGAAGTTCCAAGATTCATATATGTACATTTCCAAGACCATTTGTATATGTATATATGTTTACTGCACCATATTGGCATGTGTGTATGAGTGTACTGCTGCCTTATCTGGAGTGTAAGGTGATAATATTATGCTTAGGTTTTCATTTCTTCCATTGATGAGAGGCAGTGTGACTTAATAGGAGAAAGTTGGTCTTGGGTTCAGGAAGACTTACTGATTCATGTTTAAGCTCCTGGCTGTGTGAGGCCAGGCAAATCACTTAACCTCTCATTGCTACAGGCAACCCTCTAAGACTCTAAGTTGAGGAGTAGTTCTCCCCATTTTTTTGCATATGTAGGTGGACTTTTCACCCTGGGAGTTTGCTCTGCCAATGAAATCACAAGTCGGGACCAAAAAGAAAACAAAAGCCGACATCAATGATCTAGAATATCTTTGTATGTGTTCATAGAGTCATGAACTGTAAGAATGTGATTATGGTTTAGCTCAATGCACACCTTTTAATGGTTACCATTCACATGGCACTTCAATGTTTGCAAACCATTTTGTGTATGTTACCTCATTTAATCCTTACACAACCCTGGGAGATAAATGCTATTATTATCCCTATTTTAGAGATGAGGAAACTGAGTCATGGAAAGATTAAGTAACTTGCCCAAAGACACATACCTAGTGAGGGATATGAGACAGAATTCAAACTCACGTCATCCAGACTCCCAAGTCCCACCATCCACTGTGCCACCTGGTTGCCATCTCTGCCAGTAATAGAAGAACACTACATAGTGCTATTTCACACATCAACTGAGATTCCCATCTCCACCACCATATAAGACAAAGGGCCATATAGACCCTTTCTGGTACAGACCTAGATCTCCAATCATTTAGAAGCATCATAATGCAATAGAGAGAGTCCTAGACCTGAAATGAGGTAGACCCAGGTTCAAAGCCTTCTTCTGCCACTTATTAGCTGTCAAGTCAACAAGAATTTATTTGATATCTGCTAGGTGCCAAGCACTGTGTTAAACATTGAGAATACAAAGAAATGCAAAGGCAATAGGTACTATCTGCTCTCAAGGAGTTAACATTTTAATGAGGAAGAAAACATGCAAAGTAATACACACACGTGTGTGTGCACATCTGTACATACAAGATAAACTGGAGATAATCTCAGAAGGAAAGAATTAGCATTTAAGGAAGACCAGAAAAGGCTTCTTACAGAAGGGAGCAGAAGTCTTTGTGACTGGAGGTATATCATTTAACCTCTCTGAGCCTCACTTTTCTCATCTACAATAAGGGGATAATAATGTTTATTGAGAGTCAAGGTGTCATGGTGGATAAGGTATTGTACTTTGGTGAAATCCTGCTTCAGACACAAGCTATGCATCCAACCTTTTCTGTTCCTCATTTCCTCATACTCAGGATGAGCAGGTTGGTTTCAGGGCCTTCTGAAGTCTCTTCAAGATCCAAAGCTATGATTCTGTGATTCCTAGAACTTCTCTGGATTTCCAGAGGTCATTCTTCCCAGGGAGACCTAAAGTAAGGTTTGATTTTTAAAGCCCCTTCTACATGGAAGTACACTAAGGTAGCTATCAAGACCGAAGCTTCTGTGCCTTTCCCTTTATTCCAGGCAGAGCTCTGATGCATTAATCCCTGATGTAAGTACCTTTGTGTTCAGTAGTGTTGGCTCTGAGAACTCTCAATGGTACGACTCCCAGAAACAGTACAAAGAAATTCAAAGGAGACCTTGGCATAAACTAGGTCCTTAATGCACCTCAATTGGAAGCCCTTTGTTCTGAAACATTTCCATGGTTGTAGTGCTGACGGGATGAGTCAGGATGGCAGCCTTGAGAACAAAAAGCAGAGAGAAGAAATAATGCAAACAGCCTAGTAAATGTCACTTAGCAACATCTGAAAAGCCTAGCATCTGAAATAATTGCTAGTGTGACTCAACCACAGAACATGAAAAGCATTTCCTAAAATGGTAGATTTGTATTCTTTGCCACCATCATGTTGCTAGGGAACTTTTAGATGCTGTCTTCATGGTCATTGATGGGAAGGAAAGGGATGCTGACCACATGACATCACCATTGGTCAATTTAAAGTAACAATAAAGAAGTGTCTTAAAGAAGCAATTGCTTAGCTTAGATGCCCTAAATGCCCATCGCCAACTATCACCCCCTATATAACCTAAAGGTAGTCTGTTCCCTTTCCATAAAACAGATTGGTACTCAGGGAAATCTCCCTCATATTTTTAGGAAAGAGACGGAACCAGTCACTTTCACTGGTATTGGAAACTGCCAGGTAAGAAGGCTCTCTCTGCCAGTGCAGGTTGGCATGGACTTCACAAATTACAGTCTTAGAGAGTTGCCTAGTGTACCAAGAGATTGACTGACTTTTTCAGGGTCATGATCCATATACATCAGAGGTGAAAGTTTAGCCTAGGTCTTTCTGACTCTTAGGAGAGCTATATATCCACTTTGTCATTCAACCTTTTTAAGAAAGTCCTGTTTAATTTAATTCAGTTCATGTTAATAAACATTATGTCTATTATATCCAGAGAAAGAAGTAACATGCCTAGTGAATACAGACCTAGCCTGGAGTTAGGGAGACCCACCATTAACACATACTAGCTTCATGACTCTGGGTAAATCATTTAACCCCTCAGTGTGACCAGGCAACTTTTTAGGACTGTAAGTTACACAATACCTTTTTATCTGTATTGGTAAGACAGAGTTTCCTCACTAAGTTCTTGCTATACAAGTGAAATTGGAGGTCTGGTCCAAAAATAAACTGGGAGGTTGGGTATATAGTTAATATATAGTAATAGATAAAAGCATATGAGGCAGCTAGGTGGTGCAGTGGCTAGGGTGCCAGGCCTGAAGTCAGGAAGTCTCTTCTTCCTGGGTTCAAATCTGGCCTCAGACACTTATTAGCTGTGTGACCCTGGGCAAGTCACTTAACCCTGTTTGTCTCAGTTCCTCATCTGTAAAATGAGCTAGAGAAGGAAATGGCAAACCTGTCCAGTATCTTTGCCAAGAAAACCCCAAATGGGACATGAAGAGACGGACATGACTGAAACGATTGAACAATAACAACCAAAAATAAAATGTTCAGGGTACTGTGCTAGACACTGGGAGAGAGACAAAGACTAGATAAAACCCAGTCCTTTCCCTTCATAGAGCTCACAGTCTGTAACCAGACCAAATAACTATAAGACATAATTCAGGAGAGAAGGAACACATAGGTTTTAGGAAAGGTTTGAAAGGGGAAGGATCGTTACTTAATTGGAAAACCAAGAGAAATTGACCTTTGATGATTTTCCCAGCTACCAATGACTTGAGTCATGAAAAATATGTTCTTCCAATATAGATTTTTATTTGCAAAATTAAATAATAAAGTAATTAAAACAATTTTTAAACCTTTATGCAAATGACATGCCTTTTTTTCTCTTTTCTACAGAATGACTAGTAATCACTATTGATTTTGTACATTGCCACTTGGGCTGTTACCTGCCTAAAGTTTAAAAACCATTATTTAATAATAACAAGAAGTGACATTTCCAGAGTGCTTGACACTAATTATCTTATTTGAGCTTCACAAAAACCATGTGATGTATTATCTCCATGCTATAGAAGACAAAACTGAGCCTGGACTTGGACTTAGGAAGAATGGAGCTTAAATTTGGCCTCAGATACTTCACTAGCTGTATGACTCTGGGCAAGACATTTAATCTCTGTCTGCTTCAATTTTCTGATCTCTAAAATGGGGATAATAATAGCACCTACCTTCTAGAGTTGTGAAGTAATATTTGTAAAGCATAGTGCCTAGCACATAGTAGGCACTTAATAAATACTTGTTTCCTTCTTTCCTTTGTTTAGAGAGGTTGATTGATTCATCTGTGGTCAAACAACTAGCAAATCTCAGAGATGTGATTTGAATTTAGAGCTTCCTGACACCATAAACATCATTCTTTCCCCTATACCAAGCTAGCCCTTTAGAGCTGCTGAACCAATTTATATTGAGCATCCTTCAGCATAAAAGTAAAGAACGTTTCATGGTTGTACTGTAGCCATGGCAACATATCAAGCAAATGGGATAAAACCTGGTAACATAGAATAGGCTCAGGTCAGCAGAGCTTCTCTTTATGTCAGGACTACACAACTGGAGGCTTTTGGAATACCCCATTGCCCAAAAAGCAGATCTTATTT